>NC_041391.1:592769150-592788384 GCF_002162155.2 Triticum dicoccoides | reverse complement strand
GCGGCAGCGGAGTCGGAGTCGGGGAGGACCCTGGCTCAGCGATGTCGGTGGCGGCGCGGGCCGGCCTGGCTCGGCTGGGCCTTCGGCCCAGTCGGGTGATGAAGAACTTTTTTTAAAATAATTTCGCCCGAAAGAAAAATTCCTCATAAAATGTAAAAAATATTCTTAAAATGCCCAAAACAATTTTCACCGTCTAAATAAAATATTTAGAACAAAGTGAACATTTTTCTGGCCTAAAAATGCATATTTTTCTACTTCAAATAAAATTGCCACTAAAACACAAATAAAATCATAATTTTATTTTAGAATTCTTTCTCCAATATTTCTATTAACTTGAATAAGTCATATTATCTTCTCTCATTTATTTTGTTATATTGAAAATAATTGGAGAGAAAAATAATAAAATCAAATTGATCCTTTCTTCAAGTTTGAAATAAATTCAAATGTGACTCTTGTGAAACCTCCAACTCTCTCCTTGGGTCCTTGAGTTGCTTAAGATTTCTAGGATCCCAACAAAATGCAAAAATAAATATGATATGCATATGATGATCTATGTATAATATCCAAATTGAAAATTGGGATGTTACAAAGCTACCCTCCTTAAGATGAATCTCGCCGTCGAGACTCGGGTTGGTCGGCAAAAAGGTTTGGGTGGTCTCTACGGAGATCTTCTTCTCGCTCCCAGGTGGCTTCCATCTCGGTATGGTGGTTCCACTAAACTTTGCAAAACTTGATAACCTTGCTGCGAGTAACTCGACTAAAAAACTCAAGAATCCTGACTGGCTTCTCTTCGTAAGTCAAATCACTATCTAAGTGAATTGCTTCCAATGGCACTGTGTCTCTCAGAGGAATATCGGCCATCTCTGTGTGGCACTTCTTCAACTGGGAAACAAGAAACACATCATGAACTCCTGACAATCGTTCTGGCAATTCCAGCTTGTATGCAACTTCTCCCATGCGTTCCAAAACTCTGTATGGTCCCACAAAACATGGTGCTAGCTTTCCCTTGACTCCAAAACGCTTAACTCCTCGAAGAGGGGACACACGAAGATATGCTCTGTCTCCGACTTCGTAAACTATCTCCTTGCGTTTAGTATCCGCATAACTCTTATGCCTGGATTGGGCTACCTTGAGTCTGTCGTGAATCAACTTAACCTTCTCTTCAGAGTCTTTGATTAAATCTGGTCCGAACAACTGTCGATCTCCAACTTCATCCCACGATAACGGTGTCCTGCACCTCCTTCCGTACAAGGCTTCGAAAGGGGCCATCTTCAAACATGCTTGATAACTGTTAACTAGATCCATAATCTAGCGCACAAGCTCTCAACAGGTCCTCTAGAATCTGAATGACTCTCTTGGTCTGTCCATCTGTTTGTGGATGAAAGGCTGTACTGAACTCTATCCCGGTATCCAAAGTTTCATGCAACTGATTCCAAAATTTTGAAGTAAACTGGGTTCCTCTATCTGATACAATGGTCCTCGGAACTCCATGCAGACATACGATCGTGGTCATGTATATCTTTTCCAACTTAGCACTCGTATAAGTGGTCTTCACCGGGATGAAATGGGCTACTTTCGTCAAACGATCAACTACAACCTAGATAGAGTCATAGCCTAAACGAGTCCTGGGCAATCCAGTGATAAAATCCATGCCAAGCTTATCCCACTTCCATCCGGGTATCGGCAATGGCTGTAGGAATCCAGCTGGCTTCTGATGCTCTGCCTTAACTCTCTGACATACATCACATACTGCTACATACTCGGCTATATCCTTCTTCATTCCTGTCCACCAAGAAAATTTCCTTCAAATCCAGGTACATCTTAGTGTTTCCCGAGTGAATTGAATACATCAAATTATGGGCTTCCTGCAGAATCAACTTCCTGATCTCGGGGTCATTAGGCACATATATGCGATCCTCAAACCATAACGTGTCGTGCTCATCCTCACGAAATCCTTTAGCCTTTCCTTTACTCATCCTTTCCTTTATCTCGGCAATCTCCTTGTCAGTCTTCTGGGCTTCTCTGATTTTACCCAAAAGAGTGGACTTAATTTGCAATGCTGCAACATAACCTCTCGGAACTACCTCCAAACGTAGCTATCGAAGATCATCTGCTAACTCCTTAGGTAATTCTCCGATCATGAGCATGTTAACATAACTCTTGCGGCTCAACGCATCTGCTACGACATTCGCCTTTCCGGGATGATAGTGCAATTTCATATCATAATCTTTGATGAGCTCCAACCATCTCCTTTGCCAGAGGTTCAACTCCTTCTGCGTGAAAATGTATTTCAAACTCTTATGATCCGTGTATACCTCCAATGGTTTCCGATGGGAAAAGGTCTCCATGTCTTCAGCGCATGTACTACGACTGCTAACTCCAAATCATGTGTAGCATAATTCAGCTCATGAGGTTTAAGTTGTCTTAAGGTATATGAAACAACTCTCCCTTCTTGCATAAGTACAGCTCCAAGTCCTTGTTGTGAAGGGTCTCAATATACTTGATAATCCTTGCGTTGGTCAGGGAGAATCTGCACAGGGGCTGTAATCGAACGTTTCTTCAACTCCTGAAAACTGGCTTCACAATCCTCGGACCATTTAAACTTTGTGTCCTTCTTCAATAACTCCGTCATGGGCTTTGCTATCCTGGAGAAATTCTCAATGAACCTCCGATAATACCCGGTGAGTCCAAGAAAACTCCTGATCTCTCCAACTGATGTGGGTGCCACCCATTTAGTCACATAAGCAACCTTGGTAGGGTCTACTGCTATTCCTTCTCCGGATATAACATGTCCTAGAAATCCAACTTCCTTTAACCAAAACTCACATTTGCTGAACTTGGTGATGAGGTTATGTACCTAGGGTAGGGTCATGGATCTATCTAAGATACCATACCCAAGGACATCCTTAGACGAAGCTACCTCCCAGTCGACCAAGAGGGACTTCACTCGACTAATCTAAGGACACTCGACGATGAGGATAGCCACTCGACCATGAAGCTAACCACTCGACGGCCAGGAGACCTAAAGTCACTCAGCATGCAACTGTCTATCATTAAGTAGCTTTAATAGTCTTCATGGCACTTTATAAGGGCATTACCAGTAACCCCCTATCTTAATGTACTTTAAACCTTGCATAACTGAGGGCCGGAGGGGTCTGGCAAACTCTATATAAGCCACCCCCCTCCTTAGTGTAAAGGGTTTGCACCCCTGTAACTCATATACGCATAAACCAGTCGACCGCCTCCGGGCTCCGAGACGTAGGGCTATTACTTCCTCAGAGAGGGCCTGAACTCGTTAAACACTCGTGTGTACAACTACTCCATAGCTAAGATCTTGCCTCTCCATACCTACCCCCATTCTACTGTCAGACTTAGAACCACGACAGTTGGCGCCCACCGTGGGGCAGGTGTCTTAGCGACTTTTTGGAGAAGTTGCAATTTGTCCGATTGCCTTCATCATGGTTTCGGGCGGAGCTCTGGTCGAGGTCCACGAGATCCGTCTCGGTGCGCTTGCTTTCATTGCCGACGACTCCGCTTGGCTCCAGGAGGCACCTCTCGACATCGACGCGCTCCCCGTCTGCGGGGCGACGCACTTTCGGGCGTGTGTCCGCGGCGTCCTGCTGTGGCAGCCGTCGACTCCTTACCGGTCGACTCCTGTGCTGTCTTCCCTCCCTGTCTCTCGCCAGCGCAAGCGCTCCGGTTGGTCGAGGCTCCAGCGATGTGTGAGACACGCAGTGGCTCGCCAATCGGCCACCACCCAAGTCGCGGCAATTGAGCCCGACGAATCTCTCTACGGCCTGTTCGACCTGTCGACTGGCTCCGTAGAGACTGCATTCGAGTGCGATAGCAGTGATCCAGCGGCGGAGGTCCTGATGGTCAATGGGCCTCGTAGCCCCCTGGTTTCCCCCACAACGACGGGATGGACGATGGGGGCGACCCCGCTCAGGCCCACAAAGAGTATCAGCCCGAGCCACTCACTTCTCAGCAGAGGGAAGAACTTCGCCGCCGGAACATGGATGCCCTGCATACTCCCATTGCAGGAGAAGCTCCTGAGGCTCGTGCCCTGGAAGAGGCGCGTTTGGCCAACTTGGCTGAACGCACTCGACTGGAGAATCTCCAGCGAGCACTCGACGAACGTGCGCGTCAGGGAGTACCCGACTCCCGCCGACGTCAGCTCTTTCCGCAACCGACTCAGGTATATCGAACCCCGATTCAAAATTTGGCAGCTACAGCCCGTATAGCGGAATCAATTCAGCCCTGTCAGTCGGAGGCTGGAAGAGGCTTGATGCAGATCAGAGATTTGCTCCGGGCAGCAGGAGATCAGAATTCAGTTGTATCGCAGTCGCGCAACAGGATTCACAGTCGATCCGTCGCTGCGAATACTGTTCAGTCGGCTCACAGCCCAAGGTCGCCTTCGGAGGCGAGTGGAACGTGAAGGCTGGCGGGACCACTATGATGATTGTTTTGATCATGATGATAGGCGTCGAGTGCCCACTCCTCCCCCGAGAAGTGGGTCTAATGCCCATCGGCAGCAAGATGACAGGCGCCAGCCCGGTGTTGGGCGGAGAGCTCCAGTCGACCCCAAAGAGCCAGGCTTTGATGCGAGATCCATCATCGTGCAAGGTTTGGTCGACCGGAACAGAGCTCACAGAGGAGGCCATGACAGAGATGTGCCCACAAGCAACAGAGTCCATGTTTCAGGTCCAGAATGCTTTAGTAGAGCCATCAGAGCCGCAGTGATACCCCCAACTTCAGGTTGGCGACTGGAGTAAGTAAGTTCACCGGAGAGTCTAAGCCTGAAACTTGGCTTGAAGACTACCGAGTGGCTGTTCAGATTGGTGGCGGTAATGATGAGGTGGCCATGAAGCATTTGCCACTTATGCTAGAAGGTTCGGCCAGGGCGTGGTTGAATCAGTTAGCTCCTAGCAGCATTTACACCTGGGAAGATCTTTCCCGAGTGTTCATCAGGACGTTTGAGGGAACTTGCAAGCGACCGGCCGGATTGACAGAGCTGCAAGTTTTCATACAAAAGTCGAGTGAAACACTGAGAGATTACATCCAGAGATGGATCACTTTGCATCATACTATGGAGAATGTGTCAGATCATCAAGCGGTCTGCGCCTTCAAGGATGGTGTCAAGAACAGAGAGTTGAGCCTGAAGTTTGGTCGAACTGGAGATATGACCCTGAGTCGGATGATGGAAATAGCCACCAAGTACGCCAATGGTGAAGAAGAGGACCGACTCCGGAGTGGCAAGTACAAGCCGAGTCAGTCGGAGAAAGGAAACTCCAGTCGGAAGCAGAAGCGGAAGGCCGAGCCAGCTGCTCCTAGAGAGGCTCTGGCCGTGACTCAGGGCAAATTCAAAGGGAAGCCCAAAGGATCTTGGAACCCCAAGAAGGTAAAGGATAAGGAAGGTAATGACGTGATGGATCTACCTGTTGGGGAACGTTGCAGAAAATTAAAATTTTTCCTACGGTTTCACCAAGATCCATCTATGAGTTCATCTAAGCAACGAGTCTAGGGAGAGAGTTTGCATCTACATACCACTTGTAGATCGCGTGCAGAAGCTTGCAAGGTGATGATGTAGTCGTACTCGACGTGATCCAAATCACCGATGACCAGCGCCGAACGGACGGCACCTCCGCGTTCAACACACGTACGGGACGGGAGACGTCTCCTCCTTCTTGATCCAGCAAGGGGGAAGGAGAGGTTGATGAATATCCAGCAGCACGACGGCGTGGTGGTGGATGCAGGGCGTCACAGCAGCAGGGCTTCGCCGAGACTACGAGGGAGAGACGTAACGGGGAGAGATGGAGGCGCCAGGGGCTGGTGTATGAAGTCCCTCCTCTCCCCCACTATATATAGGGGTGCCAGGGGGGGCGCCGGCCCTAGTAGATGAGATCTACTAGGGGGGGCGGCGGCCTAGGGGAGGTTTCCCTCCCCCCCAAGGCACCTAGGGGTGCCTTCCACCACTAGGACTCCTCCTAGGGGGAAACCCTAGGCGCATGGGCCTATAGGGGCTGGTGCCCTTGGCCCATGATGGCCAAGGCGCACCCCCTACAGCCCATGTGGCCCCCCGGGACAGGTGGCCCCACCCGGTGGACCCCCGGGACCCTTCCGGTGGTCCCGGTACAATACCGATAACCCCGAAACTTGTCCCGATGCCCGAAATAGCACTTCCTATATATAATTCTTTACCTCCGGACCATTCCGGAACTCCTCATGACGTCCGGGATCTCATCCGGGACTCCGAACAAAATTCGGGTTTCTGCATATACATATCTTCATAACCCTAGCGTCACCGAACCTTAAGTGTGTAGACCCTACGGGTTCGGGAGACATGCATACATGACCGAGACGCTCTCAGTCAATAACCATCAGCGGGATCTGGATACCCATGATGGCTCCCACATGCTCCTCGATGTTGTCATCGGATGAACCACGATGTCGAGGATTCGATCAAACCCTGTATGCATTTCCCTTTGTCAATCGGTACGTTACTTGCCCGAGACTCGATCGTCGGTATCCCAATACCTTGTTCAGTCTCGTTACCGGCAAGTCACTTTACTCGTACCGTAATGCATGATCCCGTGTCCAACACCTTGGTCACATTGAGCTCAATATGATGATGCATTACCGAGTGGGCCCAGAGATACCTCTCCGTCATACGGAGTGACAAATCCCAGTCTCGATCCGTGTCAACCCAACAGCTACTTTCGGAGATACCTGTAATGCACCTTTATAGTCACCCAGTTACGTTGTGACGTTTGACACACCCAAGGCACTCTTACGGTATCCGGGAGTTACACGATCTCATGGTCGAAGGAAGAGATACTTGACACTTGCAAAGCTCTAGCAAAACGAACTACACGATCTTTTATGCTATGCTTAGGATTGGGTCTTGTGCATCACATCATTCTCCTAATGATGTGATCCCGTTATCAACGACATCCAATGTCCATAGTCAGGAAACCATGACTATCTGTTGATCACAACGTGCTGGTCAACTAGAGGCTTACCAGGGACATAGTGTGGTCTAAGTATTCACACGTGTATTACGATTTCCGGATAATACAGTTATAGCATGAATAAAAGACAATTATCATGAACAATGAAATGTAATAATACTTTTATTATTGCCTCTAGGGCATATTTCCAACAGTCTCCCACTTGCACTAGAGTCACTAATCTAGTTACATTGTGATGAATCGAACACCCATAGAGTTCTGGTGTTGATCATGTTTTGCACGCGAGAGAGGTTTAGTCAGCGGATCTGCGACATTCAGATCCGTGTGCACTTTGCAAATCTCTATGTCTCCATCTTGAACATTTTCACGGATGGAGTTGAAACGACGCTTGATGTGCCTGGTCTTCTTGTGAAACCTGGGCTCCTTTGCGAGGGCAATTGCTCCAGTGTTGTCACAGAAGAGTTTGATCGGCCCCGACGCATTGGGTATGACTCCTAGGTCGGTGATGAACTCCTTCACCCAAATCGCTTCATGTGCTGCCTCCGAGGCTGCCATGTACTCCGCTTCACACGTAGATCCCGCCACGACGCTCTGCTTGCAGCTGCACCAGCTTACTGCTCCACCATTCAACATATACACGTATCCGGTTTGTGACTTAGAGTCATCCAGATCTGAGTCGAAGCTAGCGTCGACGTAACCCTTTACGACGAGCTCTTCGTCTCCTCCATAAACGAGAAACATGTCCTTTGTCCTTTTCAGGTACTTCAGGATATTCTTGACCGCTGTCCAGTGTTCCTTGCCGGGATTACTTTGGTATCTTGCTACCAAACTTACGGCAAGGTTTACATCGGGTCTGGTACACAGCATGGCATACATAATAGATCCTATGGCTAAAGCATAGGGGATGACACTCATCTCTTCTTTATCTTTTGCCGTGGTCTGTGACTGAGCTGAGCTCAGTCTCATACCTTGTAACATAGGCAAGAACCCCTTCTTGGACTGATCCATTCTGAATCTCTTCAAAATCTTATCAAGGTATGTGCTTTGTGAAAGACCTATGAGGCGTCTCGATCTATCTCTATAGATCTTGATGCCTAATATATAAGCAGCTTCTCCAAGGTCCTTCATTGAAAAACACTTATTCAAGTAGGCCTTAATGCTGTCCAGAAATTCTATATTATTTCCCATCAGGAGTATGTCATCTACATATAATATGAGAAATGCTACAGAGCTCCCACTCACTTTCTTGTAAACGCAGGCTTCTCCATAAGTCTGCATAAACCCAAACGCTTTGATCATCTCATCAAAGCGAATGTTCCAACTCCGAGATGCTTGCACCAGTCCATAATGGATCGCTGGAGCTTGCATACTTTGTTAGCGTTCCGAGGATCGACAAAACCTTCCGGCTGCATCATATACAGTTCTTCCTTAAGATGCCCGTTAAGGAATGCTGTTTTGACGTCCATCTGCCATATCTCATAATCATAGTATGCGGCAATTGCTAACATGATTCGGACGGACTTTAGCTTCGCTACGGGAGAGAATGTCTCGTCGTAGTCAATCCCTTGAACCTGTCGATAACCCTTAGCGACAAGTCGAGCTTTATAGATGGTAACATTACCATCCGCGTCCGTCTTCTTCTTAAAGATCCATTTGTTTTCTATCGCTCGCCGATCATCGGGCAAGTCTGTCAAAGTCCATACTTTGTTTTCATACATGGATTCTATCTCGGATTTCATGGCTTCAAGCCATTTGTTGGAATCCGGGCCCGCCATTGCTTCTTCATAGTTCGAAGGTTCATTGTTGTCTAACAACATGATTTCCAGGACAGGGTTGCCGTACCACTCTAGTGCGGAACGTGTCCTTGTGGACCTACGAAGTTCAGCAGTAACTTGATCCGAAGTACCTTGATCATTATCATGGATTTCCTCTTCAGTTGGTGTGGGCATCACAGGAACGGTTTCCTGTGCTGCGTCACTATCCCGCTCAAGAGGTAGTACTTCATCGAGTTCTACTTTCCTCCCACTTACTTCTTTCGAGAGAAACTCTTTTTCCAGAAAGCATCCGTTCTTGGCAACAAAGATCTTGCCTTCGGATCTTAAGTAGAAGGTGTACCCTACAGTTTCCTTAGGGTATCCTATGAATACGCATTTTTCCGACTTGGGTTCGAGCTTTTCAGGTTGAAGTTTCTTGACATAAGCTTCGCATCCCCAAACTTTTAGAAACGACAGCTTAGGTTTCTTTGCAAACCATAATTCATACGGTGTCATCTCAACGGATTTAGACGGTGCCCTATTTAAAGCGAATGTAGCTGTCTCTAGAGCGTATCCCCAAAATGATAGCGGTAAATCGGTAAGAGACATCATAGACCGCACCATATCCAATAGAGTGCGATTACGACGTTCGGACACACCGTTTCGCTGAGGTGTTCCAGGCGGCGTGAGCTGTGAAACGATTCCACATTTCTTTAAGTGTGTACCAAATTCGTGACTTAAGTATTCTCCTCCACGATCTGATCGTAAGAATTTTATCTTTCGGTCACGTTGATTCTCCACCTCATTCTGAAATTCCTTGAACTTTTCAAAGGTCTCAGACTTGTGTTTCATTAAGTAGACATACCCATATCTACTCAAGTCATCTGTGAGAGTGAGAACATAACGATATCCTCCGCGAGCCTCAACGCTCATTGGACCGCACACATCGGTATGTATGATTTCCAACAAGTTGGTTGCTCGCTCCATTGTTCCGGAGAACGGAGTCTTGGTCATTTTGCCCAAGAGGCATGGTTCGCACGTGTCAAACGATTCATAATCAAGAGACTCTAAAAGTCCATCGGCATGGAGCTTCTTCATGCGCTTGACACCAATGTGACCAAGGCGGCAGTGCCACAAGTATGTGGGACTATCGTTATCAACTTTAAATCTTTTGGCATCTACACTATGAACATGTGTAATATTACGCTCAAGATCCATTAAGAATAAACCATTGACCATCGGAGCATGACCATAAAACATATCTCTCATATAAATCGAACAACCATTATTCTCAGACTTAAATGAGTAGCCATCTCGTATTAAACGAGATCCAGATACAATGTTCATGCTCAAACTTGGCACTAAATAACAATTATTAAGGTTCAAAACTAATCCCATAGGTAAATGTAGAGGCAGCGTGCCGACAGCGATCACATCGACTCTGGAACCATTCCCGACGCGCATCGTCACCTCGTCCTTCGCCAGTCTCCGTTTATTCCGCAGCTCCTGCTGTGAGTTACAAATATGAGCAACGGCACCGGTATCAAATACCCAGGAGTTACTACGAGTACTGGTAAGGTACACATCAATCACATGTATATCAAATATACCTTTGGTGTTGCCGGCCTTCTTATCCGCTAAGTATTTGGGGCAGTTCCGCTTCCAGTGACCCTTCCCCTTGCAATAAAAGCACTCAGTCTCAGGCTTGGGTCCATTCTTTGACTTCTTCCCGGTAACTGGCTTACCAGGCGCGGCAACATCTTTGCCGTCCTTCTTGAAGTTCTTCTTACCCTTGCCCTTCTTGAACTTAGTGGTCTTATTGACCATCAACACTTGATGTTCTTTCTTGATTTCAGCCTCTGCTGACTTCAGCATCGAGAACACTTCAGGAATGGTCTTTTCCGTTCCCTGCATGTTGTAGTTCATCACAAAGCTTTTGTAGCTTGGTGGGAGCGACTGGAGGATTCTGTCAATGACCGCCTCATCTGGGAGGTTAATGTTCAGCTGGGTCATACGGTTGTGCAACCCAGACATCTTCAGGATGTGCTCACTGAGAGAACTATTTTCCTCCATCTTACAACTGTAGAACTTGTCGGAGACATCATATCTCTCGACCCGGGCATGAGCTTGGAAAACTAGTTTCAGCTCTTCGAACATCTCATATGCTCCGTGATGCTCAAAACGCTTTTGGAGCCCCGGTTCTAAGCTGTAAAGCATGCCGCACTGAACGAGGGAGTAATCATCAGCGCGAGACTGCCAAGAATTCATAATGTCTTGGTTCTCTGGGACGGGAGCGTCACCTAGCGGTCCTTCTAGGACATATTGTTTCCTGGCAGCTATGAGGATGATCCTCAGGTTCCGGACCCAGTCAGTATAGTTGCTGCCATCATCTTTCAGCTTGGTTTTCTCTAGGAACGCGTTGAAGTTCATGTTGACATTAGCGTTGGCCATTGATCTACAAGACATATTTGCAAAGGTTTTAGACTAAGTTCATGATAATAAAGTTCTAATCAAATTATGAACTCCCACTTAGATTAGACATCCCTCTAGTCATCTAAGTGATACACGATCCGAGTCGACTAGGCCGTGTCCGATCATCACGTGAGACGGACTAGTCATCGTCGGTGAACATTCTCATGTTGATCGTATCTTCTATACGATTTGTGTTCGACCTTTCGGTCTCCGTGTTCCGAGGCCATGTCTGCACATGCTAGGCTCGTCAAGTTAACCCTAAGTGTTTTCGCTGTGTAAAACTGTCTTACACCCGTTGTATGTGAACGTAAGAATCCATCACACCCGATCATCACGTGGTGCTTAGAAACGACGAACTGTAGCAACGGTGCACAGTTAGGGGAGAACACTTCTTGAAATTTTATAAGGGATCATCTTATTTACTACCGTCGTCCTAAGTAAACAAGATGCATAATACATAATAAACATCAGATGCAATTATATAGTTGTCACATGATATGGCCAATATCATATAGCTCCATTGATCTTCATCTTCGGGGCTCCATGATCATCTTGTCACCGGCTTGACACCATGATCTCCATCATCGTGTCTTCATGAAGTTGTCACGCCAACGACTACTTCTACTTCTATGACTAACGTGTAGCAATAAAGTAAAGTAGTTTACATGGCGTTATTCAATGACACGCAGGTCATACAAAAAATAATGACAACTCCTATGGCTCCTGCCGGTTGTCATACTCATCGACATGCAAGTCGTGAATCCTATTACAAAGAACATGATCTCATACATCACAATTCATCATTCATCACAACTTCTGGCCATATCACATCACAATGATCAATCGCTGCAAAAACAAGTTAGACGTCCTCTAATTGTTTTTGCATCTTTTACGTGGCTGCAATTGGGTTCTAGCAAGAACGTTTTCTTACCTATGAATCACCACAACGTGATTTTGTCAACTTCTATTTACCCTTCATAAGGGCCCTGTTCATCGATTCCGCTCCAACTAAGGTGGGAGAGACAGACACCCGCCAGCCACCTTATGCAACTTGTGCATGTCAGTCGGTGGAACCGGTCTCACGTAAGAGTACGTGTAAGGTTGGTCCGGGCCGCTTCATCCCAAAATACCGTTGAGCAAGAAAAGACTAGTAGAGGCAAGTAAGATGACAAAATCCACGCCTACAACAAAGTTGTGTTCTACTCGTGCAAAGAGAACTACGCATAGACCTAGCTCATGATGCCACTGTTGGGGAATGTTGCAGAAAATTAAAATTTTTCCTACGGTTTCACCAAGATCCATCTATGAGTTCATCTAAGCAACGAGTCTAGGGAGAGAGTTTGCATCTACATACCACTTGTAGATCGCGTGCGGAAGCTTGCAAGGTGATGATGTAGTCGTACTCGACGTGATCCAAATCACCGATGACCAGCGCCGAACGGACGGCACCTCCGCGTTCAACACACGTACGGGACGGGACACGTCTCCTCCTTCTTGATCCAGCAAGGGGGAAGGAGAGGTTGATGAAGATCCAGCAGCACGACGGCGTGGTGGTGGATGCAGGGCGTCACAGCAGTAGGGCTTCGCCGAGACTACGAGGGAGAGACGTAACGGGGAGAGATGGAGGCGCCAGGGGCTGGTGTATGAAGTCCCTCCTCTCCCACACTATATATAGGGGTGCCAGGGGGGGCGGCCCTAGTAGATGAGATTTACTAGGGGGGGCGGCGGCCTAGGGGAGGTTTCCCTCCCCCCCAAGGCACCTAGGGGTGCCTTCCACCACTAGGACTCCTCCTAGGGGGAAACCCTAGGCGCATGGGCCTATAGGGGCTGGTGCCCTTGGCCCATGATGGCCAAGGTGCACCCCCCTACAGCCCATGTGGCCCCCCGGGACAGGTGGCCCCACCCGGTGGACCCCCGGGACCCTTCCGGTGGTCCCGGTACAATACCGATAACCCCGAAACTTGTCCCGATGCCCGAAATAGCACTTCCTATATATAATTCTTTACCTCCGGACCATTCCGGAACTCCTCGTGACGTCCGGGATCTCATCCGGGACTCCGAACAAAATTCGGGTTTCTGCATATACATATCTTCATAACCCTAGCGTCACCGAACCTTAAGTGTGTAGACCCTACGGGTTCGGGAGACATGCAGACATGACCGAGACGCTCTCAGTCAATAACCATCAGCGGGATCTGGATACCCATGATGGCTCCCACATGCTCCTCGATGTTGTCATCGGATGAACCACGATGTCGAGGATTCGATCAAACCCTGTATGCAATTCCCTTTGTCAATCGGTACGTTACTTGCCCGAGACTCGATCGTCGGTATCCCAATACCTTGTTTAGTCTCGTTACCGGCAAGTCACTTTACTCGTACCGTAATGCATGATCCCGTGTCCAACACCTTGGTCACATTGAGCTCAATATGATGATGCATTACCGAGTGGGCCCAGAGATACCTCTCCGTCATACGGAGTGACAAATCCCAGTCTCGATCCGTGTCAACCCAACAGCTACTTTCGGAGATACCTGTAATGCACCTTTATAGTCACCCAGTTACGTTGTGACGTTTGACACACCCAAGGCACTCTTACGGTATCCGGGAGTTACACGATCTCATGGTCGAAGGAAGAGATACTTGACACTTGCAAAGCTCTAGCAAAACGAACTACACGATCTTTTATGCTATGCTTAGGATTGGGTCTTGTCCATCACATCATTCTCCTAATGATGTGATCCCGTTATCAACGACATCCAATGTCCATAGTCAGGAAACCATGACTATCTGTTGATCACAACGTGCTGGTCAACTAGAGGCTTACCAGGGACATAGTGTGGTCTAAGTATTCACACGTGTATTACGATTTCCGGATAATACAGTTATAGCATGAATAAAAGACAATTATCATGAACAATGAAATATAATAATACTTTTATTATTGCCTCTAGGGCATATTTCCAACACTACCGTGTCATATCCACACGAAGAAAGACGAAGAAGGTAACTTCATCTACCCGAAGCATACCATTCGCTAGTGCCGGCTCTTAATCCAGCAGTTTCAAGGAAAACAACCGAAGAACAAAGAGAAGGAGTCGGACAAGGCTGAGGACAAGGAGGACAGTGATGAAGGGTACCCTCATGTCAATTCCACTCTGATGATTTTTGCTGATGTAGAGAGCAAAAGTCGACTGAAAGTGATCAACCATGAGGTCAATATGGTCGCCCTGGCGACACCAAGCTATCTGAGATGGTCGCAAACTCCCATTACTTTTGACTAGTCTGACCACCCTACTCACATTGCCACCCCTGGGAGGCAAGCGCTGGTGGTCGACCCAGTCGTCGAAGGCACTCGACTGACGAAGGTATTGATGGATGGCGGCAGTGGATTGAATATACTATATGCAGAGACGCTCAAGGGAATGGGCATTCCGATGTCTAGGCTCAGTTCCAACAAAATGAGTTTTCACGGAGTCATTCCTGGAAAGAAGGCTGAGTCACTCGGCCAAATAGCTCTGGATGTAGTGTTCGGCGACTCGAAGCATTTCCGCAAAGAGAACCTGACATTTGAAGTCATGGATTTCCGAAGCGCCTACCACGCTATTTTGGGAAGACCGGCCTATGCCCGCTTCATGGCTCAACCATGTTATGTGTACCTCAAATTAAAGATGCCTGGCCCCAAAGGCGTGATCACTATCACTGGCAGCCGGAAGAAGGCAGAAGAGTGTTTCCAGAAAGGCTCGAAGATTGCAGATGACTAGATAACGATGGTAGAGCTAGAAGGATACAAGAAAAATGCAGATCCGAGTGATTTGTTACGGGCCAAGAAGCCCGCCACAGAGTCAGCGTTCCAGTCGTCTGGGGAGACGAAGCCAGTTCATATCCACCCGACCGACCCTAACGCAGCTCCGACCCATATTTCCACAACACTCGACTCTAAATAGGAAGAAGCGCTCATCCAGTTCCTCCGTGAGAACTGGGACATCTTTGCATGGAAGCCAGCTGACATGCCGGGTGTTCCCAGGGGGCTGGCTGAGCATCACCTTAGAGTCGACTCAAAAGCGAAACCTGTTAAAGAGCATCTTCGACGGTCCGCCGTTCAGAAGAAAAAAGCCATTGGCGAGGAGGTGGCTCGACTCCTTGCAGCAGAGTTCATCCGAGAGATATACCACTCCGAGTGGCTCGCCAATGTCGTTATGGTTCCCAAGAAGGACAACTCACTTTGCATGTGCATTGATTTCAAGCATATCAATCGGGCCTGCCCAAAAGATCATTTTCCTCTCCCTCGCATCGACCAAATTGTCAACTCGACCGCGGGGTGTGAGAGATTGTCTTTTTTAGACGCCTATTCCGGGTATCATCAGATCCGTCTGTATGGACCCGACGAAATCAAAACAGCTTTCATCACTCCATTCGGGTGCTTCTGCTATATCACCATGCCATTCGGCCTCAAGAATGCCGGAGCCACGTTCATGAGAATGATCCAAAAGTGTTTACTCACTCAAATCAGTCAGAATGTGGAAGCTTACATGGATGATATCGTGGTCAAGTCACGAAAGGGTTCCGACCTGTTGACTGACCTAGCTGAAACATTTGCCAATCTCAGGAGGTATGATATCAAGCTCAATCCATCAAAGTGTGCATTCGGAGTAGCTGGCGGAAAGTTACTCGGTTTTCTCGTTTCCGAACGAGGAATCGATGCTAACCCAGAAAAAGTTGGCACCATACTCCGAATGAAACGCCCTGTGCATGTGCACGACGTCCAGAAGCTTACTGGATGCTTGGCCGCGTTAAGTCGATTCATCTCTCGCCTCGGTGAAAAGGCGTTGCCCCTTTACCGACTGATGAAGAAGGCAGACAAGTTCGAGTGGACTCCAGAAGCTGATGCAGCATTTGCCGAGCTGAAAACTCTGCTCTCCACCCAGCCGGTGCTTGCTGCTCCAATCATCAAAGAGCCTTTGTTGCTTTATATTGCAGCCACAGGACAAGTCGTCAGTACAGTACTTACGGTCGAGCGGGAAGAAGAAGGGAAAGCCTTCAAAGTTCAGTGCCCAGTATATTAACTCTCTGAAGTTTTGACCCCATCGAAGCAAAGATATCCTCATTATCAGAAGCTCGTATATGGGATCTACATGACCATGAAGATGGTTGCTCATTATTTCTCTGATCATGACATTATAGTCATCAGCGATGCACCATTGTTAGATATTCTGCACAACCGAGATGCAACTGGTCGAGTGGCTAAATGGGCGATTGAACTCCTTCCCCTTGATATCAAATTCGAGGCAAAGAAAGCCATTAAGTCCCAGGCTATAGCAGATTTCCTTGCCGAGTGGATTGAGCAACAGCAGCCGACTCAAGTTCACTCGGAGCATTGGACCATGTTCTTTGATGGCTCTAAGATGTTAAATAGTTCTGGTGCTGGGGTTGTTTTGGTTTCCCCCCGAGCAGACAAGTTCAGATATGTGCTCCAGATCCACTTTGATTCCTCCAAGAATGAAGCAGAATATGAAGCACTCTTGTATGGGTTGCGCATGGCCATTTCACTCGGCGTCCGTTGCCTAATGGTCTATGGCGATTCAGATTTGGTGGTCAATCAGGTGATGAAGGAGTGGGACGTTAGAAGCCCAGCCATGACTGGATACTGCAATGCAGTGAGGAAGCTCGAAAAGAAGTTCGAAGGGTTAGAGCTCCACCACATACCCCGACTGAAAAATCAAGCAGCTGACGATCTGGCGAAGATAGGATCCAAGAGAGAAGCCATCCACAGTGATGTGTTCTTGGAGCATATCCACACTCCGTCAGTCGTAGAAGATCCTTTTACCGACGAAGCTCCGCAACCTAAGAGTGTTACGGATCCGACTGAGGTTGAAGTCCCTGCAGTGGTCGACCTGATCATGGAAGTTTTAGTGATCACTCCCGATTGGACAGTACCGTATATCGCGTATATATTGAGGAAAGAACTCCCGGAGGACGAAGAAGAGGCTCGACAGATCATCCGCCGATCTAAGGCCTTTACCGTGATAAGGGGACAGTTGTACAGAGAAAGCGTGACTGGAGTTGGTCAAAAATGCATAACGCCGGAGGAAGGTCAAATAATCCTTGATGACATCCACTCGGGGACCTGTGGCCATCATGCGTCCTCTCGGACCATCATGGACAAAGCATACCGAGCCGGATTTTATTGGCCAAGAGCGAATGAAATGGCGAAGGAGATAGTCGACAAGTGCGAGGGATGTCAATTTTACTCCAATATGTCACACAAACCCACGTCAGCTTTGAAGACTATACCACTCGTCTGGCCCTTTGCAGTATGGGGGTTGGATATGGTCGGTCCTTTGAGAACAGGCAGAAGCAGTTTCACCCATGTGCAGGTAGCAGTCGACAAGTTCACCAAGTGGATTGAAGCTAAACCCATCAAGAACCTCGATGCCGGTACTGCTGTCAGCTTCATCAGAGAATTGATATTCAGATATGGAGTCCCGCACAAATCATCACTGACAACGGGTCAAACTTTGATTCTGAAGAGTTCAGAGCTTTCTGCATGTCCCAAGGCACACGAGTCGACTATGCTTCAGTCGCCCATCCACAGTCGAATGGACAGGCAGAACGAGCCAACGGTTTGATTCTCAAAGGATTGAAACCCCGCTTTATGCGCGATCTTAAGCATGCGGCTGGTGCATGGGTCGACGAACTTCGCTCAGTGCTTTGGGGGTTAAGGACCACGCCCAACCGGTCGACTGGAACAACTCCATTCTTCTTAGTCTACGGAGCTGAAGCAGTCTTGCCGAGTGACCTTCTCCACAATGCTCCCCGGGTTGAGCTCTACACTGAAGCTGAAGCAGAACAAGCACGACAGGATGCAGTCGACCTTTTAGAGGAAGAAAGGGAGATGGCCCTGATCAGATCGACCATTTACCAACAAGACTTGCATCGCTTCCACGCCAAAAACGTGAAGAGTCGAGCCTTCTAGGAAGGAGATTTAGTTCTCCGAGTGGATCAGCAGAAACCACACAACAAGGTTCTCCACAATGGAGCATACCATCTTTACAATGTCGAGCATCAGATCGACGAGCCCCGAGCTTGGAACGCGGAGCTTCTCCGCCCCTTTTACACTTAAGTATTCACTCAGATGAGTTGTAATAAAAGTACTTCTGTAGTTTATTTATCAAAGACAAGAGCTTTATAATTTTCCCAGTAATTGTTATTACTTTTGTCCACATAAAACAATCCCCCAGTGGGTGGCTTTGTTGCGAATCCGATTCGCCTAAGTCTGTTAAACAAAATCCTAACCGAGTGGTAAGCCAGCCTTCCACTCGGGGGCTTAGCTGCGAAATCCGTTTCGCCTAAGATAAACAAAATCCTACCGAGTGGTAAGCCAGCCTTCCACTCGGAGGCTTAGCTGCGAAATCCGTTTCGCCTAAGATAAACATAATCCTACCGAGTGGTAAGCCAGCCTTCCACTCGGGGGCTTAGCTGCGAAATCCGTTTCGCCTAAGATAAACAAAATCCTACCGAGTGGTAAGCCAGCCTTCCACTCGGAGGCTTAGCTGCAGTCCAAGTACTCGCCTAACTTAAATAACATCATACCGAGTGGTAAGCCAGCCTTCCACTCAGAGGCTTAGCTGCAGTCCAAGTACTCGCCTAAGTTAAACAAAATCCTACCGAGTGGTAAGCCAACCTTCCACTCGGGGGCTTAGCTGCAGCCCAGTGCTTGCCTAAGTTAAACAAAATCCTACCGAGTGGTAAGCCAGCCTTCCACTCGGGGGATTAGCTGCTGCCCAGTGCTCGCCTAAGTTAAACAAAATCCTACCGAGTGGTAAGCCAGCCTTCCACTCGGAGGCTTAGCTGCAGCATTACGCTCGCCTAAGTACAAATACAACATGCGCTCTGCAAGGAGGACGAGGTGCAGGTCGACTGCTACCTTTCCCTTCCGAGCTATGCCACAAATACAACATGCGCTCTGCAAGCAGGACGAGGTGCAGGTCGACTGCTACCTTTCCCTTCCGAGCTACGCCACAAATACAACGTGCACTC
>NC_041391.1:592740840-592768540 GCF_002162155.2 Triticum dicoccoides | reverse complement strand
TTAGCTGCGGCCCAGCGCTCACCTAAGTATCTGAAATCCTACCGAGTGGAGAGCAGACCTCCCACTCGGGGGCTTAGCTGCAGCCCAGTGCTCGCCTAAGTATCTGAAATCCTACCGAGTTGAGAGCAAACCTCCCACTCGAGGGCTTAGCTGTGGCCCAACACTCGCCTAAGTATCTGAAATCCTACCGAGTGGAGAGCAGACCTCCCACTCGGGGGCTTAGCTGCAGCCCAGTGCTCGCCTAAGTATCTGAAATCCTACCGAGTGGAGAGCGGACGTCCCACTCGGGGGCTTAGCTGCAGCCTAGTGCTCGCCTAAGTGTATTAAGGAACAAGTCGATTGCAATGAGCGCTTTGCTTTAACCTGCAAAAGACGCTTCAAACCAAAGGCAAACATATTCAACGACTGAATCCAAGTTCGGATAACACCTAACGGAACCGAAAGTGCTCAGGCGCTAGGCCTGTTAAGGTTTGTCGGTTACAAAACTCACTCGGCATACCGAGGCAAATTTAAAGTATCAAGCTCAGAAGTTTTTTACCCCTCCTGTGGAGGGCTGGAAGGTGCGACAAACTCGTCCAGGTCAATTCCATCTGCAATCCGAGTGGCAGCAGCAATGAAGGTCTCCATGAAGGATCGGAAATCATGCTTCTTGGTATTAGCCACCCTAAGAGCCACCAGCTTGTCCTCTCGTGCATCCTTGCAATGAACGCGGACCAGAGACAGAGCAACATCCGCACCGCACCTGGCCGAAGACTTCTTCCACTCCTGCACTTGACTTGGGACCTCGTTCAGTCGAGTCATCAAAGACTCGAGGTCGTTCTGGAGCGTCTCTACTGGCAAGAGTGTTGTGTCGATGCGAGAAGTCGCGACCTTCAGCCTTGCAAGATAATCGATGACAGCAGCAACACGAGATTCAAGCCGGAGCACATTCATGGCGACTTCATCTTTCACGGGAGAGTTGATGGGGTCCAGGTTTACTTCCAGTCGACCGGTCTCCTCTTCGAAGTTCTGGCAAAATTCTGCAAGCACAACCACCGAGTCAGGACAACAGTCGGAGATTACAGTTAAAATATTTGTTTGATACAAAAAATTACCTTCAAGCATGAGGAATAACTTCTTGGCGAGTCCACCCAGATAAGCTTCCAGATCGTTCTTTTTTCTCACCAACTCACTGGCCTTGTCATTCAGGGTGGTCTTGTCACTTTTCAGTCGACTGACCTCTTGGTTGGCAGCATCAAGAGCAGCTTTCAGATTGTTGTTTTCTTCTTCAAGCTTGGTCACTGAAGCCAGCTTCTCATCTGCAAGCTTGGTTCTCTCTAAAGCAGTTTTTCGCATCTCCGCCAAGTCAAGGTCTTGCTTCTTCAGGGCATCCCTCACTTTGTCTGTAAAGTTTCAGTGAGATTAGATTTGGAAACAAGTGTGAGGCAAAGACAGTCGTCGAAGGCCTCACCAAACATACCTTTAGCTTCCTCCTTCACCTTCGTCAAGTTCTCTTGGGCCAGTTTCAGAGCAAGCTCGAGCTGAATGTGTTTGTTCTCCAACTCAGTATAACGAGCTGCAAGGTCACAGGATTTCTACGAAGAACCAATCGACCGATGTCAAAGACAATTCACTTCCGAGTGACTAAGGAAAAATCATAGCGTTTCTAAGACTACGACCGAATACAAACATTCGACCATAGTCTCGGGGACTACACCCATTGGGTACACTCAGCGTGCCCCCACTAGTTTTATCAGTTAGAGTCGACCAGTCGACCAACAACAACAAAAAAAATGGGAGGTGTTCTTCAGACTATAGTCGACTGCCAGCAGTCGACCACTGTCTCGGGGACTACACCCAGTGGGTGCAATCAGCGTGCCCCCACCGGTCTATGAATCCATTCGACTTAGTTGAGTGAAGAAAAAACTTAAGACATAAAGACTATGGTCGACTGCCAGCAGCCCACCATAGCCTTGGGGACTACACCCAGTGGGTGCACTCAGCGTGCCCCCACTAACCCGGAACTCTAATCGACACACCTAGTGGGTGTAGGACAAACTCTAAGAAGAAAGAAGAGTTTTCAGATATCATATCCTAATAAAACAGACAGTGACCGACTGACCTGAATGTTACTCTGAAGAGCTGAACTGGCATCGTAGGCTGCCTGGCTAGCTTCTCGGATTGCCTTCACTTGCTCCATCATGACCCCCGCTTGGCGTATTGCTTCTTTAGCAGCACTAACCTGGTCTTCTGGGACGTGGTGGGTGGAGAAAAGCGAGGGTTGAGCAGCACTCGACGATGAAGGGCGAGCACTCGTCAACGGCACCGCAAAAGATACGGTAGGCCGAGTGACATTGTCTCCCTCCACGACCAACGTCTCGGGTGCTGGCACGTCCTGAGTCGCCCTGCCAGTAGAAGCTTTCTTGTTCCTCCTCCGCTTCAGTGGTTCCTCGTCGTCATCGTCAGGAAGGTCAATAACAATGTTGGATGAAGCTACAGAAAGGATCAAAATTAGAGACAATAAGTCAATCGACCAAAACGGAATCACAAGAGTCATACCAGGTTTTGAGGTAACAGCATCCTCCATCTCGTGGTCTCCAACCCTGGCCGAGGTATCAGAAGTAGCACCACTGCAATTCCAAAAGTCAGTCAATTGGCTCATGAGTCAACCAAGAACAAGTTCATGAAACGGGAAAACTCAAGACTACCATTACCCTGAGATAGTGGGGATCACCACCTTCATCTTCGGCAAGACCTTTGCCGGTTTCGACGGTGCCACTCGAGATTGCTTTGGAGCCTTCTCAGTCGGCACCGGAGAAGTAGTCCGAGGGCGCTTGGTCGACTGCGTGGCGGCTGCGACCCCCTTGGCACGCTCGGCCGCGGGATCATGAACAAGCTTCGAGCGTCTCTCCGAGCGAGGAGGTACAACTTCCTCCTCCTCCTCCTCTTCCTCCTCACCCGAGTCATCACCCTCGTCATCATCGTCAGCATCCGAATCCCACTCCTCCGGGCTTTCGCCCCCACTTCCTTCCTCCTCCTCAGTCGGTGCCTGCGCCCCATTGGGCATCGAGTACAGCTCAGTGGTGGCCTGACAGACAACAGTGCAGCTCAATCGACCAATTTGCAGTGGAGCAGAACGGATAAAACAAGATTACAATTAGAAACAAATGGTCATACCGTGTCCGGTGTGTAGGTGCAGTCGAGTGGGGGGATCCTCCTAGCCCCTCGAGGGTTGTCCTTATTCCTCGTGATTGCAGCCATCCACCTCTCCAGTGTGGCATCATCGACTGCTTCTGGATGGACCCGACTGGTATCTTCGGTGCCGCAATACAGCCACATCGAGTGGCCTCGGTACTGAAGTGGTTGGATACGCCGTCTAAGGAAGACCTCCAAAAGATCCATGCCCGTCACTCCATCCCGAACGAGCTGAACTACACGCTCCATCAACATTTTTACCTGAGGTTTCTCCTCAGGGAGCACCTTCAGAGAAGAGGGTTTGTCCGCTCGGTCCATGGAGAACGGAGGGAGACCAGTCGACTGTCCCGGCGTCGACTCGTCTTGGCAGTAGAACCAGGTCGACTGCCACCCTCTAACCGACTCAGGAAGGGTCATGGCCGGGAAAGTACTCTTGCTCCTCATCTGGATCCCAAGACCCCCGCACATCTGAATAACCTTAGTCCTCTCATCATCCGGACTCGCCTTTTTCACCGTCTGTGAGCGACTGGTGAATATGTGCTTAAAGAGACCCCAGTGTGGTCGACAACCCAGGAAGTTCTCGCACATGGACACGAAAACAGCAAGATAGGCAATGGAGTTGGGAGTGAAATGGTGGAGTTGTGCCCCAAAGAAATTCAGAAACCCTCGGAAGAAAACACTCGGCGGCAGAGAAAATCCATGGTCTATATGAGTGGCTAAGAGAACACACTCACCCTCCTGCGGCTGCGGTTGACACTCGGTCCCCGGAAGCCTTGCTGACCCATGAGGGATCAGACCTTCATTGGCCAGGTCATTGAGATCTGCCTAGGTGATGGTCGAGCGGATCCAATCCCCTTGGACCCAACCTTTTGGCAGGCGGGACCTTGACGAAGATCCACCCCGAGTGGACGCTCGCCCCTTCGCTTTCCCCGTCACCGTCGCCTTCTTGGCGCGCTCCAAGGCCGCCGTCCTCTCCTTCACCATTGTCGCCGGCGAAGCACGCGAGGAGTGGGTAAGCGGAGGTGAGGGCGGGCGCAGCGGGCGGAGGCAAAGATGGCGGAGGGAAGAATGGGAGAGCACTGTTCAAAAACCCTCGCCCGACACTTTATATAAGGACACTTCCGAGTGGATGACAAGTAGGCCCGGGCGCTCCTGTCACATCCCTAAACAGTCGCGCGCGCGTGACACGTGGCGAAAAAGGTGGCGCGGAAATCGAGGCGTCCACGCTTATCTCATCCGAGTACCGCGGTCCACCCTGCTTCGCGCGCTTCCCAAAATTCGACAGATCAATCTGTCAAACGATATCTTTCCTGTGATCCGTCGCTCGGAAGTTCACTGAAGTTCAAAAGTTCACTCGACAGAAGACAAGAATGGATCAAGGCGACTGAAATAAAAGTTGATGCCAACGCCGAAGGAAAAATCGCTGATCCAGGATACGACATAATCAAAGCACGAGAAATAGGTCGGAAAAAATCATCAACTCCTTCCTCACTCGAACCTCGATCCATACGGGGGCTAATGATGAGGTTATGTACCTAGGGTAGGGTCATGGATCTATCTAAGATACCATACCCAAGGACATCCTTAGACGAAGCTACCTCCCAGTCGACCAAGAGGGACTTCACTCGACTAATCTAAGGACACTCGACGATGAGGATAGCCACTCGACCATGAAGCTAACCACTCGACGGCCAGGAGACCTAAAGTCACTCAGCATGCAACGGTCTATCATTAAGTAGCTTTAATAGTCTTCATGTCACTTTATAAGGGCGTTACCAGTAACCCCCTATCTTAATGTACTTTAAACCCTGCATAACTGAGGGCCGGAGGGGTCTGGCGAACTCTATATAAGCCACCCCCCTCCTCAGTGTAAAGGGTTCGCACCCCTGTAACTCATATACGCATAAACTAGTCGACCGCCTCCGGGCTCCGAGACGTAGGGCTATTACTTCCTCAGAGAAGGCCCTGAACTCGTTAAACACTCGTGTGTACAACTACTCCATAGCTAAGATCTTGCCTCTCCATACCTACCCCCATTCTACTGTCAGACTTAGAACCACGACACTTGGCATACAACTGATGTTCTCTGAGCTTCTCAAGAACCAAACGCAAATGCTCCTTATGCTCCTCTTCGTTTTTCGAGTAGACCAATATATCATCAATGAACACCACAACGAACTTATCCAAAAACTCCATAAACACTTTGTTCGTCATGTTCATGAAATAGGCAGGTGCGTTAGTCAGACCAAATGACATAACGGTATACTCATATAGCCCGTACCTTGTGGTAAAAGCTTTCTTAGGTATATCCTGCTCTCGGTTCTTCAACTGGTGATAACCTCATTGAAGATCAACCTTGGAGAAAACCTTAGCTCCTTGCAACTGGTTAAACCAATCATTGATCATCGGCAGAGGGTATTTGTTCTTGATCGTCACTTCATTCAACGCACAGTAATCAACAACCATCCTTAAAGATCCATCCTTCTTCTCCACTAGAAGCACTGGGGCTCCCCAAGGTGATGAACTTGGTCAAATGTAACCTTTCTCCAGTAACTCCTTTATTTGTTTCTTAATTTCCTCCAGATCTTATGCGGGCATCCGATATGGTCTCTTTGATATTGGTCCAGTGCCTGGCAATAGCTCAATCAAAAACTCAGTGTCTCGATTCGGTGGCATGCCTGGTAACTCCTTTGGAAATACGTCGGGGTAATCCTTCACCACTGGTACTTCCTCCTGTACAACTCCTGATAAGGATTCACTTGAGTCCTCTTTGGCACATGCCGGGATACATACTTGATCATCTTCCCTTCTGGGGTGGTGAGAAATATCGACTTACTAGCACAATCAATGTTTCCACCATACTTCGATAAACAATCCATGCCTAGTATTATATCCAATCCTTGTGACTCCAAAATTATTAGATCAGAGGGAAACACATGGCTACCATTGGTTAAGGGTAACCCATCACACCATCGGCTTGCCATATACTCTGCTCCTAGCAAGCTTACTAACATGGGTGACCTAAGGGATAGGGTTGGCAATTTAAACTTATCCACAAATCCCCTTGATATGTATGAATGCGATGCACCAGTGTCAAAAAGAACAAATGCGGTAAATGCATTAATCAAAAACTTACCGACAAATGCGTCGGGTTGATCCTCAATCTCCTTCACGTTGATGTGATTCACCTAACCTTTGGTGAAGGGGTTGAGCTTCTTGGCAGAACCTCCATTGCCATTTCCATTCTTCGCTTTAGGACATACGGTGGCATAATGTCTGGTCTTCTGGCACTTGAAACAGGTAATGTGGCTCAGATCCCTCTTGGCTGGTGTTGAAGGGTTGGAACGGTTCTGGATGCTGCTTCCTCCATTCCCATTGACATTCTTAGGGCCACTATGGTTGTGCGAACTTGCTCCGTTGTGCGTGTGTCCTCCATGGTTATGGCCTCCGTGGTTGTGGGTATGTCCTCCCAAGTATGGGGAATAGCGGGGCTTCTGCTGAGCTCCTGAAGTGTACCTCCCCTGTCCATACTTCCTCTTGCGATTATCAATCTGTTGTTGCTTGCCTTCAATCATAAGAGCCCTATCTACCAACTCCTGGTAGTTGTTGAATGTTGCCACCATCAACTGCATGCTCAGCTTATCATTCAGTCCTTCCAGAAACTTCTCCTGCTTAGCGGCATCTGTAGCTACGCCATCAGGGGCATTGCGTGCTAACTTGCTAAACTCATCCACATACTAGCCCACTGTACGTCCTCCTTGGCGCAAGTTGCAAAACTCGCACTTCTTCATGCTCATAGCTCATGCTGAAACATGGGCAGTGCGGAAAGCCTGCTGAAACTGATCCCTTGTAACAATGTCAATGGGGTAAGTGGCCGTGAAATTCTCCCACCATGATGCTGCGGGTCTATCAAGCTGCTGTGAGGCAAAACACACTCTCTACGCATCTGTACATCCTTTAGTGGTCAGCTCTCTTCCAATCTTGCGGAGCCAATCATCTGCAACAATCGGCTCGGTGCTACTAGAGAACACCAGCGGATTCAACCTTAGAAAGCGGGCTAGGTCATCAACAGGGGTGGTGGTGGTGGGTTGTTGCTATTGTTGTTGCCTTGGTTTTGGTTCTGAAGTAGCATCTGCATCAAGGCATTCTGCTGCTGGATCAACTAAGTGAGGTCCGGTGGGAAGGCAAATCCATTGTCATGTCTAGGAGGCATCTAATGGGTTAGAAGGGGTGAGAAAACAGAATAGAATGGGGTCTAAGAGAGATTCACTACCCATAATGCTCATGAGGCAAACACAATCAATTTCAGTTCAATTAATAGCACACAAGATCACACAATCGATCTAACCTATGATTACAAACTCGAACGTTGCTAACTACTTGGAGGGAAATACTACTAATTACAATGGTGGTCGTCTAGAAATTTTCATCAGATGAAGACTCCATGATATCCGCTCCAGCTTCGTCTTCATAATCATCATCACTATCAGGGTCGGTGTCGGTGTCGTTGATGATGATGTAGTCCTCTGGGTGGTTGTCCTTCTTTGGCGTAGGGTCTCCCATGAATATTCCTAGCTTCTTATTCAGGTCTTCATTCTTCTCAAGTAGTACAACAATCTCTTCCTCGTATCCATCACATGTAGATTTGAGTTCCTCCTCCAGCTCGTTGTTTCTTCTCACCAATTTCTTGATCTTCTAAATGTGGATAATTTGTTGATTCTCCTGTCGACGAATATGATCTCCCATCTCTTGAATGTAAGCTGCAATTGATCCATCCCTCCTGGTACGAATCATCTCCCATTTGTAATCTCGGCGGCCACATATCTGGTAAATGGTATTCTCTAGCTCCTTGTGATACACCTCACATATGCGTCCAAAAGTGATATGTGCGGCCATGCTCTTTCCTATACTCCAGCTTGGTGCATCCAGGTAGAAATCAATAGGCTCCATTGTTGGCACAAAGGTCCTCCCAAGTACCCAGACTTTGATCTTCCAGCGCTCCTCTTCCGATACAGATGTAGAGAAAGTCCCCGTGAAGCTTGGTAGTCCAATGTTCAAATACTTAGTGACTTCCTTCAAGTGCTTTCCGAAAGGGGTGTCGTCATCCAGCTGAGTGAACTTGTTCCTCGGATCAGCCATCTATAGAGTGGAAAGAGAGGAGAATTAGAAATGAGTAGAGAAGAGAAATCCTATGGCTCATTCTAGTGGTTGCGTCCTACAGTCAACATGTGCTCCCATACCATCTTGTAGCAACCAGACCTCAAACAGTCAAGTCTCTGTGCATCAGTGTCATCCCTGGATCGGTAATGCGACATCACAGTACTCAAGGAATTATAACAGAGTTTCAATCACACACTTATTACATCGAGTCCTCATAAAGAGTATGATTACATGAAAAAAATATCATGGATGAAGGCCATCTAAACTAAATAGCTGTGGAAGCTTCAAAGGTAATTAGTCCATCAACTCCACGACATAGCTGAGTGCAAAACAACGACCTATCACACCTTATTCGTTGTTTGAGTAGTGTGCAACATAAGACGTTGCAGCCCGAAACGGGTCAGCACATGGAATATGTTGGCAGGGTTACACTGTAAAGCAATGAAATACAAGAACTATATCTACATGCAATATTTGGCTGGTGGAGGCTGTAAGT
The DNA here is from genome assembly GCF_002162155.2 of Triticum dicoccoides. NCBI lineage: Eukaryota > Viridiplantae > Streptophyta > Magnoliopsida > Poales > Poaceae > Triticum > Triticum dicoccoides. Next base: position 592,759,710 of record NC_041391.1, on the reverse strand, counting down.
TTCATGGTTTTGCATAAAGCTAGTTTTTTCCTACAACAAAGGAAATAATTTATTTAACTACTCCCAAGTTGCCCATTATTTGAGAAGGTAACCCCAACTCAAATCCCAATTAAAAATATCATCATTAACCCAACTCAAATTAATTATAGTAACATCATGAGATCAAGATGTCCATAACTGGGGACACGGCTAACCATGATTATTTTATACTCTCCGTAGAGGTTTGCGCACTTTTCCCCACAAGACTCCATCGCATCCATGATCGGATGATCGAGACATAGCCTTTCTGAAGCATTAACTCTCTACTACGGGTAGACACTACCACATACAACCCTACATATGCTTGTCTACCTCTTTAAGAGCTCACGCAACTTACTCAACTATGTCAGAGCCCATAATGGCTTGTGGCTGCACACGGAAGTTTCTAGCATGAATAATCTTATGATCCCTTTGAGCCTGGGTGGCATTCCATAGGATAATCACACGGGTACTCCAGGATTTCCCAAAATAGGCAACACTGGGTTCCCCAGGTGCCTCAACCATTCCACCCAGATGTATATTAAAGTTGCCACCTTAATGTTATCGATGATTAAATAACTCTCAAACTTCCATGTGTGAATCACGATCCAATCCCCGTCTACGAGCATGGCTAAGCAATAATAAGCATAAAGTATATTCCCAGGCTGATCAAAAGTTATTAGGTTCATACGTCAAGCACTAAAACCTAAACCACATGTTCCCAATCCTACTCATGCAAATGTTTGAGGGCAGAACTAATGCATAGTAAAAACTGGGTCTAAAAGAGTATGATCTATGTGTAACTTGCCTTGATGACGATCTGCAAACTCTAGAGATTCGTAGTAACAAGCTTCGCACTCCGGGTAATCTAGCGTAGACAAACAATAGCATACATAAGCAATCACTCAAATGAAACACGAGAAAAACCGAGAAAAGATCCAAATCGAACACGAAATAAGCAAACGGCTTAAACTAACAAGAGTCAAACCTAACAGCAATATTAACAAGTGAATTAGATCTTAGCAGTAGGTACCACGATTTGCAAAAAGATTCAACTCAAACGGAGCAACGAAACTCAAAATACGAATGAAACAAGATCGTTTACTAATATGGACTAAACTCAAATTTTATAGTACCAAAATCATGTTCAAGTTGGTTAACTAAAAAGAACAGAACAATACGAAGATTTAGGCGCTGGTTTCATCTAATTTGGATAAACGAGTAAAAAGTTATACTCATTTAAACATCAGGGGCTAAATCATGCTAAAAATAACCGTGGATAGGTCCCTGACCGAAAAATAAACTAAAAAGGACTTACGGCACGAACGTTCGCTAGGAGAACTTAACCGGCGAAAATCGTTCATTAAAACAAACGAACGAACGGGCGTTCGTTAAATAGTAAAACTAAACTAACCGATCTATAAACCGAACTGGTTAAAATAAAATAAAAAAATAATGATAAAAAACCGACAAAAAACCTAAATAAACCGATCTAGGTTTTATACCTAAAACCGGCGGTCGGTGGCGGCGGGATTTACGGCGTCGGCGTTGGTGAGGCGGGGCCCTGGCGACGGCGGCGGCAACAGCAGCAGCAGCAGGCGACGCAGGCGAGCGGCGGCTACGGGCGACTCGGGGCTCCAGTGAGGCCCCCGGGATGCGGATTTTAAGGGGGGGCGGCGGCTTGCCTATGGGGACCTGGCGGCGGCGGAGTCGGAGTTGGGGAGGACTCCGGCTCGGCGATGTCGGTGGCAGCGCGGGCCAGCCTGTCTCGGCTGGGCCTTCGGCCTAGTCGGGTGACGAAGAACTATTTTTTTAAAATAATTTCGCCCGAAAGAAAAATTCCTAATAAAATATAAAATAAGTCTGAAAATGCCAAAAACAATTTTCACCATTAAATAAAATATTTAGAACAAAGTGAATATTTTTCTGGCCTAAAAATGCAATTTTCAAAAATGCATATTTTTCTAATTCAAATAAAATAGACATTAAAACACAAAGAAAATCATAATTTGATTTTAGAATTCTTTCTCCAATATTTCTCTTAACTTGAAGAAGTCATATTATCTTCTCTTATCTATTTTGTTATATTGAATATAATTGGAGAGAAAAATAATAAAATCAAATTGATTCTTTCTTGAAATTTGAAATAAATTGAAATATGATTTTTGTGAAACGTCCAACTCTCTCCTTGGGTCCTTGAGTTGCTTAAGATTTATAGGGTCCCAACCAAATGCAAGAATAAATATGATATGCATATAATGATCTATGTATGACATCCAAATTGAAAATTGGGATGTTACAACCAAGCTTGGGGGAGGTGCCCCGGTATCGTATCACCACCACTATCTTTGCCTTTATCTATTTTATTTCGATCTTTAATATCTTATGATTTAGTTGAATAAAAGTTTAGTTCGATCCTTTCTTTTCGAGTGCTTGTTTAGTGATCTGCCCATCTATGTAATTGTGTGCGAGATATATAGTAAAGAGTGGTTTGAGTTTTGTTTCATTACTCTTACGTTTCAATAAAAAGAAAGGAAAATAAATGGAAAAGATCATATGCTAATCTTATGGTAAGTAATGACATCACATAAGGAAAAGTATAAGTGGTAAAATTTGTTGGAGATTGACAAACATAGCATTGGTCAATGATGCAATTCATTAAAGAATTAATAAGTGAAGAGAAGATTCACATGCAAATACACTATCTTGGACATCTTTTATGATTGTGCGCCCCCATTAAATATTATATGTCAAAATTGTTGACGTTGGACAGGGAAGACAACATAATGATTTATGTTTGTTCATATTCACATAGAAGTTATATTGTCATAAATCCTTCAACATGTGGTGCTTGCTCAATATCTTTGCTAGCCAAAAACTCCGCACTAAGTAGAGGTACTACTTGTGCATCCAAAACCCCTTAAACCCCAAATCTTATTTTGAGAGTCCACCATACCGACCTATGGATTGAGTAAGATCATTCAAGTAAGTTGTCATCGGTGCAAAAAGGCAATAAAAATTGCTTCTAAATGTGTTCGGATCATTTAGTGTTAGAGGAAATTGAGAGTTGTATGAACTTGTGATGGCAAAGTAATCAAGGCGACAGACTACACAATAAACGTTGTCATCAACGTGACATTCTTTTGCATTAAGGGATTTGGCATACATACAAATAAGCGCATGACAACCTTTGCTACCCTATGTGAAGGGCCTACATTTTACTTTTATGCATTTACTCTTTTATGTAAGATTCAAAGTATTGTTCCCTATTCCTTTTTATTTTATCTTTTTGCAAGCATCATGTGGCGAGGAAAGATCTAGGCACATATATCCAGTTGGATATGAGTGGGCATGAGTTATTATTGTTGACATCACCCTTGAGGTGAATACGTTGGGAGGCGAAACTATAAGGCCATATCTTTCTATGTATCCGGTTGAAACTTTTTGTTCATGGTTATGCTGTGAGTGTTAGCAATCATAGAAGGTTAAATGATGGTTGAGTATGTGGACTTTCCTAAAGGCTCTGATATGTTACCCTTCCTAAAAATATGATGAATTGTAGTTGCAAAGTTGACTGAGAACATAGTTTGTTGGTTTTCAATAAGGTTTATGCTTTATCCTTCGAAGTTGTGATGAATTGTTACTTGTTAATGTGAAGTTATATGATAAAAGTTGTGTCATAAAGTTTTACGCTAAAGTTCTTTGATGTTATAATAATAAGCATGATACTTCTAGTCTGGATTTTGTTTTTACTGACACCTCTCTCTCTCTCTAAGCATGTGGGCATGTTTTTTCATTTTGGTTTTTCGCTTGAGGACAAGCAAGGTCTAAGCTTGGGGGAGTTGATACATCCATTTGCATCATGTTTTTCTACTATTATTTATAGTGTTTATATGCATACTAATGCTTTATGGAGTAATTCTAATGCATTTTCTCCCGTAATATGCAAGGTTTACACAAAGAGGGGGAATGGCGGCAGCTAGAATTCTGGACCTGAAAAGGCTACGTCAGAGTTACCTATTCTACACATCTCCAAATGAACTGAAAATTTACGGAGAATTATTTTGGAATATATGAAAATACTGGAGCAAATAACTACCGGAGGGGGCCTCCCTGGTGAGCACAAGACACCAAGGCGCACCTGGGCCCCCAGGCGCACCCTGGTGGGTTGTGCCCTCCTCGGCCCACCTCTGGTGCCCATCTTCTAGTATATATGTCATTTCGACCTAGAAAAAACATAGGAGCACTTTTGCCCTCTGGTGGAGCGATTCCTGTCGGCGTTCTAGGAATGGGGGTCCCCAGACTTGCCTGCTTGCGGCCTGCGGCGTGGCTCAAGGGGTGGCCTAGCGTGGCCCATCTTCATCAGCACGAGCTCAAGACCCTCGCGAGGGGCCAAGCCTCGCGGGGCGGACGACAGGAGGCTTCCTCAGGCGCGGCCTCGTCAGGCTGGCTCGCGAGGAGGCGGAGAAATCAAGGCAGGGTACCTCACGAGGTGCCCATGACGCAAGCCATGACGACCAAGGGCGCCAGGCGGGCGCCAGGCCGCGCAGTGTCCTCCCTTTCCTCTTTGGTGCAAAGGGAGCAAGCGCAGGTGGGAGCATCAAGCAAAGGCATCCATTCCGGTGCAACAAGACCAAGACCAGCAGAACGGCAGGATGGAGGTCATTGTCAGTGTCAAAACCGGCGGATCTCGGGTAGGGGGTCCCGAACTGTGCATCTAGGCGGATGGTAACAGGAGACAAGGGACACGATGTTTTACCCAGGTTCGGGCCCTCTTGATGGAGGTAAAACTCTACGTCCTGCTTGACTAATATTGATGATGTGGGTATTACAAGAGTAGATCTACCACGAGATCAAGGAGGCTAAACCCTAGAAGCTAGCCTATGGTATGATTGTTGTTGTGTCCTACGGACTAAAACCCTACGATATATATAGACACCGGAGAGGGCTAGGGTTACACAGAGTCAGTTACAATGGTAGGAGATCTACATATCCGTATCGCCAAGCTTGCCTTCCACGCCAAGGAAAGTCCCATCCGGACACGGGACGAAGTCTTCAATCTTGTATCTTCATAGTCTTGGAGTCCGCCGATGATGATAGTTCGGCTATCCGGACACCCCCTAGTCCGGGACTCCCTCAGTAGCCCCCGAACCAAGCTTCAATGACGACGAGTCCGGCGTGTATATTGTCTTCGGCGTTGCAAGGCGGGTTCTCCTTCAAATTCCATGTGCCTGCTGAATAGTGTCCAGCTTCCTTATAAATGTTGCGCTCCTTGGCTTCCACGTCCAATAATGGCCCTCTTCCACGTGTCGTATGAATGCGAAAATCTAGGGTATTTTTGCGTTTTACCCCCTAGCCGCGCGAATAAGCTGCCTATAAGAGAGGCGAGGATCTAGATCCAAATCACACCGTCCTCCTTCCGCAGGTACTCATCGAAGAGCCTCTGACAAAAATCCATTCCATCATGGATAGTCGACGCGGCTCCTCCTCTCGCGCTCCCAGCCCTCAGCCAGGAGATTGGAGGAGATGTTCAGTTCCACATAGCGAGCTAGTGATGCTCCAAGCAGAGGGATATCTTCCCCTAGCCTTCATGGTTCCGGTTCGAGCCGGACTGGCCACCTACAAGGGTGGAAAGCAGGCGGAGAGCGTCCCCAATCCCTCCAAAGGAGAGCGGGTATGCTTCGTCCCTTATCTAATAAGGGGACTCAGATTTCCCATACATCCGTTTCTCCGGGGGCTCCTGGAGTTCTATGGACTCCAGCTTCACCACCTTACACCTGCCTCCTTTTGCACATCGCGGGCTTTGTAGCTCTTTGCGAGCTGTTCTTGGGCATCGAGCCCCATTTTGCGTTGTGGAAGAGATTGTTTTGCCTCGTACCCCGTTCTCACGAGGGGCCGATATATCAAGTGGGCGGAGCCGAAATATGGTGCATCGTCGGGACCAGATATCTATCCGGAACCCCGAAGAAGGCGTCCGAAGACTGGCCTTCGGAATGGTTTTATATGGAAGACGCCCCTCTGCCGAATCCAGTTCGGATCGGCCTCCCGGAGTTCAGCAACGCTCCCCTGAAGAAACGCCTGAGTTGGCGCCCGCGGAGCCCTCAACGGGAAGATGATGGGAGCGTCCAATATCTGATGTGCCGGATAAGGTTACTGGCCCACTCCGGATTGACCATGATTGGGGTCATGGCCACATGCGTTATGCGAGGGGTGCAGCCGCTCCAATATAGGGGCCACCCCATGTGGGATTTCAACAGGGAGGATGACGCCACCCGTCATGGCCGCAAGGGGCCGGGATCGGCCGCCGATCTGGTGAAGATCCTGTCCGGCTTGTACAAGGGGGAGAAGGAGGACTTCCTCCGCACGAGTCCATTGAATGGATTCTCCATGAATAACCCTCAGAGCTGGGTAAGCGGACGTTTATCTATCCGATCCATATTCCCAAAGTCAAGTGTCTCACTTTGTGATTTTGACGCAGGAGCTGCGCCGGGACGTGGAGGGCATACAAAGCCTGACTCCACAGCCCGAGGATCCAGGACGATCCATTGATCCGGCCTCCGAAGAGGATCCGGACATAAAGGTGGAGCTGATTGACAGGGTGTTCCACCAACTTAGCATGGACAATGCTCTAGTCGCCATTACGGCTGACTACCCCGGTTTATCTCCGGCTTCCCAAGTGACTACGATCGGAGTCCTGACACCATTACTTGGTACATGCTCATTTCTGACCACCGTATACCAATGGTGCTCTGCAGGAGGCGCCTTTAAGGCGGGAAGCCGAACCCGCGGTGGCTGACCAACAAGGGTCAGTTCGGCCCAGCAGGCGGAAGAGGAGTGCGACACGAATCGAAACGTCGCCGCAATGGTACGGCGCACCACCGTTTTTAAGGGAAAGATTCCTAGGAGGTATATTAACGCTCATGATTTTTCCAGGAGAAAGAACGCTCGCCGGACAGTGTCCGGAGAGGTTGCCAATCAAGCCTCCGCCAACCATGCTCCAACGCCTGGTCCAGAAGGGGAGGCGAACACAAGGCATGAGCCGGATGCTCCTCCAACGGAGAATGCTGACAGGCTGTCCGCCACCAGGTCTGAGGTGCAGAGCGCCATGAATCACAGGCGCCGCCGGACGGTTCTTCGTGACACCTGTTTCTCTCCGGAGGCACTGAATGCCTTTAATGCGGGAGACGCGCACCTCCGTGCCGCTCGAGATGGTCTAACCAGAGCCACGGAGCAGTATGTGAAAGACATACGGGTGAGGAATTTTAATAGTTATATATGCAAGTAGCCCCCGAGACTTAAAATAGTTAGAATAACTGATTTAAGGATCATTTGTTATGGAGGATCTTACGAAGAAGAATACCTGTCTGTCCCAGGAGCTTCAAGAGTGCAAGGGCCAACTTGAGGCCGCGCTAGCCGCCGCAGGGGGAGCCACAGGGACCCCCTCAGGTAATACATACTTCGAAAAGATAAGTAGTTTATGAAGTGCAACGTGTGCGTAAGTCTGACAATAATATTGCAGAGGGTGCCGGACTGGAACCAGACAAGCAACATCTGCTGCGCCAGCTGAAGGCCGGCGAGAAGGTTCTTATGAGGGTGCAGCAGGAGAGGAACAAACTCCAAGATGCCAACACCCAGCTGGGTGAAGAACTAAAAGATGTTCGGGTCCAGCTGTCTGACTCCGTAAAGGAGAATCGGCGGCTTCGTCGCGGCATTTACAGTAACTGCTTGAGAAAACTCTTTTGAAAAGAAGAGTTCAGCGAGGAAGTCGATTGACAGAAATGTGTCTGTAGGTGTGCTCACGGGTTGTCCAGCGGAGGAAATGCCTGGTTCCACGGGTGACCTTCTTCCCGAGCTGCTGCAACTGCATGAACGTATTCGGCAGGCGATGAGAGGCGTCGTTCAGGCCTTATGGCCGTCCGTCTCCCTACCCGAGGGTCTTGGAGGGCTTGCTGAGAAGCTTCAGGGAGTACGGCAACGCTTCCGTCTGTGGAAGATATCGGCCTGCCGTCAAGGCGCCAGAGAGGCCTGGGCCATGGTGAAGACGCGGTACACAAAGGCTGATCCAAACCACATGGCCGAGGTCGGACCTGTGGGGCCCGATGGGAAGGAGATCCCTGTGAGTTTAATGTACGGCCAAGTAGAGTTGGCCGCGAAATATTCCCAACGGGACTGTAAACTAGACAGCCTATTAGATGGGATTGAAGAGGAGTTCAATCAGTCAATTTGACGATGTAATTTTAAAATGACATGTAAAATGCCTTCTAGCCGGATTGTATATCGTTTGTCTTTGCGGACCTTTTCGCTTCAACCTCGGGACCCAACAGTCCGGAGTGTGTCCGAATACCCTAACGATTATATAAAAACCAGGGCATGCATGGAGACCAGGCATAGGTGTCATTAGTGCTTTATCAGACAAGTGCCCAACTAGTTATGTTATATTACATGGTTAGTAAGAAACATCTTCCAGGGAGAATAGTTCTGTTAGGGGTTCCTTTCCCTGGGAGGCATGCCCTAAGGTGCATGTTCGTACTGCGAAGAGAGCAGAAAAAGCATCTGGGGGCAGATAAATAAATAAGTAATAAATCATCTTTCAAGTCACCGACCGAATATTCCCTTAAGAACGCTAGCTTTCGGCTTCACCCAGTCTGAGGTACACATCCGGCTGAACCGGCAGTAGCAATCGCAGAGGTGCTCCCTTTACCTCCTAGCCGAACAATTGGGAACGTAGGGGTAAGCACAGGAGCCAGGCAACCCAGCTTGGCCAAAACTTAAGTCATATCGATGCATATAATGGTGAATAAAAGGTACATGCGGAAGTATGACACATGTGTTGGGCATGAAGCCCGTATAAATAAGCTTCTGTTAAAGAAGCCCCCAGGTATAATGAGTGCGAGTAGCACATCAAGTGTGTGCGAACAATGTGCAGATCAGACCTCAAAGGCTTTTACTAAAAAGGGGGAAGAAGGAGGGGAACAAAAGACAGCAAAAATATAAAAGGTGGACGGAGGAAGGAGACGAACTCTGAGTCCGACACTAGGCGTAGAATCTTCGGAGACGGGCTGCGTTCCATGGGTTCGGCTCGAGTTGGTTGTCAGATGCGTTACATAGACGGTATGCTCCGCCGGTCAGGACTTGGTCGATGATGAAGGGACCTTCCCATTTGGGCTTAAGTTTGTCCTTTTTCTTGTCCGGCAGGCGTAGAACTAGCTCGCCAACATTGTAAGTTTTGGCCCGTACTTCTCTGCTCTGATATCTTCGAGCCTGCTGCTGATAGAATGCGGAACGAGCTTTTGCCACGTCCCACTCCTCCTCTAAGGCGTCCAAACTGTCCTGCCGATCCAACTCGGCTTCTCTTTCTTCGTACATGCGCACGCCAGGTGAGTCATGAATTATATCGCAGGGCAAAACTGCCTCTGCGCCGTACACCATAAAAAATGGTGTGAATCCGGTAGTGCGGTTCGGCATGGTCCGCAGCCCCCAGAGTATGGAGTCGAGCTCCTCTACCCAGTGCGTGTTAGATTCCATGAGGGACCGCACTAATCTGGGTTTGATGCCGCTCATGATTAGACCATTTGCTCGTTCGACGTGACCGTTAGTTTGGGGGTGATAGACTGAAGCGTAGTCGAGCCTGATGCCCATATTTTTGCACCAGAGTTTAACCTCATCGGTCATGAAATTCGTGCCGTTATCAGTGATGATGTTGTGGGGGACGCCATAATGGTGTACTACCCCGGATATGAAGTCTATCACGGGTCCGGATTCTGCCGTTTTAACTGGCTTGGCCTCTATCCATTTTGTGAATTTGTCCACCATGACCAATAGGTATTTTTGCTTGTGGGTTCCCCCTTTAAGGGGTCCAACCATGTCAAGCCCCCAGACCACGAACGGCCAGGTGATGGGTATAGTTTTGAGGGTGCTGGGTGGCATGTGGCTTTGATTAGCAAAGAGCTGGCAACCGACGCATCGTTGGACTAAGTCCTGAGCATCTGCCCGGGCAGTCGGCCAATAAAATCCTATACGGAAGGCCTTGCCTACAAGGGCCCGGGCTGCGGTGTGGTGCCCGCCGAGTCCGGCGTGAATTTCAGCCAGGAGATTTCGCCCTTCCTCTTCAGGGATGCACCTTTGAGGGACTCCGGTTGTGCTTTTCTTACAAAGTTCTGCCTCATGGACTTTGTAGGCTTTAGATCGCCGAACTATGCGGCGGGCCTCACTTTGGTCTTCGGGAAGTTCCTGCCTAGTTAAATAGGCCAGGAATGGTTCCGTCCACGGGGCAATTACTGCCATTATTTCGTGGGCTGAGGGTGTTATTTCATTGGCTGAGCCACCGACTGTGTCAGAATGTTCCGTGTTGGGTGGCGCGGTTGGTTCCGGGTTGTTATTTCCGGACTCCTCTTCCCATAATACGCATGGCTTAAAGAGCCGCTGCAGGAAGATGTTTGGAGGGACGGCGTCGCGTTTTGCGCTGATGCGCGCCAACACGTCGGCTGCCTGGTTATTATCCCGGGCTACATGGTGGAATTCGAGTCCTTCGAACCGAGCTAACATTTTTAAGACGGTGTTATGATAGGCTGCCATTTTCGGATCCTTGGCGTCAAAGTCTCCATTTACTTGGGATATTGCTAGGTTTGAATCCCCGCGCACCTCTAGGCCTTGAATACCCATGGAGATTGCCATCCGGAGACCATGTAGAAGGGCCTCGTATTCGGCTGCATTGTTGGAGTCCGTATACATTATCTGAAGTACGTATTGGAATGTGTCTCCGATTGGGGACGTCAATACAATGCCATCCCCCAAGCCGGCCAACATTTTGGAGCCGTCGAAATGCATGATCCAATTGGAGTATGCGCCGTACTCTTTAGGGAGTTCGGCTTCGGTCCATTCGGCGATGAAGTCAGCCAAAACTTGCGACTTTATAGCTCGCCGTGGTTTGTAGGTTATGTCAAATGGTAAGAGCTCAATGGCCCATTTTGCAATCCTGCCCGCCGCGTCGCGGTTGTTTATAATGTCGTTGAGAGGTACTTCGGAGGCCACTGTTATCGAGCACTCTTGAAAGTAGTGTCACAGCTTCTGGGATGCCATGAACACCGCGTACGCTATCTTTTGATAATGTGGATACCGGGACTTGCATGGAGTTAAGACAGTGGATACATAGTACACTGGTTTTTGAAGAGGGAATTTGTGTCCTTCTGTTTCTCGTTCGACGACGAGCACTGCGCTTACAACTTGATGTGTTGCCGCAATATATAATAACATTGGTTCGCCTACGTTGGGCGCGGCCAGGACCGGATTTGTTGCTAATATGGCCTTTATTTCTTTGAGTACGGCCGTGGCAGCATCCGTCCACTCGAAGTGTTCGGTGCACCGGAGGAGGCGGTAGAGAGGCAATGCCTTTTCTCCCAAACGGGAGATGAAGCGGCTTAGAGCCGCCACGCATCCAGTCAGTTTTTGTATTTGTTTGAGGTCTTTTGGGATATCCAATTGTGACAGAGCTCGGATCTTGGCTGGGTTTGTTTCAATTCCTCTACCGGATACAATGAAGCCCAAGAGCTTTCCGGCTGGTACGCCGAAAACGCATTTTTCCGGGTTGAGCTTAATGTCATATGCTCGGAGGTTGTCGAATGTGAGCCTCAAATCGTCTACTAGAGTTTCGACGTTTTTGGTCTTAACGACCACATCGTCTACGGATGCCTCCACTGTTTTGCCGATCTGGGTAGCCAGACATGTCTGAATCATGCGCTGATATATTGCGCCGGTGTTTTTGAGTCCGAAGGGCATTGTGTTGAAGCAGAATGGTCCGTATGGAGTAATGAATGCCGTTGTGGCCTGGTCTGTTTCCGCCATCTTGATTTGATGGTAATCGGAGTATGCGTTGAGGAAACACAATGAATCGTGCCCCGCAGTAGCATCGATGATTTGGTCGATGCGGGGAAGGGGGAAAGGATCCTTTGGACAGGCCTTATTAAGGTCTTTAAAATCGACACAAAGGCGCCATGATTTGTCCTTTTTTGGTACCATTACCAGGTTCGCTAGCCAGTCCGGATGTTTTATATCTCTGATGAATCCGGCTTCTAATAGTTTGGCTAGCTCCTCTCCCATTGCCTATCTTTTGGGTTCGGAAAATCGTCGAAGAGCCTGTTTGACTAGCTTGAATCCTTTTAGGATATTTAGGCTGTGCTCTGCCAGCCTGCGTGGGATTCCTGGCATATCTGAAGGGTGCCAGGCAAAAATTTCCCAATTTTACCGAAGGAATTCTCGTAGTGCGGCTTCTACATCAGGGTTTAATTGTGCCCCAATGGAGGCCGTCTTTGTGGGGTCCGTTGGATGGACCTGGAATTTGACTATTTCGTCTGCTGGTTTAAAAGAGGTGGACTTAGATCTCTTATCGAGTATCACATCGTCCCTATTCACCGTGGAGCGCAGTGTAGTGAGTTCCTCTGCCGCTAGGGCTTCAGATAGTGCCTCTAGGGCTAGTGCGGCTTTCTTATTTTCAGCGCGGAGTGCTATGTCTGGATACTGACCAGAGTGATGATTCCATTGGGCCCGAGCATTTTAAGCTGCATGTACCCGTAATGGGGTACAGCTTGGAAAATTGTGAATGCCTCTCGCCCTAATAGAGTGTGATATCCGCTGCAGAACAGGGCCACTTGGAATGTGACTTCCTATGACCTGTAGTTGTCTGGCGAACCGAACACCACATCTAGTGTGATTTTTCCTGTGCAGCGTACTTCTCGACTAGGGATTATTCCTCTAAAGGCTGTGCTGCTTCGCTCAATGCGGCTCCAGTCTATTTCCATTTTTTGGAGGGTTTCCTCGTAGATGAGGTTTAATCTGCTGCCGCCATCCATGAGTACCTTGGTAAGACGAAAGCCGTCCACTATTGGACTGAGGACCAATGCGGCTGGTGCTCGGGCTGTTCAGAATCTAGGTTCGTCGCTGGCATTGAAGGTGATAGCCGTGTCGCTCCATGGATTTGTTGTTGCTACTTGGTAGACTTCGGCGAGGCTGCGGATTGTTCGTTTCCGCAAATTATTTGATGCGAAAGTCTCAAAGACTGTTAATACCGTACTGGTACTGTTGGGCTGGTTCTCCGGGGCTAGAAGACCTTCACCACTTTTGGCCACCTGCCGTAGTATCCAACATGCTCGAAGGCTATGTGTTGGAGTGGCGCCCTCTGTATTATGGATTTTGCAGGGTCCGCTGAGCCATCCCTCCAGTACGGTTCCATACCCTTTAGGGGGGTTTTGCTTTTTGGTTTTTGACCCAGGTGCTTGAGCATGGTGCACCCTTTTACTCTGGACTAGGGTTGTGTTCAGGGCCAGATTGTCCCAAAATCTGGTTTCGGTTTTCCAGGCACTCTCCATCGCACAATATTTTCGTACTATGGTCGCCAGGTCGGCGAAGCGCGTAATTTCGCGACGACTTATGGCGTTCATGATTCACTTGTCCGTGCAATTGTTGCAGAAAATAGAGATTGCGTTTTCCTCACGGCAGGCCTTTATCCTGTCCATAACCAGGAGGAATCTGGCCCAGTAATGATGTACTGTTTCATCGGGCTCTTGCCATATTTGAGATAGATCTCTTGTGTTTGGGTGGTCGGGTGGAATTAAATTCGGAACCCCGCCCAATCTGAGGCTCAAAGGCCGAGGAGTTTCCGGATTTGGAAGCTTGGATTGCTAGACGTCGTCCAACGAATCTAGTCCGCTGCCTGACTTTAGGGTCAGTACTCGATTGACGTCCGTCCCTCCGCGGGAATCCGTCATGGAGGGATCGGGAATCCGGACATAACTAGTTTTTAACATAGAAGAAGAGTCGCCGCGTTGTTCTTCTACCACAGCAACGTGGTGGGTAGCCTGGGGAGAGTTAATTTCTCTCAGATCGGTTTTAAGCCCAATCTGGCCGTAGTCTGTAGCGACTCCCAGGGCGGCGATGCGATCCAAGAGCTCGTTACGGAAGAGAGCTCCATCTGATCCAGCTGCTCGGTGAATTCCGAGTTGACGTGAAGATCGCTTTTGATGACCCGAGAGGTCATCGTCGAAGTGGTGGCCGAACAGGCGGTCATAAGAAAACCACCTAGCCAGATAGCTTGACCGGCGGCCAAAGCTCCTTTGGAAATGGTACCGTCTTTAAAGACGGGAAGAGGCATCCTTCCTGATTGCGACGACACAGAGGAACTGTCAATGAAAGCACCAATGTCAGTGTCAAAACCGGTGGATCTCGGGTAGGGGGTCCCGAACTGTGCGTCTAGGCGGATGGTAACAGGAGACAAGGGACACGATGTTTTACCCAGGTTCGGGCCCTCTTGATGGAGGTAAAACCCTACGTCCTGCTTGATTAATATTGATGATGTGGGTATTACAAGAGTAGATCTACCATGAGATCAAGGAGGCTAAACCCTAGAAGCTAGCCTATGGTATGATTGTTGTTGTGTCCTACGGACTAAAACCCTCCGGTTTATATAGACACCGGAGAGGGCTAGGGTTACACAGAGTCGGTTACAATGGTAGGAGATCTACATATCCGTATCGCCAAGCTTGCCTTCCACGCCAAGGAAAGTCCCATCCGGACACGGGACGAAGTCTTCAATCTTGTATCTTCATAGACTTGGAGTCCGGCCGATGATGATAGTTCGGCTATCCAGACACCCCCTAGTCCGGGACTCCCTCAGTCATCGTGGAGCCCAAGCCGGCGTCACCACCAGAGCCTTTAGTAGGCGAGGACCAACTTTAGTCAGGATAAGTTTACTGGATGTTTCCCTTCAAAATGGCCAGTTGTTGGCGCCCTTCCCGCTCAATATTTGGGAGGAGGCCCGGGGCCCTTGCCTATAAATAGGGCTAGCCACCACAAGGTAAAGACGGAAGGGAATCCTCACCAGGAAACTAATAGAGAGAGCGACTGAACTCCCCCTAGTAGTTCATCGCACCAGCCAAGAACAGACCCTCGCGAGGCTATTCTTCCTTGTATTGTTCATCATCAGCCCAAGAGGCAATCCACCACACCACACACTGGAGTAGGGTATTACACCACAATGGTGGCCTGAACCAGTATAAACTCTGTGTCTCTTGTGTTGTTCCTTTGATTGCTTAGATCATAGCGAGGCGGTGAGGTGTAGGTAGGTAGAGGGTGAAATCTCCACGCGCACCCCAGAGTTCGAACCTAGAGGGTCTGCCGGAACCCGAAATCCAACATTTGGCGTGCCAGGTAGGGGTGCACCGGAATTCGCCTTCCGCCACCCTATTCATCACTGACCATCGCGTCCATGTCAGACGCTCGTCGGGCCCGCGCCGAGCGCTGAGCTGCTCTCGCTTCCCGCGTCGCCCAGACGGCCCCCGTCGGCGCCCACCCCCGCCGTTCCCCGTTGCCTGCCGTCAATGCCGCCACCAGCCTCGCGGGGAACGAGCAGCAAGCATCGTCCCAGCATCCATCCATGAGGTGAGATGGCCGCACTGCCACTCCCTCGCTCGCCCCGGCTGGTTCTTTGTCCCGCACGCCCCGCGCAGCCATGGAGGCTCGGGCTGCGCTCATCACGGCAAACGAGCTCCTGCGCTACCGCCCAGTCGACGACGTCTATGAAGAGTGGCTCGACCGCGTCGCCGAGCTCGTCCGCGCCGTAGGGGGCTCCCCCGCGCCGTCCTTCTTGCTGCACCACGCCCCGCCCCAAGCAGGCAATGAAGCTCCGAGGGCGCCTCAGCCACCTCCTCCTCAAGAAGGCGCCCTGGCCCCAAGGCGCGTGTACCCTGGACGGAACCCACCCTGTCCGGCGCCAGCGCAGCAAGAGCGGAGCTGTCAAGAGGTTCCTCGCGCCCAAGAAGCTGCCCGAGTGCTCCCTGCTCCGGTCTGTCACGACCACGCTCCTGTCCCAGTGTGCCAAGACCCCGCACTACTCCCAGCTGCAGCGCATGGGGGCCCGCAAGACCAAGCTCACCGTCACCAGAGGCCTCCCATGGCCACGGCAGGGTGCCGCGCCTTCACCGCCGGGCTGCGCAACATCGTGTGGCCCTGCACGGTCAAGCCAGACCTGCCTCCTCGCTACGACGGCACGGCCGACCCTGCGGAGTTCCTCCAGCTCTACGAGCTGGGCATCGAAGCCGCCAACGGGGACGAGAAGGTCATGGCGAACTGGTTTCCCATGGCACTCAAGGACGGGGCCCGCACCTGGCTCCTGAACCTGGCACCAGGCATGATCTCCTCCTGGGACGAGATGCGCACCCGTTTCATCGCCAACTTCCAAGGTACTCGCGACCGGCCACCTGCCGTGAGCGACATGTGCCGCATCAAGCAGCAACCAGGGGAGACCCTGCAGAAGTACATCCAGCGCTTCAACAACGCACGTCTCAAGATTCCCAAGGTGACCGAGGAGGCCATCATCTCGGCCTTCTCTGACGGCGTGCGCGACTTCAAGATGAAGGAGGAGCTGGCGATGCAAGAAGACCTGTGCACTTCCTTGGAGCTGTTCAACTTGGCAACCAAGTGCGCCAGGGCTGAGCAAGGGCGCCTTTCCCTCCTCGAGCTGCCAGCCGCCGACCCAGAAGAGAAGAAATCCGAGGCCAAGGACGTGAAGCGCAAGGGGGCTGCCGTGCTCGCAGCAGAACCAGACACCAAGCGGGGCAGAGACCAGCCCGAGTCTTTCAAGGGCAGCCGGTACTGTGTGTACCACGACCTCCACACCCACAACACCAACGAATGCCAAGAGCTCCGAGCCGTGCGAGAAGGAAGGGTCGGCCGACGCCCTGACCACAACGATCGCGGCTATGGCCGAGGAGGAGGAAGGAACGCAGGACGCTGGGAAGACCGCGACCCTCGCCAAGGGTGGCGCGACCGACCTCGCGAGGATCGCTGGCAGGATCAGCCTCGCGAGGGAGACTGGAGTGATCGGCCTCGCGAGGATCGCCCACAAGGAAACGCAGGCCTCCCTCCATTGCCGCCGCAGTCAAGGAGAAATGAGGACCATCATCATGACGAAGGGGCTGAGGGCTTCCAGGAGCCGCGCGCGATCGCCTGCATCCTGGGCGGAGCTCAAGCCCCAGCCTCTCAATGCATCTTCAAGCAGTCCGCCCGCGAAGTGAATGTAGTCCTCCCCAAGCTTGAAGCCACACGCCCCCTTAGGTGGTCGGCGTGCACCATCACGTTCAGCTCAGCGGATTAGCTCAAGTGCGCGGCCACAGCCAGAGTCCTCCCAATGCTTTGCTCCCCGGTCATCAGCAACGTGCATGTAACCAGCACCCTCATCGATGGCGGGGCAGGGCTCAATGTCCTGTCCGTAGAGACATTCAACAACCTCCAAGTGCCTTACGATCAACTTCAGCCAACCAAGCCTTTCTCCGGAGTCACCGACGGCTCCACGGTTCCAATTGGGCAGGTCCGCCTCCCTGTCACCTTCGGGGCGCACAACAACTACCGCACTAAGCTCATCGACTTCGACGTCGCCCACATTCGCCTGCCGTACAACGCCATCCTCGGCTACCCAGCTCTCGCCAAGTTCATGGCCGTGACTCATCACGGCTACAACGTCCTCAAGATTCCAGGAAGCGGTGGAGTCATCACGGTGCCTTGTGAAGAAAGGGACGCGGTGTGCTCCCTGGGACGAGCTTTTCAGGCTAAATCACTTGAAGACCCAGATCACGAGAGCGGGAGGCTCCCTGAGACCACCCCCAAGAAGAAGAAGACATCACCAGGCCCGACCCCTCAGGAGGCGGGCCCCTCAGGGTCTGCGCCTGCTCAGGGGGCACCTCCTTCTGTCGCATAGGGAGGCGCGCCTGGCGCCCTCCTCAAGCAGGGCTCGGGGGCTCCCACCTGGAGGGCCACCGACCTTGCTAAGGACACGAGGGAGGCGCTTGGGCACCACTTGGAGGCGTGTTTCAGAACACGTTTCCCTCAGGAAGGAGCAAAGCAAGGAGGGCCAAACCCTCAGGGGTTCGTCAGTCAGATCACACTGGAGTTGCAGGAGTCAAGAGTCATGAGTGGCAGCCGCCGCTTACCCGCCGCAGCTCCCCATCCAGGTGAGGATGGCAGGCTGCGTGCCTGCACCAACATCCCAGGGCTCAACCGAGTCGCCTCTCAGGAGCGCTTCTGGCCCTCACGTGTGGGGCGCTGCGGAGGCCCACCCCACAGCTACGTTCGCATGCCCTACGGCTTGCCGAACACGGCTGCGGTGCGCCAGCGCCTCATGAGGAGCATCCTGGAGGCTCAGGAGGCCAGGCGTTCTGCAGTCCTGGCGGGGATGGAGATGGTTCGCGAGGGGCCACCAGCGCCTCCAGAGCCTCCCGAGGCTCCTGGCCCTGGGGGCTCGTGAAGATCGGCTCCCACAGCCCGCTATGTCTGCTACTTCAACACCCCTTCATCGTCAGCACTATCAGGTGACATCTTTCAAGTTTCGTTTCCAGCTGGGAGCGCCCTCAGGGCTGCATCATTCCCAGGCCACGTGGGTCCGTCCGTGCGGCATGTATCCCTTTTGCTCGTGTTTTTAGCTTACTTTGTTGGGGGCGCCCCTCGGGCTGCATCATCCCCAAGTCGCTCGGGTCAGATCCAGCAGCGTGTATCCCTCTTGCATTTATTTACGGGCCATGCATTCGACCCATCATGCTTGTTATTTGGTGCCTATCCGTGGCACCTCTTCTTCCTAGATCTCGGTAGCTTGCGCATTAAAGGGGGGGGTGCCTGAGCATCGCGACTCAGGGCTCTTACCGGCTCTCCAGCCCTCACTCTCTAGCTTTGCCCACGACATCACGCCCCGGCAAACCAGCGACGACTGAGACCAGCTCGAGGGCCAGGACCTGAGGACGTAGAGCGTCGACATCTAACCAAGCTTGCGCGTTAAAGGGGGGGGTGCTTGAGCATCGTGACTCAGGGCTCTTA
>NC_041391.1:592734052-592740427 GCF_002162155.2 Triticum dicoccoides | reverse complement strand
GACGTAGAGCGTCGACATCTAACCAAGCTTGCACGTTAAAGGGGGGGTATCTGAGCATCGCGACTCAGGGCTCCTACCGGCTCTCCAGCCCTCACCCTCTGGATTTGCCCACGGCATCGCGCCCCGGCAAACTAGCGACGGTTGAGACCAGCTCGAGGGCCGGGACCCGAGGATGTAGAGCATCGACATCTGGCCAAATTTGCAGGAACACATCACAAGTTAAGGCTCAGTGCCAGGCGCAACCCGCCTTGAGGTAGGGCCCCGTGAGTCCCGCGCTGGCTCACAGGTGCCCAGATACACCTCCTCATGCCCTACCATGTCGGCCACGTGTCAGGGTGGGGCTGTATACGCCCCAGGGGCTCCTCCCGGAGGGGAGCCCCCTCCCACACACCAGTGGAAGCACCATGCTCCGTGCAGACTGACGACACTGCCGAGGAGCGGCTATTCCCGTACACATACGGAAGTGCTATGCTCTGCGCTGGTGATAAACAACTGAGGGTGACCCTTGGCCGCATCAACCTCAGGGAGCCCAGAGCTCAGTGTCTGGTCTCATCGCAACGCCTCCCCTCGGGAGTGCCGCGCGAGGGGGCTAGGCACGGGGGCTGCGCCTGGGTCACGCCCAGATGTACGCGACCCAGCCAGGCCCCTCGGGCCTGGTTCGTCGCGCGTCTCTCCCCGAGCTGAGCCAAGGTACGAAGGCCATTTGAGCGTCAAGGGGGACTCCTGAGCATCACGACTCAGGATCCTAACTGGTCACGTAGCCCCTCACTCCTTAGTTCCGAAAGGCTAACGGCGGTTGAGGTATGCGCGGGGCCGGGCTCTGCAGATGTAGAATGGTAGATTCACCCACACATCTCACCTCCCTACTTGTTGTTCGTGCGCCAAGGGGGACTCCTGAGCATCGCGACTCAGGAGCCTAACTTGTCACGTAGCCCCTTACTCCTTGGTCCCGTCCTAGTTTCCGGTCGGGGCTAATGGCGGCTGAGGTATGCGCGGGGCCGGGCTCTGCCGGCGTAGAACATAAGCAAGCAGGAAGAGCGCAAATTTCAAGGAATTCAAAAGCAAATATTACAGTCCATAACTGTTATCACAACACCAAACACAAGTTTAAACGCCTCCCCGAGGCATGATGCATGTTGCAGGAGCTGAAAGCAGGACAGGAGCCACGATGGAGTCATTTGTTGGCGGCGGAGCTGCGCGGAGAGGGTTCGCCTCGTGGGGCCGCAGGGCTGGCAGCGCCTCGCTTCGGCTTGGTGCTGAAGGCCCGGAACATCGACAGTAGAGCCTTCCCACGACCCTTCACGGCCTCAGCAGCGGTAGCGGCAAGCTCGCTGCTCACTGGCTCCAGCAGGCTGTCGAGGTCGACGTTGGGGTCGCGAAGCTAGACGTGGGTAAGGACCCGTGTCAGCGCTGCAGAAGACAGGATGCGCGCCTCGGCCTCAGCCGTAGGGCCAAGGCCAAGGGTGACATCTTCAAGAGCACGAACCATGAAGGGGAGAAGCTTGGCGGGGCCGTCTTCGGCGCCAGCCAGCGGGCTTTCAAGGCCGCTATTGTAGAGCTACTTCAGCAAGCCGCGAACCTTCACCTCCGTCTCCGCGAAGGCCTCGCGGTCCTCGGCAAGGACCCGCGCCTTGCCGTCCAGCTCGGCCTTCCACGCCTCCAACTCTTGCCCCAGTGTGCCCAGGCGGTCACGACGCTTGTTAAGCTTGGCGTCTCGGTCCTTGATAGCGCCTCGCGAGCCTTCAGGTCTTCCTCCTTCTCTTGGCGGATGCGGACCTTGTCGGCAAGCTGGTCCCGCAGGCCCTCCAGTTCGCTCTCCAGCGCCTTGCAGCGACCTTGGCCATTAGCCGCCTCTCCCAAGGCGGCGTCTCGAGCGGCCCTCGCCCCGAGGACGGCCTGCTTCTCCTCGTCACAAGCCGTCGAGGCCTGAACCAGAGCCGCTCGAATCGAAGCATCAGAGCGAATCCAGCCAGAAGCCAGCTCCAAGCGCCCGGCCGCCAAGCGAGGGCCGGCGCCCAGAATATCTTGCCGCAGCCGGTCCAGTTCGGCAGCAGCGCGGTCCAGGATGGTGGAAGGATTCGGAGAGACAACAGTTGGTGGAGTAGGAGGAGAGGACGACAGCATAACCACAACATCCTGAGGCAGGACCTGCTGTGCCCCAACAGTGGCGATGTCATCAGGCAAGGATACTTCAAGAGTCGCTTGGGCCATGGGGGCTGAGCTCGCCCCAGCCAGCTCCACCAGGCCTCGCGAGGACGCCCGGGCAGGAGAGGCATATGCCTTGCAGCCACCTTCTTTCGTGGGCAGAGGCGCTGCCTCGGACGGAGCCTCAGGAGCCCCCTTCAGTTTCTTCGCCGCAGGCGCCAGCCTAGCCAAAAGATACAGACATCAAGCCTCAACGACAAAGCAAGGAATAAAACATGAATCAAGCACTTACTGGTCGCCGCTCGCCAGCTCGAGCAACCTCCGGCCATACTTGAAGCCCGAGAGCCGGCTGCTGGGATCAACTTCGAGAGGCTCAGAAGCAGGAGGAACGTCTGAGGATCGCCTCGGAGCCGGGGAAGACCCAAAGGGGACCAGCCCAGACCTGGCCTTCTTCAAGATCGGGGGCAAACTCCCGCCGCCCCGCTCGTCATCATCCGCGTCGTCGCTCGGCGGGAGGCGGAGAGCGCGAGGCCTGCGCCGGGGGAGAGGCACTCTCGACTCCCCATCGGTAGCCTCAGAGTCAGACCCCCCTTCCCGCTCCTCTTCTTCATCCTCTTCGCTGGAGTCACCAGAGGACACGTCCACTGTCACCTGGGCCGCCGGGTCCTCAGGAGCCTCAGTGGGCATGGGACCGTCCCCATTGAAAATGGGCATGGAGTCTACCACCTTCTCCCAATCATCTCGAAGAAATAGGGGCACAGGGGCACCCTCCAGCCTCGCCACGTCTCCTCCGACCAAAGATTGGAGGACCACGGCCAGGTCTTCATCAGCCAAGACTGCGGGGCTCAGGCGGGGCCTCCACAGCGGAAGCGAGTACTTACGAAGTGGGGCCACCTGGTGTTCCAGGAACTCCCTCAGGAGCGACGCACCAGTCAGCTTTGTCGCCAACATGCTGCCCGGCCTCAGATCGGCGTCCATCTACTCCAACACCGGCTTCGCGCGGGGGTCCACAAGTTCCGCACGAGACCAATCGTCGGAGCTCGTGGGCTGCCCCGTGGGAAGAGTCAGCCGAGGGTGGATGCGCCCAGCATCTACCAGGACCCACTTGCTCCTGAAGCCGTCAATCCTCTTCCCGGGCTTCGAGATGGCGTTGGAGCCGCCGTACGCGACAAAGCTCGCGCTCACGGAGATGGCACCATGAGAGGGCCAGAGGGAGAAGTAGTGGCGCAGCAAGGCCACTGAGGGCTGCACTCCGACGCGAGCCTCACAATAGTAGGCGAAGATCGCCAGAAGAAGAACAGAGTTGGGGTGGAGATGCAGAGCTTGCAGGTCGTAATGGCAGAGGACAGAGAAGAAAAACTCAGAAAAGGGAGGCACCAGACCAGTAGCAATGGCGCTTACGAAGAGCGGATAGAAGGTGCTCCCTCGGGCCTCAGGAAGGGCGGAGCCAGCCTTGAACACCTTTGCCCCGTCGATGCCGTGCGCCTCCACCATCCGGCACATCCGGGCAAGGCTCGCCTCCGATACGTTCGGCGAGTCCAAGGCAGGCGAGTACCAAGATTCGGCCGGGGTCTGGCGAGGCGCCATGTCTTGCTAGGGCGCGCAGTCAAGGTAGATTTGAAGATTTCGGAGGCAGGCAGGAGAGCGCAAGAAAGGGGATCTGGGAAATGACCGGAGGAAGCAAGGGAAGCAAAGCCTAGGCAGATGCCGCTCTTTTATCGATTCACGCAGTTGCGGAGCCGCCCACATCCAATCAACCGCCACGCGGCGCCCGAGGCCACAGGCTGTTAGGGCCCGTGGCACTTCGCACTTGCCCCGTCGCCTCTCTGCTCAGCCAAGTCCGGGCGCGCCTTGGGCCCGGGGACTACTGTTGGTGTTCTGGGAACGGGGGTCCCCAGACTTGCCTGCCTGTGGCCTGCGGCGTGGCTCAAGGGGCGGCCCAGCATGGCCCATCTTCATCGGCACGAGCTCAAGACCCTCGCGCGGGGCCAAGCCTCGCGGGGCGGACGACAGGAGGCTTCCTCAGGCGCGCCCTCGTCAGGCTAGCTCGCGAGGAGGAGGAGATATTAAGGCGGGGTACTTCACGAGGTGCCCATGACGCAAGCCATGACGACCAAGGGTGCCAGGCGGGTGCCAGGCCGCGCAGTGTCCTCCCTTTCCTCTTTGGTGCAAAGGGAGCTAGCGCAGGTGGGAGCATCAAGCAAAGGCATCCATTTCGGTGCAACAAGACCAACACCAGCAGAACGGCAGGATGGAGGTCATCGTGGAGCCCAAGCCAGCGTCACCACCAGAGCCTTTAGCAGGCGAGGACCAACTTTAGTCAGGATAAGTGTACTTGATGTTCCCCTTCAAAATGGCCAGTTGTTGGCGCCCTTCCCGCTCAATATTTGGGAGGAGGCCCAGGGCCTTTGCCTATAAATAGGGCTAGCCACCACAAGGTAAAGACAGAAGGGAATCCTCACCGGGAAACCAATAGAGAGAGCGACTGAACTCCCCCTAGTAGTTCATAGCACCAGCCAAGAACAGACCCTCGCGAGGCCGTTCTTCCTTGTATTGTTCATCATTAGCCCAAGAGGCAATCCACCACACCACACACTGGAGTAGGGTATTACACCACAATGGTGGCCCGAACCAGTATAAACTCTGTATCTCTTGTGTTGTTCCTTTGATTGCTTAGATCATAGCGAGGCGGTGAGGTGTAGGTAGGTAGAGGGTGAAATCTCCGCGCGCACCCCAGAGTTCGAACCTAGAGGGTCTGCCGGAACCTGAAATCCGACAATTTCGTTGGGGGGACTTCCCTTTCGGAGGGGGAAATCATCGCCATCGTCATCACCAACTCTCTCATCTTTGGGAGGGTAATCTCCATCAACATCTTCAACAACACCATCTCCTCTCAAACCCTAGTTCATCCCTTGTGTTCAATCTTTGTACCGGAACCTCAAATTGGTACCTGCGGGTGACTAGTAGTGTTGATTACATCTTGTAGTTGATTACTATATGGTTTATTTGGTGGAAGATTATATGTTCAGATCCATTATGCTATTTAATACCCCTCTAATCTTGAGCATGATTTTGATTTGTGAGTAGTTACTTTTGTTCTTGAGGTCATGGTAGAAGTCATGTTGTAATTAATCATATGAACTTGATATGTGTTTGATATTTTGATGATATGTATGTTGTGATTCTCTTAGTGGTGTCATTTGAATGTCGACTACATGGCACTTCACCATACTTAGGCCTAAGGGAGTGCATTGTGGAGTGGTTATTAGATGATGGGTTGCTAGAGTGACACAAGCTTAAACCCTAGTTTATGCGCTACTTCATAAGGGACCGATTTGGATCCAAAAGTTTAATGCTATGGTTAGATTTTATCTTAATACTTTTCTCGTATTTGTGGATGCTTGCGAGGGGGTTAATCATAATTAGAAGGTTTTTTCAAGTAAGAACAACACCTAAGCACCGGTCCACCCACATATCAAATTACCAAAGTAGCGAACACAAATCAAAACAACATGATGAAAGTGACATGGTGAGATTCCCGTGTACCCTCAAGAATGCTTTGCTTATTATAAGAGACCATTTTGGCCGATCCTTTACCAAAAAAGGATTGGGCTAACTTGCTGCACTTTATTTATCATTACCTTTATTTTTCTGTTACAAATTATCTTGCTATCAAACTACCTGTTACCGACTATTTTAGTGCTTGCAGAAAATACCACTACAAAAAAGACACATCCGTGACATTTTGGGCCGAACAATTTTTTTCCTGTCATACTTATGAGACTTCTATGACGATAATTGTGACAAAACCCGGTATCATCATAGATGTGGTGGGCTCCTACTTCTATGACAAACAATCATGATAGAAAATGGGCCTTTTGTCTTGGGCAGGCCGGAGACGCAGCCGCATCACATTCTTTGGGCTGTCCATGACAGAAAAAACCATGGTAGAAGCAAGGGCGAGGAACATTTCGAGGAGTTCCCGGTTATGGCGGGTGGTCGGGGGCCGAGCGATGCGCGTTTCTCTCATACACGTACGCGCGTGTATGCGAGGCGTTGGCTCTAACTGAACCCGTGTGAAGCATTGAGCTCTAACTAAATCCGAGCGATTGCATTGCAGGCTACGCGTTACAGAACCTGAGCGATTGATCGATGGCTGTTAACTGAACCCGATCGAGCGATTCCTTCGCTACTGCTGCTAACTGAAGCTGATCGATGCTGGCTCTGGTT
>NC_041391.1:592715724-592733731 GCF_002162155.2 Triticum dicoccoides | reverse complement strand
GGGTGGATGAATAGGACCCCGTGGCGTTGCCTCTGGATGAACAGGACCCCGATCGATCGAGCCGGTTGGGGCTGGATGAACATGACCCCATGGAGGGCTGGATGAATAGGACGACCCCGTGGAGGGCTGGATGAACAGTAGATGGTGGAGGGGTGGATGAACAGTAGCCTGTGGATGGGTGGTTGAACAGGAGCCCGTGGAGAGGGGTGGTTGAACAGTAGCCGGTGGAGTAGCGTGCGGTGGAGGCTGGATGAGCAGGAGCCCGTGGATGAACAGTCACAGGTGGAGGCTGGAGCATGTCGACGGTGGATGAACAGTAGCCCGTGGAGGCTGGAGGAGGTCGACGGTGGAGATGAACAGTATCCCGTGGAGTCCCGTTTTGCGGTACGCCACACCCCTCTCGATGAACAGGACCCCCGTTTCGACCGTAGTGCTCCAACACAAGTCCGTTTCGTCCGTTTTGCGGTATGCCACACCCCTCCCGATCAATAGGACCCCGTCTCGACCATAGGAGGTCCAACACAAGTCCGTTTCCTCCGTTTTGCGGTACGCCAGACCCCTCCCGATGAACAAGATCCCGTTTCGAACGTGGCCGGTCGAACACAAGGCCGTTTCCTCCGTTGTGCGGTATGCCAGGCCTCGTCTCCATTGCCTGTTCCGTCCAAGCCGGTTGGCTCCCACGCGTTCCATTGCCTCCCGATGAACACGACACATTCCGTTGCCTCACCATGAACACGACGCATTTTGCTGCCTCCCCATGAACATGACGACGATGCAGTTTCTCCATTCCGACCCAGTCATGTACATGAGCCCTGGCCGTACGTATGCGCGAGTAGGCGTTTGAGACCCCGCCCGTATGTACGTACGTGGCCGTATTTACTTTCTTGCACCCTGGCCGTTGTACATACGTGTACATGCTACGTGCGCGCCTCTACTATGACACGTGCGCGCCTCTACATCCACCAGTATGTACGTGCATGTTCGCGACAAGAATGACAACGCTACATACACTTTGACCAGGTGGGTCCCGACTGTCAGGCACTTCCTTGTGTGCGAAGATGTAGCTGGTGGGTCCCAACAGTCAGGGGGCGAATCGTTATTTTTTGCCCGGACGCACTTCCTTGCGTGCGAAGATGTACCTGGTGGGTCCCATCAGTCAGGGGGGAAACATTTTTTCGTGAAATACAGTGGCCCCTCTGGTGGGTCCCTGCTATCAGGTGGAGGTATCATTATTTTCCGCGTAATAAGGAGGCACTTCCTTGCTGCGGCCGTGGACCCAGCTGTCAGCCTCTCCACATACAGTCCACGTCCGATGGAAGTCGTTCCTTGACCATGTTGACCACGCCGCACCGAGAGCACCACGGTGGTGGACGACGGTGAGACCTAGGAAGGGGACGACGCGGAGCTGGGGATGACGCGGCGGTGGATGCCTACACGGAGAGGTGTAAGAGGGTTCACTGCGGTGTGAAGCTGTTGTCGACGCAGAATAACAGGGTTTCTGGGTGAGTAGAGGGATGGCCTGGCCAGCGGTGGGAGTAGTATGGGGGGCGGTGAGGCCTCCGCGGCAGCACAACCGGCCACGGGAGGCAGGAGCAGGCGGCACGACTGGCGCTGATTTGGGCGGCTGTTGCAAGAAGACCAAAGGTTGAAGAAGCACTATGGCCGTTGGATGGACATCATACGGTCACTAGAGTATTGACTAAGTTGACAAAGCCCTTCATCCCCGTCAACGTAGTAGGCCCACAAGTCAGCCACCCACTATGGTGGGTCCCAGCTAGCAGGGGGTATTCATTTTTTGTGCGTAATAAGGGGACACTTCCTTGTGTGCGAAGATATAGCTGGTGGGTCCGACCTGTTAGCGAGGGGAATGATTTTTTCGTGAAATACAGAGGCCCTTCCGATGGGTCCCAGATGTTAGTTGGAGGAATCATTATTTTGCGCGTAATAAGGAGGCATTTCCTTGTGTGCGACCGTGGACCCAGCTGTCAGCCTCTCCACGTACAGTCCACGTCCGATGGAAGTCGTTCTATGACCACGTTGACCACGCCGCTCCAAGAGCACCAGGGCGGTGGACAACGGCGAGGCCTAGGAAGGGGACAACGCGGAGCCGGGGAAGACACGATAGTGGATGCCCGCACGGAGAGGAGTACGGGGGTTCACTGGTTCGGCTGCGGTGTGAGGCCGTCGTCGTTGTAGGGCCTGGCGAGCGGTGGGAGTAGTAGGGGGCGGTGAGGCCTCAACGGCAGCACAACCGGCCACTGGAGGTAGGAGCAGGCGGTCTCGCCGGTGCTGGTTTGGGCGGCTGGTGCAAGAAGAGAAGCACTTGAAGAAGCAGCAGGACCGTTCGATTCAAATCCAACGGTTACTACTGCTACAATCGTTTGTTGACTAAGTTGACAAGCCGTGCGCACGCGTCAACTTAGTAGGCCCACAGGTCAGCCTCCCAACCGATGCGCCCCAGATGTCAGTGGGAGGAATCATTTTTTTCACGTAATAAGGAGGCAGTTGATTGCGTGGCTAGGCCTGCGGAGGGAGTAGGGTGGGCCTGGGAAGCCTATGCTGCATCACAGCGGGCCACTAGAGGAGGGAGCAGGCAGTCTCACCGACGCTAGTTTAGGCGGCTGGAGCAGTAAGATCAGAGATTGAAAAGCACGTCGGTCGTTGGATGGACATCCAACAATCACTGATGATAGAATCGTGTGTTGACTGACAAAGCCTTGCGTAAACAAGTCAGCCTCAAAATCCGTGGCGTGTACAGCCCATTTGTATTATTTTTATAATTTTTACTCATTTTCTAATTCATATGGAATTTATTGTAGCCCGTTTTTCCATTTTTAGAATTGCTGCCCATTTTCTGTTTAGTACGAGGGTTAAAAAAATAACTAAATATGTGCGAAATTTTGAAAGTTCACAAATTTTGGCTGGGAAACAAAATATTCTTAATCCAAAAATTAGTAGCCATACTAAAACAAATTTAAAAATAAATTAGTACTATGTCATGTTAAATCCAATGAAATACTATAGAATATCAGTGAAGAACAAAAAAAGAAACTAATATCCCATTTGGTATATTTTTTTGGAATTTTCAACCCCTTTGATATTACTTTTAATAGACACTGACCATACTCTTTGGCCAGGCCGGAATGCATCCCTCCTCGTCTTGAAAGATTTGCAGCCCAGTAAGTCGAAGAAAACAAATAGGCCAAGCTTGGGTATTCTTCAAAAAGAAATACTAGGCTACCTATTTTCCCAAAGAAAAACGTGCTGGGCTGGTCATGTTGTTAGACAGGCCACAGAGACCGCACAACCCAGTTTATAGCCTACTCCTCCGAATTACTACTAAAAAAGTTGTGCAATTCTGTCGTTAATTGACTATATGTTAAAAATGATGTGGGTCCCGAATATCAGCAGGGTGGATTAGAGTAAAAAAACGAGGGGTGCATCTGAGTAGTAAAAGAGGCGCTTGCTTGTGTTCGGGAGTGGACCTGGTGGGTCCGTACTGTCATACTCACAACTACAGTTCTCTCCCGATTAATTATGTTGATAGGGATTGTTTCAAAAAAAACTATGTTGATAGGTCCGAACGGCGGCGCCGCGGCAAGCGCACCAAGGCGGAGGATAAAGTGCTGTCGCCAATGTGCTGGGCTGGGTTGGACATTCTTATTGAAAAATAAAAATGGACAGGAACTATTTACGATGTTGACTATGATTTGCATGGGTCTGCTGGTTGCAGGAAGAAAATGCTGGGAGAAAGAAGACTGGTCGCTATCTTTGCCTAAGAATAACATCGACTGAATGTAACGACACTATCATAGGAAGTAATATCCTCCTGTTAAATCATGAATTTAAAGAACTGGTGCATGAGCATTTAGCTTTATTTATTTATTTACTTATTTATGTTTAGGGGACCATGAGCATGTACGTGGGACGGATTCATGCGAGAGCCTCCCTTCCAGTTAATTATGGGCTCCTCGATTGGGCCTTCATCACAGGGCTGCATGTTATCAACAAGTGGAAATTGTGTTCCGTACAAAAAATAGTATGCGTCACGTACGGTATGGGGCACTAAGGATCGAACCGTGCAATGACTTCCAAAACATTGTGTTTGTCATTCTAACAACACATTTATTCAACCAAGAGATGAAATATACTATTGATTGTACATTGAAAACAACAGCAGCAGCAACCAGGGCTGGGGGTGCAACAGAAGCAGTAAGCAGGCCAGAAGAGTGAAGACGCAGCTCTCTCTTCCAAACCAAACATCAGCAATTATTACAAAAGGGCTACCAAAAAAAGAACAAGTGTATGCATCAAACTAAATAAAGATCCTACTACACCAAGTGTACGCATCTAACTAACTGGCTCAGTTAGATATTACTATTTATTAAGCTGTGGAGATTGGCTGACGGCTTGAACCAGATGGGTGCCTGACGGGGGAAACTCCAGCCAGCAGGTCAAAGTCTGATACTTGCCACCCTCTCTCCTACTTTGGGCTGCAGAGCGTGGTGGCACATATCAGGGTATTGTGCATGCAGAGACGCATGGTACATTGTGTACACACAGTTTTGCCTGATGAACGAAACCGCGCTGCCATCATGATCCTTGTCATCTGTTATCTCCTGGTTAATCGGATAATTCAGTCCGACAAACAGAGAGCGTGTACCAAGGCTACTTACCAGCCTCCAGTCAAAAATTCCTGAAGGCCCAGAGAAGTTGTGATCTTGCTCAAAGATCTTGCAATGACTGTGATTGTATTCCGCGAAACAATACGTCTGGTATGTGCGAACGATCATCAATCATTTTCCGTCGTCTGATCGAGCCAGGAACCACATGCAACTGCCATGCCGCTTTTCTTTGAAAGGTTCTGGGATTAGGAAGGGTAGGGACACCAGGCAGCCTACAACATCATATCAAGTTGGAGTCAAATAAAAAAGGGCTCTTGATGTAGTCAATCTTAAGAACAACATGTTATGAGCATGAATATTTTTCCAGTAAATGTTGACAGTAATATAAGCAAGCCATCATGATATCATAGGAAAGTAACATACTGCTGTAACAGTCGATTGTAGCGATGACTGGAGTAGGCCAGCAATACGTCCAGCCATAGAAGGAGTCGATGGCGTAAATGAAGCCCTTGTGTTCAATGGCATCAGAGAACCATGGAGGATGTATGATCCTGTGATGGACGTGCAGATTTATCCACTTACCGCAGCGACCTGTCAGATAGGCGAGACCGCGGTTGAAGAACGCAATTCGCCTGAAGTCTTTATAATTCACAGATCTTGTGGGCACTTGGCAGATTACAACCTTGAGAAAATCAAACTTGGAATCATGTTGGCTACTGTAAGATTCCAAGTATTCTGGGCCGGGGTGCCAAAGTAGTGCAGTGTTAATCGAAGGAAGGGGGGTCAATCGCCGGGTGTAGACCTCCATGAGCATCCAGCTGCCGTGACTGTCGACGAGCACCATCCAAGACGTGTTCATGCCGACCCAGTACATACCGTTAATGTAGTTGAGGGTGACGGTGAAAGGATCGAGAAGAGGTGTCTAGAGGGGGGGGGGGGTGATTAGACACTAAGTGAGAAAAGGTGCAGTTTTTAATTTCTTTAAGTTGAAGTGGAGTTTTGGCACAAGTTTAACAATCACAATACATATCAAGCAAGCATGCAAAGAGTATATGAGCAACAGAAAGTAAAGCATGCAACTTGCAAGAATGTAAAGGGATGGGATTGGAGTGTGCAAAAGCAATTGGAGATACAGATGTTTTTGTCATGGTTCCGATAGGTGGTGCTATCGTACAACCACATTGATGGAGACTTCAACCCACGAAGGGTAACGGCTGCGCGGGTCCATGAAGGGCTCCACCCATGAAGGGACCACGAAGAAGCAACCTTGTCTATCCCACCATGGCCGTCGCCCACGAAGGACTTGCCTCACTCGGGGTAGATCTTCACGAAGTAGGCGATGTCCTTGCCCTTACAAACTCCTTGGTTCAACTCCACAATCTTGTCAGAGCCTCCCAAGTGACACCTAGCCAATCTAGGAGACACCACTCTCTAGGAAGTAACAAATGGTGTGTTGATGATGAACTCCTTGCTCTTGAGCTTCAAATGATAGTCCCCCAACACTCAACTCTCTCTCACAGGATTTGGATTTGGTGGAAAGAAGATTTGAGTGGAAAGCAACTTGGGGAAGGCTAGAGATCAAGATTCATATGGTAGGAATGGAATATCTTGGTCTCAACACAAGTGTAGGTGGTTCTCTCTCAGAAAATATATGTTGGAAGTGTAGGCATGTTCTGATGGCTCCACGGACAAAATCTAACCGTTACACACAACTTGCCAATCTCGGTAGGACCGAGTCAGAAAACTCGGTCAGACCGATTTACCAAATAATGTGACCATTAGGATTTTCGGTGGGACCGACATGCAACTCGATAGGACCGATTTCATTAGGGTTAGGGCATAACGTAATCTCGGTGAGACCGATTACACAAACTTGTTTGGACCAATTTTGGTAATAAGCTAACCAGAGAGTTGGTCAGGCAAACTCGGTGGGACAGATTCGCTCATCTCGGTTGGACCGAAATGTTACGAAGAGGAACAGAGAGTTTGTATTGTAATCTCGGTAGTACCGATTACTCAAACTCGGTGAGACCGACTTTGGTAATGGACATACACAGAGATATTACAATCCCATCTCTGTGAGACCGAGATCCCTATCGGTGAGACCGATTTGCCTAGGATTTGTGGTAGTGGCTATGGCATCTGAACTCGGTGGCGCCTGATAGGAAGAATCGGTGAGGCTGAGTTGGACTTTTGGTTTGGGTGATATGTGGATGTGGGAAGGTAGTTGAAGGCTTTGGAGCATATCACTAAGCACTTTGAGCAAGCAAGCCACTAAGCAACACCTCATCCCTTCTTGATAGTATTGGCTTTTCCTATAGACTCAATGTAATCTTGGCTCACTAAAATACAAAATGTAGAGTCTTGTTCTTGGAGCTTGAGCCAATCCTTTGTCCTTAGTATCCCGAAGGGGTTCCACATCCTCTAGTCCATGCCACTTCATTGTTGAACTTATCTGAAACATACTAGGTAAAAGTGTTAGTCCAACAAGAGATATGTTGACATTAATTACCAAAATCACCCAGGGAGCACTTGTGCTTTCAATCTCCCCCTTTTTGGTAATTGATGGCAACATACATCAAAGCTTTAGATAAAGATATAGAGAATAACCAGTAAAGCTTCGGAAGGACATGTAACAGGCATAGGATCCCCCTACATGTATGCAATCATGTGAATATGGAATATAGGAGCATGTGAATGCATAAGCATGACAGAGTAAGCAATGTGTTACTATCTTGGCTATATGCATCAGAGCAAATTATGTGAATATGGGAAATGTACCTTCATGCTCATGAGTCCTTCTTTCAAACAGTATTTACATTAGCAAGAATTCCCCATACACATGACTGTGATGCATATACTTACCTTGTGGTCTTGAGTTGGCTTAGGATGGAATGAACCTGCGTAAACAAGGTTAGATAACACAGATACACCTACTGGCAAGAGCAAAAAACTAAACCACAAGAATAGCAAGACTGGGATGACATGAAGAGAGTGAGTATCGAGTACCAAATTGAACATAGACATGTCCCCAAAGGTAAGGATGTGCAATGAATTCAAGGATTTCCTTCCCTTAGATGTCTTGCTCCCCCTGAATCTAGCATGAGATACTAGGAGAAGATAACGAAAAGAAAATCGGAGCTCAAAGAGAAATAAACAGAGCTAATGCAAACAAGCACATATGAACATGTCTTTCCCCTCTTGAAGACATGTGACTTCTCTCCTCTTGAACACCAAGCATCTGGGGTCCTTGGTGATTACTCTCTCTCCCCTTGAGTATTCTCTACCCCTGTGGATATGATTAAGCTTTGACGTGATCTCTATCTCCCCCTTTGACATCAATTTCCAAGAAGGGTCCTTCTGGATATTTGTTTCAAATGGGTTTGGTCCTTGAGTCACAGAACAAAGCAGCAAGTCGAATGTGGTGCTGGTAGAGGACAAGAATCATTGAATGGAGCTAGATCAAAAGTAATGCAGGAACAAGTGGCAAAATGTCTTTCCTGCTATGAAATCGATGACTCCGACTTTTATGCTTCGGTTGCACCGAAAGGATTCGGTTAGACCGAAAACAACAGATCAGTGTGAACGAGTTCATCACAGAGAAAACATTTGTCACCTCAGCTCACTAGACAAGTAAGATCTCACAAGGATTTGCAAGGAGTTAACTGAAAGATTTGCGATGAATTGGATGCAGGGAATGCAGAATAGAAAATAAAAGAGAAGAAATCTAGATGATTTTTTTTGATTTGAAAGGGGAAACAGATATGCATGAGAAAAATGCAAGAGCACAGAAAAGAACACAAGAAAACTTCACCTAGAATTGGTCGGCGACAAAGTCACCTATGTTAGAGTATATTGACTTAGGAGTCAAGTGAGATCACTTGACCATAGGTCATACTCATTGTTTAAGCTCAAAATGGGGTTAGCATTTTTCATTTAAGCATCCTGATGTATTCATATCTTGTCGAGTTGCTTTGACTCATTGAAGCAAGCATGCAAAGAGTATATGAGCAACGGAAAGTAAAGCATGCAACTTGCAAGAATGTAAAGGGATGGGATTGGAGTGTGCAAAAGCAATTGGAGATACATATGTTTTTTTCGTGGTTCCGATAGGTGGTGCTATCATACATCCATGTTGATGGAGACTTCAACCCACGAAGGGTAATGGCTGCGCGAGTCCATGGAGGGCACCACCCATGAAGGGTCCACGAAGAAGCAACCTTGTCTATCCCACCATGGCCGTCACCCACGAAGGACTTGCCTCACTAGGGGTAGATCTTCACAAAGTAGGCGATCTCCTTGCCCTTACAAACTCCTTGGTTCAACTCCACAATCTTGTCAGAGCCTCCCAAGTGACACCTAGCAAATCTAGGAGACACCACTCTCCAAGAAGTAACAAATGGTGTGTTGATGATGAAATCCTTGCTCTTGTGCTTCAAATGATAGTCTCCCCAACACTCAACTCTCTCTCACAGGATTTGGATTTGGTGGAAAGAAGATTTGAGTGGAAGGCAACTTGGGGAAGGCTAGAGATCAAGATTCATATGGTAGGAATGGAATATCTTGGTCTCAACACAAGTGTAGGTGGTTCTCTCTCAGAAAATATATGTTGGAAGTGTAGGCATGTTCTGATGGATCTCTCCACGAACAAAATCTAACCGTTACACACAACTTGCCAATCTCGGTAGGACCGAATCAGAAAACTCGGTCAGACCGATTTAGCAAATAATGTGACCGTTTGGATTTTCGGTGGGACCGACATGCAACTCGGTAGGACCAATTTCATTAGGGTTAGGGTATAACATAATCTCGGTGAGACCAATTACACAAACTTGTTTGGACCGATTTTGGTAATAAGCTAACCAGAGAGTTGGTCAGGCAAACTTGGTGGGACAGATTCGCTCATCACGGTTGGACCGAAATGTTACGACGGGGAACAAAGAGTTTGCATTGTAATCTCGGTAGTACCGATTAATCAAACTCGGTAAGACCGATTTTGGTAATGGACATACACAGAGATATTACAATCCCATCTCGGTGAGACCGAGATCCCTATCGGTGAGACCGATTTGCCTAGGATTTGTGGCAGTGGCTATGACATCTGAACTCGGTGGCGCCGAATAGGAAGAATCGGTGAGGCCGAGTTGGACTTTTGGTTTGGGTGATATATGGATGTGAGAAGGTGGTTGAAGGCTTTGGAGCATATCACTAAGCACTTTGAGCAAGCAAGCCATTAAGCAACACCTCATCCCTTCTTGATAGTATTGGCTTTTCCTATAGACTCAATGTAATCTTGGCTCACTAAAATAGAAAATGTAGAGTCTTGTTCTTGGAGCTTGAGCCAATTCTTTGTCCTTAGCATCCCGAAGGGGTTCCACATCCTCTAGTCCATGCCACTTCATTGTTGAACTTATCTGAAACATACTAGGTAAAAGTGTTAGTCCAACAAGAGATATGTTGACATTAATTACAAAATCACACAGGGAGCACTTGTGCTTTCAATCTCCCCCTTTTTGGTAATTGATGGCAACATACATCAAAGCTTTAGATAAAGATATAGAGAATAACCAGTAAAGCTTCGGAAGGACATGTAACAGGCATAGGATCCCCCTACATGTATGCAATCATGTGAATATGGAATATAGGAGCATGTGAATGCATAAGCATGACAGAGTAAGCAATGTGTTACATGTATCTTGGCTATATGCATCAGAGCAAATTATGTGAATATGGGAAATGTACCTTCATGCTCATGAGTCCTTCTTTCAAACAGTATTTACATTAGCAAGAATTCCCCATACACATGACTGTGATGCATATACTTACCTTGTGGTCTTGAGTTGGCTTAGGATGGAATGAACCTGCGTAAACAAGGTTAGATAACACAGATACACCTACTGGCAAGAGCAAAAAACTAAACCACAAGAATAGCAAGACTGGGATGACATGTAGAGAGTGAGTACTGAGTACCAAATTGAACATAGACATGTCCCCAAAGGTAAGGATGTGCAATGAATTCAAGGATTTCCTGCCCTTAGATGTCTTGCTCCCCCTGAATCTAGCATGAGATACTAGGAGAAGATAACAAAAAGAAAATCGGAGCTCAAAGAGAAATAAACAGAGCTAATGCAAACAAGCACATATGAACATGTCTTTCCCCTCTTGAAGACATGTGACTTCTCTCCTCTTGAACACCAAGCATCTGGGGTCCTTGATGATTACTCTCTCTCCCCTTGAGTATTCTCTACCCCTATGGATATGATTAAGTTTTGACGTGATCTCTCTCTCCCCCTTTGACATCAATTTCCAAGAAGGGTCCTTCTGGATATTTGTTGCAAATGGGTTTGGTCCTTGAGTCACATAACAAAGCAGCTAGTCGAATGTGGTGCTGGTAGAGGACAAGAATCATTGAATGGAGCCAGATCAAAAGTAATGCAGGAACAAGTGGCAAAATGTCTTTCCTGCTATGAAATCGGTGACTCCGACTTTTATGCTTTGGTTGCACCGAAAGGATTCAGTTAGACCAAAACAACAGACCGGTGTGATCGAGTTCATCACAGAGAAAACATTTGTCACCTCAGCTCACTAGACAAGTAAGATCTCACAAGGATTTGCAAGGACATAACTGAAAGATTTGCGATGAATTGGATGCAGGGAATGCAGAACAGAAAATAAAAGAGAAGAAATCTAGATGATTTTTTTTGATTTGAAAGGGGAAACAGATATGCATGAGAAAAATGCAAGAGCACAGAAAAGAACACAAGAAAACTTCACCTAGAATTGGTCGGCGACAAAGTCACCTATGTTAGAGTATATTGACTTAGGAGTCAAGTGAGATCACTTGACCATAGGTCATACTCATCGTTTAAGCTCAAAATGGGGTTAGCATTTTTTTCATTTAAGAATCTTGATGTATTCACATCTTGTCGAGTTGCTTTGACTCATGACTTGGAGTAAAGCTTCTATAAGATGGAATGACATACCTTGGGTGGTGGTATTGATCGTGGTCATGTAGTTGAACTTATGTGGGTTGCTCAAGGTTGATGTAGCTCATCAAGAGTTGGGAGCACCACTTGGAATTTGAGTTCATCTACCTACATGGGTTAGTTTTTGCAAGGAAGAGCACTTGTGTATCCAAAATGACAATCATGATACTCAAT
Source organism: Triticum dicoccoides (assembly GCF_002162155.2). NCBI lineage: Eukaryota > Viridiplantae > Streptophyta > Magnoliopsida > Poales > Poaceae > Triticum > Triticum dicoccoides. The sequence continues at coordinate 592,721,946 of NC_041391.1, read as the reverse complement.
AACAAATTCGTCAAAGGATATGTTTGAATGGTTTCATGCTTCCTCGTCTTCAACCACCGTTGTGTAGAGACTTGGTGATGTAGAGATTGCTCAAGATGTGAGTGAGTTACAATCTCATAGATTTAGATTCATCCAAGTACCTACATGGGTTAGATAACATGCAAGGTGCAAATATATCCAAGACATAAGATTATCACCATAAGAGAAATATCAAGGATTAGTCATAGGCACATGTCTTGCATGTATCAAATGGAGTTCCTACTCCAAGTTGGAAGCATCAGTGATGTTCAATTCACCTCTCAACATGCAAAACACTTTCTCATCAAGAGGTTTAGTGAATATATCTGCTAATTGCTTTTCGGTGCGAACATGGTTAAGATTTATGTCCCCTTTGGAAACATGATCTCAAATGAAATGATGATGAACTTCAATATGCTTAGTTCGAGAATGTTGCACGGGATTGTGAGCAATCTTGATAGCACTTTCATTGTCACAAAGTAATGGAACATGTTTCACATATATCCCATAATCTTTAAGAATTTGGGTCATCCAAAGTAATTGAGCACAACATGAACCAGCGGCAATGTATTCCGCTTCGGCGATGGATAAGGATACCGAGTTTTGTTTCTTGTAAGACCAAGACACAAGAGATCTACCAAGAAATTGACAAGTACCCAAAGTGGACTTTCTATCAACCTTGTCATCGGCATAGTCCGAATCGGAGTAGCCAACAAGATTAAAAGAGGCCCTCTTTGGATACGAAATGCCGAAATTTGGTGTACGGATTAAGTATCTCACTATCCTTTTCACGGCCTTAAGATGACATTCTTTAGGAGCGGCTTGATATCGTGCACACATGCACACACTTAGCATAATGTCGGGATGTGAAGCACATATATATATATATATATAACAATGAACCTATCATAGAGCGATAAACTTTTTGATCAACTGGTTCACCATCTTTGGTTAAATCAAAATGTCCACTAGTAGGCATGGGTGTAGTCATACCTTTGCATTCTTGCATATTGAACTTCTTGAATAAGTCCTTGGTGTACTTCGTTTGAGAGACAAAGGTAGCTTCCTTAGTTTGCTTGATTTGCAACCGAAGAAAGAATTTGAGTTCACTCATCATCGACATCTCAAACTTCTCCGACATTAGCTTTCCAAACTTTTCACTAAAGTGAGGGTTAGTTGAACCAAATATAATATCATCAACATAGATTTGGCACACAAATAGTTCTCCATTAACCCTTTTAGTAAAAAGAGTAGAATCAATTTTTCTAATTTCAAAGCCTTTTTCAATAAGGAACTTGGTCAAGCATTTATACCACGCTCTAGGAGCTTGTTTAAGACCATAAAGGGCTTTGTGAAGTTTGTAAACGTGATTAGGTTTCTTAGGATTGACAAAGCCGGGAGGTTGCTTAACATAAACTTCCTCCTCTATTTCACCATTTAGAAAAGCATTTTTAATGTCCATTTGGTACAAGGTGATATCATGGTGATTAGCATAGGCAAGTAAGATGCGAATGGACTCAAGTCTAGTAACAGGGGCATATGTCTCACCATAGTCCATACCTTCGACTTGAGTGTAGCCTTGGGCGATGAGACATGCTTTGTTGCGAACTACTTGTCCATCTTCATCTTGCTTGTTGTGAAACACCCATTTGGTACCGATGATGTTGTGGTTGTTGTCGGGCTTCTCGACCAGTGTCCACACTTGATTTCTCTCAAAGTTGTGTAGCTCTTCATGCATGGCATTTATCCAAGCCGGATCTTCCAAAGCTTCTTCAACCTTCATAGGTTCAATGATAGAGATGAATGAATAGTGTTCACAAAAGTTAGCTAAATGAGTTTTAGAGCGAGTGATTCTCCCGGTTTGGATATCGTTGTAGATCTGCTCGACGGGATGGTCTTTAGCAATTCTTGCTCGAACTCGTGAAAGCTTTTGCTTGGATCTTGGTTGAACATCTTCTTCATATTGTTCTTCATCTTGGCCTTATTCATTGTTGATGTTGTCGTTCTCTTGTCGTGGTGGAGAAGGAGGTTGTTGGCGTTCATCTTGGTGCACTTCCTCGTTTTCTTCATCTTGGTGTGTCCCACTTGTGGATGCTTCCGTATCAACTCTTGGTTCACCTTGTCGTGAGGTAGAAGATTCCACTTGGACGGACGAGGTACTCTCCTTCACCTCCGTTGGACGAATCTTGCCAATAGACAAGTCTTGGATTGCTTCCGAGGGGTTTTTGTCTCCTACATCAATTGGCAATTGCTCTACTTGCGAGCCGTTAGATTCATCAAACTTCACATCTACCCTCTCTTCAACCTTTCGGGTGAAGTTGTTGTAGACACGATAAGTGTGAGAGTTTGAGCCATAACAAAGTAGGAAACCTTCATGAGACTTAGGAGGAAATTTAGAACGATGATGCTTATCAAGAATGTAGCACTTTGAGCCAAATACTCGAAAGTATCCAACTTGCCGTTTGTTATCTGTGAGGAGCTCGTGTGCCGTCTTGCCGAGTAGCTTGTGAAGATACAATCAATTTATCGCGTGACAAGCTATCTCAACCGCTTCCGCCCAAAAGTGCTTTGGCGTCTTGTACTCATCAAGCATCGTTCTCGCCATTTCGATGAGCGTCCGGTTCTTCCTCTCAACAACTCCATTTTGTTGAGGTGTGTACATAGGCCAAGAACTCATGTGAAATCCCTTCTTCGTCAAGAAAGGTGTCCACATTTGCGTTCTCGAACTCCGTTCTATTGTCAATTCGAACCTTCTTGATATTCACTTCAAATATATTTTGGGCCTTCCTAGCAAAGTTCTTGAAGATCTTTTGAACCTGCGATTTATCATCGAGAAATAACACCCACGTAAATCTTGAAAAATCATCAACTATAACTAGACCAAAAGAATTTCCACCGAGACTTTTGTAAGCGTTGGGACCAAAAAGATCCATGTGAAGTAGCTTGAGTGGCCTCCTCGTGGTCATGATGTTCTTCACGGGATGCCTTCCTCCAACCTGTTTACCTGCTTGACAAGCGCTGCAAAGTCTATCCTTATCAAATATGACATTGTTAACACCAAGGATATGATTTCCTTTAATAAGCTTGTCAAGGTTTCGCATGCCAACATGACCTAATCGTCTATGCCGTAACCAGCCTTTAGAGGATTTAGCGATGAAGCAAGTTCTAGATTGAGCCTTTTTAGTGAAATCAATAATGTATAGATCACCTCTACGTATACCGGTAAAGACCATTTTATGATTATCTCTACAAAACACTTGGAAATCTACTTCAGTAAATAGGACATTGAAACCGAAATCAGCAAGTCTAGATACTGAAAGTAAATTGTAGCCAAGAGATTCAACGAGCATGACATTTTGTATGGAGCTATCATGTGATATGGCCACCTTACCGAGGCCAACCACCTTACCCTTTGAGTTGTCACTGAAAGTGACATACTTTCGAGGGCCATCCTTTTCAGCAAGCTCATAAAACATATCTTTATCTCCGGTCATGTGATCGGTACATCCACTATCAAGAACCCATTCCTTTCCTCCTGCCATATATCCCCAAAGATTTGCCATAAGACCAAAGTGTCTCATTGCATCATCAAGATCAAAGTCACTATCATCATCCTCATCATAGTATCCATGTTCAACATCGTCATGTGGTGGATCAAATCCTAGAGAGGGTGATTCGTTAGAGTGAGTTTGACAATGATCTTATTTATGGATTTTAATAGCTTCAGAAATAATATCACTGATAATTCCAACATCTCCTTTGACACGCATAAGGATTGTAAGCTCGAATAGACAATCACCAAACATAGGATCATTGGAGTTAAAATTACTCAAGGCAATAGACTTATGGAGAATTTCATCTAGATTTTTCAAGGAATAATTTGGAAAATGTTCCTCGAGAAATTTCCATATAGTGTAGGCACACTTAAGAGTAGGCAAACATCCAATCAAGTTTCTAGGAAAGCCTCTAGTGATAAGATTAACAGTTCTAAGATTGCGAATCATGTCAATTGACTAGTCAAGGGTAGGATGCATAGGATCAACATAAGGTGCACAAGGGCTAGCAATGTACTTGTTCAAATGATATTCATTGAAAATCACAAGCATCTCATTTTTCCACTCATGAAAATACTCTCCATCAAGTATAGGCACTCTATGTCTAAGACTCCCCAAAGTAGACTCATCCATCTTCCTCCAATGGTATTTAAACCAAAGCAATGGAGACCAAAGCTCTAAAACCAATTGAAAGGATCGAGAAGAGGTGTCTAGAGGGGGGGGGGGTGATTAGACACTAAGTGAGAAAAGGTGCAGTTTTAAATTTCTTTAAGTTGAAGTGGAGTTTTGGCACAAGTTTAACAATCACAATACATATCAAGCAAGCATGCAAAGAGTATATGAGCAGCGGAAAGTATAGCATGCAACTTGCAAGAATGTAAATGGATGGGATTGGAGTGTGCAAACGCAATTGGAGACACAGATGTTTTTGTCGTGGTTCCAATAGGTGGCTATCGTACATCCACGTTGATGGAGACTTCAACCCACGAAGGGTAACGGCTGCGCGAATCCATGGAGGGCTCCAACCATGAAGGGTACACGAAGAAGCAACCTTGTGTATCCCACCATGGCCGTCGCCCATGAAGGACTTGCCTCACTAGGGGTAGATCTTCACGAAGTAGGCGATCTCCTTGCCCTTACAAACTCCTTGGTTAACCTCCACAATCTTGTTGGAGGCTCCCAAGTGACACCTAGCCAATCTAGGAGACACCACTCTCCAAGAAGTAACAAATGGTGTGTTGATGATGAACTCCTTGCTCTTGTGCTTCAAATGATAGTGTCCCCAACACTCAACTCTCTCTCACAAGATTTGGATTTGGTGGAAAGAAGATTTGAGTGGAAAGTAACTTGGTGAAGGCTAGAGATCAAGATTCATATGGTAGGAATGGAATATCTTGGTCTCAACACAAGTGTAGGTGGTTCTCTCTCAGAAAATATATGTTGGAAGTGTAGGCATATTCTGATGGCTCTCTCCATGAATGAAGAGTGGGTGGAGGGGTATATATAGCCTCCACACAAAATCTAACCGTTACACACAACTTGCCAATCTTGGTGGACCGAATCAGAAAACTCGGTGAGACCGATTTAGCAAATAATGTGACCGTTAGGATTTTCAGTGGGACCGACATGCAACTCGGTAGGACCAATTTCATTAGGGTTAGGGCTTAATGTAATCTCGGTGAGACTGATTACACAAACTCGGTCGGACCGATTTTGGTAATAAGCTAACCAGAGAGTTGGTCAGGCAAACTCGGTGGGACCGATTCGATCATCTTGGTTGGACCGAAATGTTACGAAGAGGAACAGAGAGTTTGCATTGTAATCTCGGTAGGACCGATTACTCAAACTCATTGAGACCAATTTTGGTAATGGACATACACAGAGAGATTACAATCCCATCTCGGTGAGACCGATATCCCTATCGGTGAGACAATTTGCCTAGGATTTGTGGCAGTGGCTATGACATCTGAACTCGGTGGCGTCGGATAGGAAGAATCGGTGAGGCCGAGTTGGACTATTGGTTTGTGTGATATGTGGATGTGAGAAGGTAGTTGAAGGCTTTGGAGCATATCACTAAGCACTTTGAGCAAGCAAGCCATTAAGCAACACCTCATCCCTTCTTGATAGTATTGGCTTTTCCTATAGACTCAATTTGATCTTGGATCACTAAAATAGAAAATGTAGAGTCTTGTTCTTGGAGCTTGGGCCAATCCTTTGTCCTTAGCATCCCGAAGGGGTTCCATATCCTCTAGTCCATGCCACTTCATTGTTGAACTTATCTGAAACATACTAGGTAAAAGTGTTAGTCCAACAAGAGATATGTTGACATTAATTACCAAAATCACCCAGGGAGCACTTGTTCTTTCAGACGGGGATTGGATCACAGTCAAGGGGGTTGATGCTCACCACCCTGCGATCATTATGCTGCGTGACATGTCGTTTCTGAAGATCAGGCGGATTCAGCAAGCAAGGAGTTGGCTTAAAAAGCTCTGGCCCGAGGGCTTTGAATAACGGTACAGTCCCGACGAGCACGCGGCGAGCGGCATGGTACTGAGATTGTCCACACGCGAAACACTGAACTTGATTACCTCTATGGGGAGTGCATTCCAGCCACTCTTTCAGCGGACGCTGCTCGGTTCTGCCATTGTTA
>NC_041391.1:592705083-592715385 GCF_002162155.2 Triticum dicoccoides | reverse complement strand
GGAGGAACCTTAGCGGGGATGGAAGATTGGACAAGATTATGTGCAAACAAAGATGGGGAAGCGAATATGTGTTGTGAGAAGTGGACAGGTGATGATGACTACAACACGCCACTTGACTTATGAGACACATACCAGCAGCGTAGGGTCATATCAATGCCAGACAACTTGCTTGAGTGATCACAGTACTGGTACTCCCTCAGTACCTACTACTATGCCCTAACTTGCTTGAGTAGAGTAGTAGAGTAGGACTCTGCTCTACTACTAGCACCGGAGGAGTAGTATATTCTAATCTAAAATAGTTACAAATTTCAATGCCCGAGCGTGGAATGACTACGAACTGTGCTAACTCCAATCCCCAGAAAACGTTCGCTGGGAGACATGTCAGTTGCAAACGCCCGTGACACAGTTACAGTATGTGTGTATGGCTTAAAAACAGGTCACCGTCGGATGGAAATCTGACGGTTACATGGGGTTCGCCAGGATTGAGCTCGTGCCAAACAATCGCCAGATATCATTACTAAAAAATTGTTAAAACACCCGGGGCAATAACTTGTACCGGCTTACCACTAACAATGATAACATCCTGTAAAAAAACAATGATACTAACATAGTTGTAAAATGGTCAAAGACCGTGTCTACGTGGTGTTTGGAATTATATGCAAAAAATTAGCAAGATGCCCGTGCGTTGCACGGAACACCATCATCACCAACTCGTTTTTTTCTCTACTCCTACTCCTATAAAAGACTCAGTTGGTGATGATGGAGGCGAGGAGGCGTGTTCAGCCGGGCGTGCAGCGGACGGCGCAGTACTATTTGATTTGTTATAAAAACAAAGAAGAGTAGTAGAGATAGAGATAAGATTAGAGATAGAGACTTAGGGAGGAGCACCATTTACTGCTTCATGTACTACTCCTGCGCTCCATTCGGCGACCGCAACGTCCCCCACAGCCACTCCCTCCTACGCTCCATTCGGTGGCTGCAACGTCCCCTACAGCCACTCCCGCCTGCACTCCATTCGGCAAGCGCTATTAAATTTGGGGAGCGCACTCTCACGACTGCTGGCATCCACGACTTCACTGACGACGACTCTTCCCCGACCGCGGCAACCTCTTCCTCAATTACATGGGCGACAACCTCAACGCCAACGGTGCTGCTCCCAATGCACCGTATGCGTTTCTGTCCTTCCTATTCGAAATCATGGTAGAATTCATGTTTCTACTCTGTATCCTACTAGATTATATCTCTTCATTTACTATGCTAGTCCACATGATTAGTTTAATCTCTGTTATAGCCGTCATGATTTACTTTGTGCTTATTCGGATTAAATCTTGTAGTAACTTGCTCATATATTCAACTGGCGCAACGTCCCCTACAGCCACTCCCGTTTCATCGATGGCCTGGTCGATGCCTCCAAGGAGCCCTTCGTCTATTGCTATGAGTGCCCGATGCCGTTTTGGGGCTCGCCGATGCGTGTAGCGGTCACTACTAGCCCTTGGCGGAGAACATCAATTACGAGACGTGCTACCCGTTCACCATGTCAGAGTCGCTGGAGGATCACCGCCGCCTGCTAGTCTCGGAGGAGGACGACAACGTCTTCCTCTTGATCGTGGGCACCGGCGAGGCCCGTGCAGGCCGCCGCCCTGTCTCTGTAGTGTGCGTCAGGGGCGACGCCGCTGACGCTGACACTGACATGAGGCCGATGTACGGGTGCGTGCTCACTGTTACTACCCCTCAGAGGTATGTGGTCAGCAACACCGGCTCCATCATTTTGACTAGGACTGTGCAGAGCTGGGACCTTCCTGCCGATGTGGACATGGAAGATGCATGGTATGATTTACCCCGCAACACGGTGCACGGGGACTCCAAGAAGGTTCACCTGGACATATGCATTACCAAGTTAAATGTTGATTATTAGTCTTCGCTCAATGAAATCCGCTGTCTAAGCATGTGGAGACTTCCATGCATGATCTTGCTCTATTGGAGTATCGCGCATGAATAAAAGTGTATCCATTTATGGTTTAGTCTAGAATCTTCCATGTATGAATTTTTACTACAGTACTAGTGAAAGACTTACGATGAACCATTTCTTACACCTCCTCTGCCTCCTTCCAAGTCATCCTGATTTAATCCCTCCGTCTAGGTGTATAAGTGCATGGTTAATACTTAATAGTATAGCCAACTATTGACTATAAGAAAGTGCCATGTCATCTGTATCCAACATGTATAACAATCGATACTCAAAAACTAATTCTTAAATATCATTTCTTGCAAAGCACAATAAGTGTTATTTCTTCACAAGCTTTGGATGCAGGTTAACAGTTGAACGCTTTTGTTTGCAAAAGATACCTTTTTATCTATTTCACCCGGATGTTTGTGGGCTCTAGAGATGAAATAATATCCGAAGAAACCTATCGATACCCGTTACACATGATATGACCCCCACATCCTTTGTCAAAATAAACAACTCCCCGATCAATTCATTTCACTCTTCCGTGCAACGCATGGCCACCTTACTACTATAGATTAGTACGACCAAAAATTGAACTAACATTATATATAGTACGATAAATACTGATGCATGTCGCCTAAAATTATATCATTGGTTCAAATACGAATCCAACAATATAGTTTTTGTTGACATGCACTAACATTTTGTCAGTTAAATATTTAGTCAAATTCAATGGGGGACTAATAAACCACGACCGATGTAGTACAAGTGTAGAGGCCGGCGCTGCACGGGAGTCTCACCCGCTCGTGGCGCGACAGTAAAACCATCATATCACAAAACCCAACCACTGCCAATAGTAAGTGGCCTGGTAAAATAAATGGACAAGCAACCATCACATCCCTCCGTCTTTTTTGCATTTCATCTCTCTACATTTACTTTCTCCGGTTCGTCTCGCACACTCGATCCCTAGCTACTACTCCTAGTATCCCTAGCTACTACTCCTAGGGTTAGTTCTTTTGGCGGCTTAAAAATAAGCCGTCTCTTCCCCAGCTTTTCCCATAAGACTAGCCACAGTGGAGAGCAACATTAAGGTACCTCACTCATTTATTTGGGCTTCTAAACTACCACTAGTACTCCCTTCATTTTTATATACAAGACCATAAACTCAAATTACAGGTACCAAGATAAAAATCATTGTGTGCTTTACAAGTCAATTTATTTTCTTGTTTACCGGGTTAATTAATAGGGTGCATGCACATTAGAAGAAATTGAGTGGCCATAAGAGAGGAAGTAGATGAGTTTGTCATTATCATCCACTACATGCATGCTAGTAATTAAGCCGTGGGTTACTAGTACGAGGAAACATCATTAATATTTGTCTCGATTACTGTTGGTGGCCTTGTATAGATGCAAAATGTATTTTTTATAGTGGCCTTGTATACAAAAATGGAGCGAGTACCTCCGTCCTGGTTTATTCGTCACCATTGTAATTTGTGGTAAATTTTGACCAAAGATTTAACTGGTAAAATATTAGTGCATGTGACATCACAAACATTTCATTAGTTAAATTTATGATTGAAATTTGACACAGATTACAATGGGGACCAATAAACCAGGACGGAGGTAGTAGTAAAGGGATTACTACTAATCTAGAAGCCTAAACGAACTGGCCCCTGGTACTCCTACTAGTAGTACTAGTACTCAAGTTGGAATTCCAATTGTACGACACAACTTGTTAGGCAAAAAATTCGATACATGGTGTAGGAAGCGGTTTGGGAATTTGCTTGCCTTTCCGACCAATGAGATACTCCCTACAAAGTACGACAGAGAAATAACCATAGAGAAGGAAGCTAAAAGTAAACACTCAAACGAGCATTTTTGCATTTGTTTTGCATTGAATCGTTTCACAAGCTTGACTAGTGTTGTTTTTCTACTTTTCAAAAACCGCATCGTAATGTTAAAACGTGCATTTGCCCGTACATAAGTAATAGTAGTACTCCCTCCGTCTAGGTGTATAAAGTCTTCCCTCCTACTTGGTCATGGTGCACAAACAAAGATGACTTATGCACCTGACGGAGGGAGTAGCACAGTCTGCAAGCATATATAGAGAGAGACGTGTAGTGCGATAGTATATAGTACTAAAGTTTGTGCTGTATGAACCTACTTACAAAATGCGTACGGATACACAAGGTTTCCAAAATTTCCCTCTTACATACTTTATTAAGGATGCTAATAATTCCCGAACGTTCGGGATTTATCATTTGCGTCCCAAAACTAATGAGATCACGTTATGAAACTAAATTATACTCCCTACTAAAAGCCACGACGCTCACAGGAGCGCTTGCAGCGTGCCACGAGTGCTCTGGTGCGCGACCATTTCCCAGCGCGCCGACACAACGCCTCTTCCTCAGCCTCGCAACTCGTGAGGTGCTGATTGGCGGCTTGCCGCCAGTTGAGCACGATCTCACCGGTGTGGTGATCCAGCGCCAGTAGGTACTCCTCCTCGCTGGAAGCGTGCACCCAGTACACATACCGCCAAGCATAGATGAGGCGCTTGGCCCCGACTTGACTCTAGGCTTTGGCACAGGCGTCCTCCGCCACCCTCACGGCCCTTGCATGAGCCTTCTGCCAAAGAGCTAATTGCCTAACTCTCTCGGATGTGACAAAGACCTGCCAGGCAGCTTGCCCCGCGGTGTGCTTCTGTTCCTCGGCCTTCTTCTCCGCCTCTATTTTGGCGTGCTCTACTGGCAGCAAAGCCTCCAACATGGAGACATCCATTTCTTTCCAAAGCTACTCAAGGCTGGGGGGCTCGGCGGGCGGCACGGCGTTCTCCTTGTAGCGGGGAGCCGACGCGTCCTCCGACGCGCGTGCTGGCGAGATTGGGAACGCCAAGGTGTCCACCTCGACACGTGGCGGCGAGGAGTGGAACACCGACGCGTCCTCCTCGACTAGTGGTGGCGAGGAACGGAATGACAACGCGTGACCTTCCGAGCGGTGCAGCGAGGGGCGCTTAGGGCTTGGGAGGGGCGATGCCATGGTGGTCGATGTGAGAGGGAGGGGAGGAGATAGCGATGAACGTGAGCGTTCTTCCGAATGTCGTGGGAGGCGCAGTATTTATAGCGAGCAATGGCACACCTACGTAAGATATGGACTGAGTTGCACTGACTTAACTACTGGTCCAGTTGCGTCACTGACATGTGAGCCAGACCCTTGTTGGGCCCATATGTTAGTGACCCAATGCACCTGCAGTTAAGTAACTGAAGCAGCGTCCCGGAAGATATGTTGCATGATTAACTAAATAGCTACGTGGGCATATTTGTAGGAGTAAATTACGGGGGAGGGAAGGGGTGGAAATATTGCTGGTCACAACGGACTGGACGAGCGTGGGGAGAGGAGAGTCATGCATGCAGATTTTTTCCACACGGGGTGGAGTGGTTGGACCACCGGAGGGAGAAGGAGAGTCTGGCAGGCATATTGTTTCCAGACATAGAGAGGAAAAGATTTGGAGACGAATGGGCTTCCTGCAGGTATGGGGAATGATGCATAATAAGTCATCTTGCATGTCGGGCTAGGTATAGTCTCAAGTCATTAAAAACATACACGCCCACACATGTTCATATTTCAAGGTGCACTAAATTATTGCATGTGACGAATAAGGTTGGCCATAATGGTGGTAACTTAGCTGGTCTCATGCACAGGGGAATAGCAAACATGCTGATGTGGCAAAGAATTAAAGAAGAGAGGGGGGTTAGAGTAACTAGTGTTCATGCATGCATTGGTAAACACATTTTTTCTGAAGAACGACATCATTAGTTGAGTACTTTTGCAGACTTCAAAAACTATTCCACCGCTTCTGCTATCTTGCTAAGAGTAGGTGAAATTTTTGAATCGATCCCTTTAAACTAGAAAGGAGGTAGTAGTACTCTAATAGCTAACCTTGTTCTGATGACAAGATAGGACATGGCACGCACCTGGACGGAGGAACTAGTCTGCATTGTGCATTTAAGTTTTGTCTGAAGTCAATGTACCTCTACTTTGACCAAACTTATAGAAAAATGTATCAACATTCACAATGTCAAATCAATATTCTTACACTCATTATAAAACATAGTTCTTATACTCATTATAATCAGTATTGTAGATATTGATATTTTTAGTATAAATTTGGTCAAACACTTTGCAAACGGTTGACGGGAGTAAAAAGGACCAGAGGGAGTATCATGCATGCGGAGTAGGCAAAAAAATTGCTCATTTATAGCCGGTTGAAGTCTCAAAGGGCGTGACCACGCGAGGGAGGCGAAGGTCATGGGAGGCGCGACGGTTGACAAAATTAAGTGAAGTTACATCCACGCGCCGGCATGGCGTGCGAACAGGCAGAAGCTATACCATCAGGCCTACGATATGGGTCTAGTAGACATGACATCTAGTGGGTCCCGCATAGTTCTCGAGAACTCTTTGGGTCTTGCAGCCGTTTATCTACCGGGCAAGCCAGCAACCCCACGCCGTTCGCACGCCCTACTCGTCCCCGTCTTCTACCTTACAATAGTTTGCTCCCAGTCGTCCCGTCCTTTCACATTAGTTCGCTCCCAGTTTTGTTTTGCGGGGTACAACAGTTCAACTTCTCCTAACCATCCTCCAAAATCCATGGCCTCCCAAATCTCCATGGTCGCCGCTGAGTACCAGGTTAGAGCCATCACCGGCGATGAGTTCATCGTCATCTACGCACGTGGATCCGCGACGGTGAAAGCATGGCTTGCTCGCTTCCTACGCATGTTCAACAGTTCAACGGATTAGTGGGTCGCTGGGCTAGATGTTGAGTACACCATAGTCCTGGAAAGATAGAAGATTCTAAAGGAGGCAGAGAGAAAGAAGCCCGCCGTGATCCAGGTTTGCGTACATAACCTTTGCTTGGTCTACCACATATGCCATGCCGACGTTGAGTGCCAGGATTTTAAGAACTTCCTCAAGGACAAAAGAGTGAAATTCGTTACTGTAGACTTTAGGAACGACAAGGATGTCCTGCATCGGATAGGTCTTGTTCTAGGTCAACCCTTCGATCTCTAGAAGGAAAGCCTGATGTCCTCCTCTCAACCTTGAATGCTGACCCTGGCAGCAGCCATGATTGATCCTTCATACGCTAAACTTAAGAAACCACATCACGAGTTTCATCATGCATGGTAGTCGAAGACATTAGATGAAGATGACATCCTGTATGCAGCAATGGATGCCTACCTTTGTTTAAATATCTACAAGGGTTGGATGAAGAAGCAGAGCCCAATGTCCGTTTCAAGCAAAGAAGCGTCGGCGAAGAGGAAGAGGAAGAGGGACGAGGACGAAGTCGAGGACATGGACTCGGACTACGAGTAGGTGGCAGTGCTGTTGCTCATGCTGGTTCTACTGCTGTGTCAAGCAGACTAGTTGCTTAGTTTATTTTCAAGGGTGTGTTGTGCTGAGGCCCCAGCAGAACTATATTTATGTTCTTTCTCGTTATTTGAACTCTTTAGTACGTATAGTAGTACTAGTACTATGTCTTACTACTATTCTTCTTGCAGTTGGTACTGCTGCTCATATCTTCGTGTTCCTACTGTCTTAATATGTTCATACTAGTAGTATAATTTGGGTCAGTCGATTTGTGAAAGAAGTTCGATGGAGCGAAGGAAGAAGATGGCAGAAGAGGTGGAAGAAGCCCTTCTAGCCATCCATGTTGCATCAAACGGCTCACAAGAGTCGACTGACCCAAATTGCTCCTTCAGATTGTAGGACCCACGTGGCATTCAAGGTCTCGAAGGTAGATTCCGCATCCGCACCCGGTATGCAGGCTCGACGCGCATGCGACCGGCTTCCGCCGCGACAGCCACCATGCACGCCTCCTCCACGCGGGCAGAGACTACAATGACACGCTAGTTCCTCCTCGCCGGCGTGCTGGAGCACGCGCTCGTCCTCCTCTTCATACGCTACGTGCATAGACGCAGCTCCACCAGCTGCTCACGTGCTTGGCAGCGCGGCAGCATCGCGAGGAGGGACTGCAAACGACGTGAGCGGGCGAGCCTTCGGCTTCAGGCCACAGGGATGGCGGCGACATGGCAGTCATGAATTGTTGGCCAGAGCAGGCGGGCGCCGGCATGCGCAACGGCGGCGGCGGTATATTGATGAGTGCGCGTATGGGAGCTTACTTTAGTTTTATATATGGTTGGTCAAACTTAAAAGAAAACCGTACTAGTACATGTAAACATTAGACTTAGGCAGCGCTTTTATTAGTTAGTACCACAGCCACGATACGGAATCCTATGCAAGCGCGTGAACCACGGCCGCGCGGTCGATCGAACATTGCGTCACCGTGTCGCGCTTGAAGGACATCCACCAAACCTTTTTGAGTGTGTGAAAACAATCCCCGAATATTACTAAACTTTTTTTTCCTGGAAAAGTTCTTGACGCTACAATATTTCCATATATTTGAATTTAGCTCCAGTTCATGTTTATTTGGATTTGGACGTTTTAGCTGCGCCCTAGTTTTTTTAATACTGATTTTGTGTGTGTGACTGAGAGAGAACGTGTGTATGTGTCCATATGTGTGTTGTGGTAGAAGGGCAATGTGGAGACGGTGTGCGTGTGATACAGACATAGAGAGGTGTGAATGTGCAAATGATCATGCATGAGTGAGACATAGACAGATGGCGATACGTTGTGTATACATGAGAGAACAGTCTTCTAGTTTACTTGTGTGTGTGTGTGAGAGAGAGAGGGGGGGAGAGAGAGAGGAGCATCTCTAACACAACAACCATCTCTCTCGATTCGTCCATCCCTCGCACGATCGCATGTAACATATGCATCAACGCGCACATTTTGACACCCTCACCCGGCCCCTGCCCATCTCTTCGTGAATACCCATTTCTCTCCTTAGGTTTGTTTTCTCTCAATATGTGACACACACACACACACCCACATACACACACACACACACACATAGCACAACACACACACACACCCTCCCCCGAGCACACAATTCATCCCCATCCAAGGTTATACGGCGACCACTCTCGCTTGTGCTTCTTTGCACCCCAACATGCACAACACCTCAATCTTCAAAGGGGGCATCGAGGAGATCGAAGACGTTGAGCACACCGTGCTAGAGAATGCGGGGCCATTTGGAAGCAGGATGATGTGACGACGGTTGACTGACTCCTCCCCCCACCCTCTCTCTCTCGCACAAAATTACCAATCCCTCTCTCCCCCGCACAAAATTATCAATCCCTCAACCCGCGAGGTCCTTCCCCTCTCTTCCATGTTTTCCAGCTCTCTCATCAAACATGTTGTCTCTTCTCCTTCCACATATACAGAATCTGGATGCACATGCATCTCACATATATTACATGTGTCCATCTTTCTCACAGACCTAACTTCTTCCTCTCTCTCTCTCTCTCTCTCTCTCTCTCTCTCTCTCTCGTCCATCTTTGTGTGTGTCTCGTTAGGTTTGTCTCCTACTCTCTCGTCCACATACATACAATCTTTCCCGCCCTATCTACTCCATCTTCGCAAGATCTCTCTGCACGTTTCATTCACACATTGGGATATGTTCAAAATGTTGATTCTATAATGGCTGATGTAGAGTTATGGTTGGTTTTGTTGCATCCTACAAAGTAATAACTATGAAATGCATTTAGATTCTCATTTGACTGGGATTATGTGAGTTTGAGCTTGTTGTGAAGTACTATAGACCTTGTATACATCTTGGATTCAACAATGATTGTAACTATTGAATTGTATAGACCATTACATTCGAAGTCAATAGCCTAATATATTTATTTCACAATTTCAACAAATGATTAGTTCACTACAAACTAAGAAAACAAATGTGTACTCCCTTCGTTTTTATTTAAGTTTGCGTATTAGCATTGGTCAAAGTCAAGTTTTGTAAACTCTCAGAAAGCTTATAACAAAAAATATTAACATATACAATAACTAATAAATACCATTAGATTCATTATTGAATGTACTTTCACATACATATTTGTTATGGTAAATGTTTATATTTTTCTATAAACTTGGTCAAACTTTAGGAAGTTTTACTTCGGCCAAACCTAATATGCAGAGTTTACTAGTACTACTCGCTAGTTGCTTAGCCTAATCACTCAACACGCCACACGGGGAGTTCAGTGTCACAAAATTTTGAGGTCGGCGGGAAAATCTCCGCGACCCTGATTCGAGCAGCGGGAAGTTACCATCATAGCCTTTGAAACAGGCCTACGGATGACGCTTGGTAGGGGGCTGTTTTTGTAACTTCAGGTTCACCCTACCCAGCCAACCCCACCCTGGCACCCAGAGTAGTACACCTGAATACTCCCCATTTTCTATCC
>NC_041391.1:592684461-592704897 GCF_002162155.2 Triticum dicoccoides | reverse complement strand
CTTCTCCACGGCACCGCAACCTTCGTGCTCCTCCCCTTTACATCGGTGCACTCGTCCACCGCAACACATCTGCCTCATCGACGAGCTCGTATGCTGCACTCGAGCCGGTCCACCGTCGTCATTGTACATGGAGCCTCTTGCCGGCACCGTCTTCCACGGTCTCGGATATGCTTCTCGGAAGCCGACACCAAGCGCAGAAGCACCACCGTCGTGGACAATGAAATGACTCCCATTGCCGACCATGACTCACACAGGCCGTCGCAACCATCGTTCTCCTCCTCGATTGGTAGTGTGTGTATTGAATCACTTAGCAGTACATGTGCAGTTCCAATTTTGTTCATACCTACCCTTCAAATTTCCTGGGTGCTATTGTTCCTGTAAAAGTAATTGGTTATAGCCTCCATTGTCCAACAGAATATCAGCTTGTAATTGTGCGTCGCTCATGTATCGCGTTGTGCTTGGGTAGGTTTTTCATCTGCAACCAGTAGTGTGGCAAATGATGGGACGTTTTTTAGAACTAGCAAGATGCCCATGCATTGCACGCATCAAGATGCATTTGTATGAGTAGTTTATCTTGTGGGAGAAAAGGATGAACAAGGGAAGGACTCATTTGCAAATCGAGAGATGGGTATGGGTATCCTTTTGCAAAATTCCCATTGTTTCCTTCCTATCTGTCAGATATAAATCGGACGGCCTATATTGCAGGATGGAAGGCACACCATCATCACCAACTCTGCTTTTTATAAGAAAAAAAGTATAGAGAAAAAAAAGTAGACAGTAGAGAAGTAGAGATAAATATTAAATATAAAATAAATGTAACCGTAGAGAAGAGAGTAGAGATAGCAGAGACGTCGGGAAAGGATCGCGCGCGCGCGGGATAAAGCGGTCGGTCGTGCGTTAGTTTTGGCGCGCGGCGTCGATCGCGCTTTATAAAATCCAACGCCCTCCCACCGCTCAGTGCCTTGCCACCGCTCTCTCCCTGCTCTATGCCTCGCCAACGCTCTCTCCCTGCTCTTTCTTGCCTCGCCGCCGCCGCACCACCATGCCTTCGCGTTGCCGGGAAACTTGGGGATACCGCGACGTCCACGCACGCCCCTCCGGCGGCTTCTCCGCCGAGATCTGGTTCCACGGGATGCGCCTCAGCCTCGGCAATTTCGACACCGCCAATGAGGCCGCCCGAGCGTACGACACGGTGGTGTGGCGCCTCCGGTGGCCTCATAGAACATTGAACTTCCCCAACATGCCGACGCGGGAGCGTGCGCAGGAGCTCACGCCTCTGCCGCGGCTTAGCACCGACGAGGATCGTCGCGACAACCGGAGGCGGGAGCACCATCTTGGCATCACCAAGATGGACGAGGAAGCCATGGCGCTGTGGCGCCAACACTTCCCGCAGGACATCATCAACGAGCGCGAGTTCTACGCGCAAAGGAGGGCGGAGAGGGATAAGAGGAGGGCGGAGCGAGCCGCCTATCGCGAGGACAAGCGTAGGCGAAAAGCAGACACTCAATTCAACATGAGGATAGGAGCAGCATTGCCCTGGGAATCTGACAACGATCGGTATCTTCAGGCCTACAGTCAGACGTCGGAGAGGACATCACCGAGGAGGAGTCGGACGATGAGGAGTAGTTGAATTATCTATTTTTTTTATCTATCAATGCTGAGAACTATCCTCTACTCTCTAGTCTCTCTACTTCTTGATCTTAGCACTGTAAATGCTTTTTAAAGCTCCACGCGTTGTGATTCTGTTGGAGATGCTCTAAGATGGCAGACGAGTGCTTTAATGTTGCCCACAAGATGCACGAGTATTACTAGTAGTATATTTTCTTGTCATGTTGAGATTTTAAAACCACGAGTGCGAACATGCAGAGTAGCAATGAAGACCAAACACAGGATATTGGGGACATTTTCAAGGAGTGTGGCAAGTTAAAGAGGAGCTGCACCAAACCTGTAAAACGAGCTTTAGTAAGTAACACCCTTTCAATTACTTTCGTTTAGCCTCGTGTTCTTCGATGTGTATATGTTGTAGTTTCTGTTTCTCTTAAGCCTGGTGTTCTTCGATGTGTAATAAGAAGAGTCTTAATCGTCCTAATGCTTTCGTTTTTAGCTTGATGTAGGAAGTGGGTGTTCTCACCTTGTAGTATGTTTTTATATTTTTTTCCTTTTGAATTGACTTCTCCGAGTTCTGTTTATCTGGCTTCTACTAAATGGATCTGGGTTGCTTTGAGTATTGATCTAAAAGAGAAGTAACTTCATGGGTTCCTGCGAGGAGGGAAGTATGGTCAACCTCGAGATCATGTTTCCAAAATGAGGCTGGATTACACACAAGGTGCCAGTTCCCTAATGATGCTGGATTAGACACAAGGTACAAATTCCCAGATGATGCTGGATTACACACAATCCAGGTGGAGTCGTCAGTTGTTCGTGTCCTCGTGGCTCTAGTAAAGGCTGAAAGAAAGCATGCAGCAACCCTTGAGAATGTAGCTGAGTTCCTAAAGAAGCGAAAAGAGCAATCAGATGCTCTCTTCACCCAAGCTAAAGAAGAGATGGAAGAAGCCAGAAATAAGCTAGCAGAGGCAGAGCAGGCTAGGCGTCTCCTGCTATCTAAAACTATTGTCAATACAAATTTTCCTTCATAATAGCTAGGTTCAAATGTTTATCCAGTCAGCATGCCTGTTGTGATGTTTGTGCATGTACTGATGTGGCACAAAATATTATTTTTTGGGTCATGTAATAACAACAATTACTTTCCAAACAATAACAGACGAAGCATTGGACATGGTATAGTTCACGCGCAAGCCCGACATTCCAAGTTCAACTTCCACATCAAACTCATGTTCACAGGTATCTGCACATTCATACATAACGTCCACAACCATGATTCACTTCAAAGCCAAAAAAATGTGAGGAGAGTTATAAATAAAGAAAAACCTCTACTAGTTCGTGCTACCAGTGCGAGCACAACAAGTCAAGACCATGCATAAATTAATTATATTTTAGTCATTTTTTGTGTTCTAAAATGCCTGCCGGCTCGCAGAAGGACGTGTTGCCGGCACATGCACGTATTCAATGAAGGCAGGCGGGGAAGTCTTAAGCTGGTTGCACGCGGCGAGGAGGTGTGCTCAGCCGAGCCTGCAACGAGTGGGGCCCTCTTGGCCAACATGTCGGTTCAATGCCTGCGCTATGAGAGGTCGCGTCCGTGTCAGAGCAATCACTCCCTCCAGTCCTTTTTTGTTTGGGTATAACAAAATCTCGTTTTCCATTCACATTTTACAAGTAAAATTCATGGACTAACTTTGACCCAAAATACGATGGGGACTAGTAAACCAGAATGGGGGTAGTAGTTTTTTTTAATCAAAGAAGGGTTTCCCCTTCCGATTTTCATTACTGAAAACCAGCATCTAAATCTAAACCATAGTATTTGCCCTAGAACTACCAGGTTCAACATCTTGCAACATAAACCCATACAACCATACGCCAAGGAGGTACGTAGTACTATGAATTCCATTTTCGCTCCATACCAGTCGTTCTAAAAACTACTTAGTACTTATAACGCGCCATTAAAAATTGGAACTCTTAACCCCGCTAAAAATGATATTTTAAACGTGGCTACTCGATCTGTGGCAACTGGAGATCCACCACCTCCAAGTCGTTCACCTGTGGTCCCGACCATCAACTCCTACGGATCAAATTATCACGCGAGCTGACTATTCCTACAAAGGTGCTCCACCACGTACCCGGTACCCGCGAATGCAGCAATCGTGCACCTAGGGTTTTAGGGTTTATTTGTTAACGTCGCCTTTACGTAACACTCATGTGTGTGAGACAGCGAGAGGCCGACTGCATGCGTGCGCCTCATCTCTTCATATATGTACTTCACCATTTGTCTGGTGTCCAAAAAATTATAATAACTAGTAGCAATGTGCCAATGTGTTGCCACACGATCAAAGTAGATTAACACATATTCACTGATTTGATAGAAAAAAGTCTAGTTTTGAAATGCGTATATCACTAAAAATATGTTCCGTTTCACTCAAAATATATTCCTTTGGCGGTTTTGATGAGATAAGGGAGGAATGTTGTTGGTTTCAAGATTCAAGAAGTAGTATATGTCTAATTTCTACTCTTACTAGCAAGATGCCCGTGCGTTGCACGCAACATCAAGATCTTGTGGGAGAAAAGGATGAACGAGGGAAGGCCTTATCTGCAAATGTGGTGAGAAGTGCGGGTAAATTGCCATATTTTCCTTCCTATCCGTCAGATATAAATCGGACGACCTACATTGCAGGATGTGTTGGGGAACGTAGTAATTTCAAAAAAAATCCTACGCACACGCAAGATCATGGTGATGCATAGCAATGAGACGGGAGAGTATTGTCCACGTACCCTTGTAGACTGAAAGAGGAAGCGTTAGAACAACCCGGTTGATGTAGTCGTACATCTTCACGGCCCGACCGATCAAGCACCGAAACTACGGCACCTCCGAGTTCTAGCACATGTTCAGCTCGATGACATCCCTCGAACTCCGATCCAGCCGAGTGTCTAGGGAGAGTTCCGTCAGCACGACGGCGTGGTGACGATCTTGATGTTCTATCGTCGCAGGGCTTCGCCTAAGCACCGCTACAATATTATCGAGGAGAACTATGGTGGAGGGGGCACCGCACACGGCTAAGAGATCAAGAGATCAATTGTTGTGTCTATGGGATGCCCCCCTCCCTCGTATATAAAGGAGTGGAGGAGGGGGCCGGCTAAGGGGGGTGGCGCGCCCTAGGGGGGAGTCCAACTCCCACCGGGAGTAGGACTCCCCCTTTTCCTATTAGGAGAGGGAGAGGGAAGGAAGAGGAAGGAGGGAGGAAGGAAAGGGGGGCCGAACCCCCTCCCAATTTGGATTGGGCTTGGGGGGGGGCCCTCCCTTGCTCCTTTCCCTCCTTTCCACTAAGGCCCAATAAGGCCCATATACCTCCCGGGGGGTTCCGATAACCTCCCGGAGCTCCAGTATTGTCCCAATCTCACCCAGAACCTTTCTGGTGTCCAAATATAGTCGTCCAATATATCGATCTTTATATCTCGACCATTTCGAGACTCCTTGTCATGTCCGTAATCACATCCGGGACTCCGAATCACCTTCGGTACATAAAAACATATAAACTCATAATAAAACTATCATCGTAACTTTAAGCGTGCGGACCCTACGGGTTCGAGAACTATGTAGACATGACCGAGACATGTTTCCGGTCAATAACCAATAGCGGAACCTGGATGCTCATATTGGCTCCTACGTATTCTACGAAGATCTTTATCGGTTAAACCGCATAACAACATACGTTGTTCCCTTTGTCATCGGTATGTTACTTGCCCGAGATTTGATCGTCGGTATCCCAACACCTAGTTCAATCTCGTTACCGGCAAGTCTCTTTACTCGTTACGTAATGCATCATTCCATAACTAACTCATTAGCTACATTGCTTGCAAGGCTTAATGTGATGTGCATTACCGAGAGGGCCCAGAGATACCTCTCCGATAATCGGAATGACAAAACCTAATCTCGAAATACGCCAACTCAACATGTACCTTTGGAGACACCTGTAGAGCTCCTTTATAATCACCCAGTTACGTTGTGACATTTGGTAGCACACAAAGTGTTCCTCCGGTAAACTGGAGTTGCATAATCTCATAGTTGTAGGAACATGTATAAGTCATGAAGCAAGCAATAGCAACATACTAAATGATCAAGTGCTAAGCTAACGGAATGGGTCATGTCAATCACATCATTCTCCTAATGATGTGATCCCGTTAATCAAATGACAACTCACGTCTATGGTTAGGAAACATGACCATCTTTGATTAACGAGCTAGTCAAGTAGAGGCATACTAGTGACACTATGTTTGTCTATGTATTCACACATGTATTATGTTTCCGGTTAATACAATTCTGGCATGAATAATAAACATTTATCATGATATAAGGAAATAAATAATAACTTTATTATTGCCTCTAGGGCATATTTCCTTCAGTCTCCCACTTGCACTAGAGTCAATAATCTAGATTACACAGTAATGATTCTAACACACATGGAGCCTTGGTGCTGATCATGTTTTGCTCGTGGAAGAGGCTTAGTCAACGGGTCTGCAACATTCAGATCCGTATGTGTCTTGCAAATCTCTATGTCTCCCACCTGGACATGGTCCCGGAAGGAATTGAAGCGTCTCTTGATGTGCCTTGTCCTCTTGTGAAATCTGGATTCCTTTGCCAAGGCAATTGCACCAGTATTGTCACACAAGATCTTCATTGGTCCCGGTGCACTAGGTATGACACCTAGATCGGAAATGAACTCCTTCATCCAGACTCCTTTATTTGCTGCTTCCGAAGCAGCTATGTACTCTGCTTCGCATGTAGATCCCGCCATGATGCTTTTTTTAGAACTGCACCAATTGACAGCTCCACCGTTCAATATAAACACGTATCCGTTTTGCGATTTAGAATCATCCGGATCAATGTCAAAGCTTGCATCGACATAACCATTTACGACTAGCTCTTTGTCACCTCCATAAACGAGAAACATATCCTTAGTCCTTTTCAGGTATTTCAGGATATTCTTGACCGCTGTCCAGTGATCCACTCCTAGATTACTTTTGTACCTCCCTGCTAAACTTATTACTAAGCATATGTCAGGTCTGGTACACATCATTGCATACATGATAGAGCCTATGGCTGAAGCATAGGGAACATCTTTCATTTTCTCTCCATCTTCTGCTGTGGTCGGGCATTGAGTCTGACTCAACTTCACACCTTGTAATACAGGAAAGAACCCATTCTTTGCCTGATCCATTTCGAACCTTTTCAAAACTTGATCAAGGTATGTGCTATGTGAAAGTCCAATTAAGCATCTTGATCTATCTCTATAGATCTTGATGCCCAATATGTAAGCAGCTTCACCGAGGTCTTTCATCAAAAAACTTTTATTCAAGTATCCCTTTATGCTATCCAGAAATTCTATATCATTTCCAATCAACAATATGTCATCTACATATAATATCAGAAATACTACAGAGCTCCCACTCACTTTCTTGTAAATACAGGCTTCTCCAAAAGTCTGTATAGGACCATATGCTTTGATCACACTATCAAAGCGTTTATTCCAACTTCGAGAGGCTTGCACCAGTCCATAAATGGATCGCTGGAGCTTGCACACTTTGTTAGCACCTTTTGGATCGACAAAACCTTCTGCTTGCATCATATACAACTCTTCTTCTAGAAATCCATTCAGGAGTGCAGTTTTGACATCCATTTGCCATATTTCATAATCATAAAATGCAGCAATTGCTAACATGATTCGGACAGACTTAAGCATCGCTACGGGTGAGAAAGTCTCATCATAGTCAACCCCTTGAACTTGTCAAAAACCTTTCCCAACAAGTCGAGCTTTGTAGACAGTAACATTACCACCAGCGTCAGTCTTCTTCTTGAAGATCCATTTATTCTCGATGGCTTGTCGATCATCGGGCAAGTCAACCAAAGCCCATACTTTGTTCTCATACATGGATCCCATCTCAGATTTCATGGCCTCAAGCCATTTTGCGAAATATGGGCTCATTATCGCTTCCTCATAGTTCGTAGGTTCACCATGGTCAAGTAACATGACTTCTAGAATAGGATTACCGTACCACTCTGGTGCGGATCTTACTCTCGTTGACCTACGAGGTTCGGTAGTAACTTGATCTGAAGTTTCATGATCAATATCATTAGCTTCCTCACTAGTTGGCGTAGTTGTCACAGGAACCGGTTCTTGTGATGAACTACTTTCCAATAAGGGAGCAGGTACAATTACCTCATCAAGTTCTACTTTCCTCCCACTCACTTATTTTGAGAGAAACTCTTTTTCTAGAAAGGATCCGAATTTAGCAACAAAAGTCTTGCCTTCAGATCTGTGATAGAAGGTGTACCCAATAGTCTCTTTTGGGTATCCTATGAAGACACATTTCTCCGATTTGGGTTCGAGCTTATATGGTTGAAGTTTCTTCACATAAGCATTGCAGCCCCAAATTTTAAGAAACGACAACTTTGGTTTCTTGCCAAACCACAGTTCATAAGGCATCGTCTCAACGGATTTTGATGGTGCCCTATTTAACGTGAATGCAGCCGTCTCTAAAGCATAACCCCAAAACAATAGCGGTAAATCAGTAAGAGACATCATAGATCACACCATATCTAGTAAAGTACGATTACGATGTTCGAACACACCATTACGCTGTGGTGTTCTGGGTGGCGTGAGTTGCTAAACTATTCCACATTGTTTCAAATGTAAACCAAACTTGTAACTCAAATATTCTCCTACACGATCAGATCGTAGAAACTTTATTTTCTTGTTACAATGATTTTCCACTTCACTCTGAAATTCTTTGAACTGTTCAAATGTTTCAGACTTGTGTTTCATTAAGTAGATATACCCATATCTGCTCAAATCATCAGTGCAGGTGAGCCTCAAAATTCATTGGACCACACACATCAGTATGTATGATTTCCAACAAATCTGTTGCTCGCTCCATAGTTCCGGCGTTTTAGTCATCTTGCCCATGAGGCACGGTTCACAAGTACCAAGTGATTAATAATCAAGTGATTCCAGAAGTCCATCTGTATAGAGTTTCTTCATGCGCTTTACACCAATATGACCCAAATGGCAGTGCCAAGAATAAGTTGCACTATCATTATCAACTCTGCATCTTTTGGCTTCAACATTATGAATATGTGTATCACTACTATCGAGATTTAATAAAAATAGACCACTCTTCAAGGGTGCATGATCATAAAAGATATTACTCATATAAATAGAACAACCATTATTCTCTGATTTAAATGAATAAAAGTCTCGCATCAAACAAGATCCAGATATAATGTTCATGCTCAACGCTGGCACCAAATAACAATTATCCAGGTCTAAAACTAATCTCGAAGGTAGATGTAGAGGTAGTGTGCCGACCGTGATCACATCAACTTTGGAACCATTTCCCACGTGCATCGTCACCTCATCCTTAGCCAATCTTCGCTTAATCCGTAGTCCCTGTTTCGAGTTGCAAATATTAGCAACAGAATCAGTATTAAATACCCAGGTGCAACTGCGAGCATTAGTAAGGTACACATTAATAACATGTATATCACATATACCTTTGTTCACTTTGCCATCCTTCTTATCCGCCAAATACTTGGGGCAGTTCCGCTTCCAGTGACGAGTCTGCTTGCAGTAGAAGCACTCAGTCTCAGGTTTAGGTCCAGATTTGGGTTTCTTCTCTTGAGCAGCAACTTGTTTGATGTTCTTCTTGAAGTTCCCCTTCTTCTTACCTTTACCCTTTTTCTTGAAACTGGTGGTCTTATTGACCATCAACACTTGATGCTCCTTCTTGATTTCTACCTCCGCAGCCTTTAGCATTGCGAAGAGCTCGGGAATAGTCTTGTCCATCCCTTGCATATTATAGTTCATCACGAAGCTCTTGTAGCTTGGTGGCAGTGATTGAAGAATTCTGTCAATGACACTATCATCAGGAAGATTAACTCCCAGTTGAATCAAGTGATTATTATACCCAGACATTTTGAGTATATGTTCACTGACAAAACTATTCTGCTCCATCTTGCAGCTATAGAACTTATTGGAGACTTCATATCTATCAATCCGGGCAATTGCCTGAAATATTAACTTCAACTCCTGACACATCTCATATGCTCCATGACGTTCAAAACGTCATTGAAGTCCCAGTTTTAAGCCGTAAATCATGGCACACTGAACTATCGAGTAGTCATCAGCTTTGCTCTGCCAGACATTCTTAACATCGTCAGTTGCATCTGCAGCAGGCCTGGCACCCAGCGGTGCTTCCAGGATGTAATTCTTCTGTGCAGCAATGAGGATAATCCTCAAGTTACGAACCCAATCCGTGTAATTACTACCATCATCTTTCAACTTAGCTTTCTCAAGGAACACATTAAAATTCAACGGAAGAACAGCAAGAGCCATCTATCTACAACAAACATAGACAAGCAAAATACTATCAGGTACTAAGTTCATGATGAATTTAAGTTCAATTAATCATATTACTAAAGAACTCCCACTTAGACAGACATCTCTCTAGTCATCCAAGTGATCATGTGATCCAAATCAACTAAACCATGTCCGATCATCACGTGAGATGGAGTAGTTTTCAATGGTGAACATCACTATGTTGATTATATCTACTATATGATTCATGTTCGACCTTTCGGTCTTCGTGTTCCGAGGCCATATCTGTATATGCTAGGCTCGTCAAGTTTAACCTGAGTATTCCGCATGTGCAACTATTTTGCACCCGTTGTATTTGAACGTAGAGCCTATCACACCCGATCATCACGTGGTGTCTCAGCACAAAGAACTTCCGCAACGGTGCATACTCAGAGAGAACACTTCTTGATAATTAGTGAGAGATCATCTTAAAATGCTACCATCAAACAAAGCAAGATAAGATGCATAAAGGATAAACATCACATGCAATCAATATAAGTGATATGATATGGCCATCATTCTCTTGTGCTTGTGATCTCCATCTCCAAAGCACCGTCGTGATCACCATCGTCACCGACGCGACACCTTGATCTCCATCGTAGCATCATTGTCGTTACGCCATCTATTACTTCTATGACTATCGCTACCGCTTAGTGATAAAGTAAAGCAATTACAGGGCGCTTGCATTTCATACAATAAAGCGACAACCATATGGCTCCTGCCAGTTGACGATAACTCGGTTACAAAACATGATCATCTCATACAATAAAATATAGCATCACGTCTTGACCATATCACATGCCCTGCAAAAGCAAGTTAGACGTCCTCTACTTTGTTTTTGCAAATTTTACGTGGCTGCTACGGGCTGAGCAAGAACAGTTCTTACCTACGCATCAAAACCACAACGATAGTTTGTCAAGTTAGTGCTGTTTTAACCTTCGCAAGGACCGGGCGTAGCCAGACTCGGTTCAACTAAAGTTGGAGAAACTGACACCCACCAGCCACCTGTGTGCAAAGCACGTCGGTAGAACCAGTCTCACGTAAGCGTACACGTAATGTCGGTCCGGGCCGCTTCATCCAACAATACCGCCGAACCAAAGTATGACATGCTGGTAAGAAGTATGACTTGTATCGCCCACAACTCACTTGTGTTCTACTCGTGCATATAACATCTACGCATAAAACCAGGCTCTGATACCACTGTTGGGGAATGTAGTAATTTCAAAAAAATTCCTAAGCACACACAAGATGATGGTGATGCATAGCAACGAGAGCGGAGAGTATTGTCCATGTACCCTCGTAGACAGGAAAGCGGAAACGTTAGAACAACGCGGTTGATGTAGTCGTACGTCTTCACGGCCCGACCGATCAAGCACCGAAACTACGACACCTTCGAGTTCTAGCACACGTTCAGCTCGATGATGTCCCTCGAACTCCGATCCAGCCAAGTGTCGAGGGAGAGTTTCGTCAGCACGACGGTGTCGTGATGATCTTGATGTTCTACCGTCGCAGGGCTTCACCTAAGCACCGCTACAATATTATCGAGGAGGACTATGGTGGAGGGGGGCACCACACATGGCTAAGAGATCAAGAGATCAATTGTTGTGTCTATGGGGTGCCCCCCTCCCCCGTATATAAAGGAGTGGAGGAGGGGCCGGCCAAGGGGGGTGGCTTGCCCTAGGGGGGAGTCCAACTCCCACCGGGAGTAGGACTCCCCCTTTTCCTATTAGGAGAGGGAGAGGGAAGGAAGAGGAAGGAGGGAGGAAGGAAAGGAGGGGACGACCCCCCTCCCGATTCGGATTGGGCTTGGGGGGGCCCCTCCCTTGCTCCTTTCCCCTTCTTTCCACTAAGGCCCAATAAGGCCCATATACCTCCCGTGGGGTTCCGATAACCTCTCGGAGCTCCGGTATTGTCCCAATCTCACCCGGAACCTTTCCGGTGTCCAAATATTGTTGTCCAATATATCGATCTTTATGTCTCGACCATTTTGAGACTCCTCGTCATGTCCGTAATCACATCCGGGACTCTGAACAACCTTCGGTACATCAAAACTCATAAACTCATAATAAAACTGTCATCGTAACTTTATGTGTGCGGACCCTACGGGTTCGAGAACTATGTAGACATGACCGAGACATGTTTCCGGTCAATAACCAATAGCGGAACCTGGATGCTCATATTGTCTCCTACATATTCTACGAAGATCTTTATCGGTCAAACCGCATAACAACATATGTTGTTCCCTTTGTCATCGGTATGTTACTTGCCTGAGATTCGATCGTCGGTATCCCAATACCTAGTTCAATCTCGTTACCGGCAAGTCTCTTTACTTGTTACGTAAGGCATCATTCTGTAACTAACTCATTAGCTACAATGCTTGCAAGGCTTATAGTGATGTGCATTACAGAGAGGGCCCAGAGATACCTCTTCGACAATCGGAGTGACAAAACCTAATCTCGAAATACGCCAACTCAACATGTACCTTTGGAGACACCTGTAGAGCTCCTTTATAATCACCCAATTATGTTGTGACGTTTGGTAGCACACAAAGTGTTCCTCCGGTAAACGGGAGTTGCATAATCTCATAGTTGTAGGAACATGTATAAGTCATGAAGAAAGTAATAGCAACATACTAAATGATCAAGTGCGAAGCTAACAGAATGGGTCATGTCAATCACATCATTCTCCTAATGATGTGATCCCATTAATCAAATGACAACTCATGTCTATGGTTAGGAAACATAACCATCTTTGGTTAACGAGCTAGTCAAGTAGAGGCATACTAGTGACACTATGTTTGTCTACGTATTCATGCATGTATTATGTTTCTGGTTAATACAATTCTAGCATGAATAATAAACATTTATCATGATATAAGGAAATAAATAATAACTTTATTATTGCCTCTAGGGCATATTTCTTTGAGGATGGCAGGCCCACCATCATCACCAACTCTGTCTTTTATCCCTACTCTTATAAAAAGCATTGTCGGTGATGATCGTGTGCCTGCCATCCTGCAATATAGGCCGTCCGATCTATATTTGACGGATAGGAAGGAAACTATGGCATTTTTGCAAAAAGATACCCACACCCCTCTCCACATTTGCAAATAAGGCCTTCCCTCGTTCATCCTTTTCGCCCACAAGATAAACTACTCATACAAATGCATCTTGATGTTCCGTGCAACGATGGGCATCTTGCTAGTTGTTGCAAAAAGCCCATGTGCGTGTGAGAGAGAGGGAGAATGGAGGAGGACAAAGTGCATGTGTGACAAAGACACAAAGAGTGTGTGTGCGATAGGTATCAGCTTAAAATGAGGCAATAGTGTGTGTGTGCATGATCGAGAGGGCGTGTCTCAAGAAGGGAAGAAAAATCTACATAGATACAAGGAGCAGGAGAGACACATGTATATGATAGTTGAAGCACGAGTGTGCGGGTGCATAAACCTATCTAGAGGCTAGTCGATAAATGTTTGTGAGAGAAATACGAGTCGGGGTGCGAAAGCAAGAGTTTTGTGTGAGAGAGAGAGACGGTAGTCGGGAAATGGAGTGGAAGCAAGAGTTGTGTGTGTGTGTGTGTGAGAGAGAGAGAGAGAGAGGGGGGGGGGTTGTCTGATCGGTAAACAAATGAATGATGTCAGTCTGGGATGGAGATGAAAAGGAGACCGCAACAAATGTTGTGTTTACAGGAGAGAGAGAGAGAGAGAGAGAGAGCGAGAGTAATTTTAGTGGTATGAGTCATATCTACAGACATATAAGGTGTGTTAGAGAATCCCATTGAGAGAAATACAAAGTGAAAGACGAGTGGAGACTGTGTGTGTGGCGGTGAAAAAGAAAGCTTAGGTACCAAGTGATAGCAGGGAATAGTAGATACGTGAGAGATAATGAAAACCGTGTAATGTATAATGATAGGGGGAGTGTGATACTTCTCAAGGGAGATGTCGAGAGACCATGTTTGCGAGGATAGGAGAAACATGAAGTGAGCGTGCTGGTGAGCTGGAGAAAAGAGAGTGATAGCCACATGAAGGAGCATGCATGCGAGAGAGATGGGCGTGAAAGGAGTGAACATAAAAGGGATTCAAATATTTGAATTCGAGATGATGACACATGTAATCCATACTCAAAACAAAATTGATCTATCAAACATGCATACTCATATGAATTCACGCGCATCTATGTTATTTAATATGTAGATATTACTGATCCATACATTTTAGTAGAACATAATTTGGTTAATTTTTTTGAATTCAACCTTACAATTTTGAGATCATTGTATTTGTAAATCATATTATACATATAAAGGAGCATAATTCTTTGTTGTGCTTTTGATAGTATATATAAAAAAATGATGTATATAGAATTTAATTCCGATTGAAAATTGATCCCGCTCGAAAAAAAAGAATACAAACGGGATTCGAATGGAGTTGGCACGGTAAACATGCACTCTGCAAAATTTGAACGCAGCGGGTAAAGTCGCAGTAACCGCCCAAAACCAAAATCTACGAGATGGAAATTACTACTGCCTATCCCTGCCACGCAAAGCCTATCTGCTGGATTTATGTAGGTTTCGATAGGGGTAGGTTTGTAATTTCACCCAAACGTGAAGTAACCGCCTCTCACCTGGATTCGTACATGGTGGGCGCCAAAACACAGTGTGTCCTCGGCCTAAATCGACTCCCTCCCTGATTCATATTCATACACGGTGGACGCCAAAAACAAACTTTCATCGGCAAATATTCGGTGTATGCGAGATTACCGTCCTATCCCCAACCGACTAATATTGCTGTGATGTAGGAAATTTGAAACGAGGGCTAAGTTTGTAAATTTCATTGCATTTGAGACAAGCGCGTCCTGAATACATGGTTTCCCCCTTCCTCTCTAGCTCCCTTTTCCCCATTCATGCTCCGTGGGCGCCAAAACACCCTCTCCACCCCAGCCTCCTCCGTTCGCTGCCGTCCGCCACCCCATCCACCACCGTCCTCCTCCACCATGCCAGAGCTGATACCCCGATGTTGCCGTCCGTTACAAGAGATCGACCTCTCTCATCCACGACTTCGTACCGGGATCCTTGCATCCCGTCCTCTTTCTTCGTCCCCGCCATCGTCCACCTTGCTGGTGCCGCTCCTACGACTGTCTCGTCCACCGCACCCCGCTGCCACCGTCTACCCTCCTACATCTGCTTGCACGCTGTCGACAGCCATCGCTACCGCAGCACCATCAAATTATCAGCAGATGCATACACGGCGCCGCACCAGAAGTGGTACTCTTTCATATCTGCTCAACTTATTTATCGCAGCAACAAAATAGATCGCCACTGCTTTACTCTCATTTCTTGTCTTGGTTGCGAAGTTGCATTTGTCCGGTTTGCACCTTCAGATCCGCCATGGCACACTCAACACTATACTCCCAATGCTTATGGTTTTCCCCATTTATATTCCACACTGGTTAAATCACAGTAGACTAAGTTTCAAAATTGTGTCAGTCAATTTTTCAGAGCTCGCCGGAGTTTGACGGTGCGAATTAAGGGGCTCGGGTGGTCGTGGGGCCTCGCCGAACAAAGAAAACTCGACGCGGGTGGGGGTGGGGGTGGCAGAGGAACACATGCGATGGGGGCCGGTGGTCCGGCCGGTGGCCCGTGCGGTGTTCTGTATGGGAAGAATCAGAGACAAGGAAGAAGAAGGGTTAGGAGACATAGGATCTTCATCCAACCGCCTCAAATGGTTGAGAGACAGCTGGGAGTTGCATTCTTAATGCGCTCTGGTTCTTCATGTGCGGGCACTGTGCAACCAACATTTTATTATCCAAAATCTGCTTGCTCTTCTTTACCATGTTCCTCTTCCATTCTTCTTTAATATGTACTCTCTCCGTTCCTAAATACAAGTCTTTGTTTAGATTCCAGCATGGACTACACATGGAGCAAAATGAGTGAACCTACACTATAAAATGTATCTGGATACATCTGTATGTGATCCATAGTGGAAATCTCTACCAAGACTTATATTTTGGAACGGAGGGAGTATGATAGTAGTACAATATGTTCCTTGTACGGAAGATGAGCAGGGACATTTGCAGTGTAGAGGTCTATACGGTCGGTTGTGATGGACACTTTGAGCCTCTTTGATTCGTAGGATTTTGTAAACATAGGAATAGGATTTGTAGTGACCTGCCCACTTGAATCATATAAGACTAGCAAGGAAATGAGGGGAGCTGTGTCGCCTTTGAGAGTTACACTGATATTAACAGTACCGCACCTTTAGTTGAAGAGAACTGATATCTGAAGCCTTTCTAGCCGTACCGGCAGTACTAGCACATATATTCCAGCAAGTTCCACTTTGCTGATTTTACTCTGATGCTTACGGTTTTCCCCGTTATATCTACACTATGATCTGTGTAGCTTCTTTGTGTCGCACTAGCAGTAGTCCACTCTTGAAGATAAACACTGCAATGACTTACAAAATTGGCACCAAGGCATTGAGTGCCATTCTGGATGCAACAAAACTCATTTGCTCCCCACGAGTTGATTCTTGTTCAGAATATGATCCTACTGACTATTCTAACCTCGAGGAGTCAAAGGCCAATGGCCTGTCCTATTCACCCATCAAGGTTCCTATTCTAATTTGGCAAGGCTTTATTGATTGCGCGTATCTTGCATATGTTGTCTTGCATTTCTTCTACTTTGTTGCACCGCCATCTGTTTAGTTTACTCATCATATATGTCGAGATGCCATGCCCATCCATTATAAATACATATTCCATTTGTCATCATACCATGTTTTTCCACTCAAATGTTGTTCTTGTGCATCAGACATCAAAAAGGAAGAGGGTGATTGCCGAACTTGAAGGAGCACAAGCAAAGTCCTTGAAAAACGTCATGGTGCCGGAGAAATCAGACATCACCCCACTTATATTGGCTGTACAACCAGTGACACGAAACGTAGGACCGACTCTAGTAGACTGTACCCATACTTCACTGGCCACACCACTAGCCCCACCACACAGGACCTGTACTCCAGCAAAAGGTATACCGATTTTATTTGCCATAGCACTAGCCATACCACAGAAAAATCCCACTCCAGCAAAAAGTACAGCAAGTCCACCGGCCGAAGACCTATCCCAACTGCAGAGACGGCAAAATTCTGTAGATTGGAACCCCATTCCATTTATTCCCAGTTTAAAAGACAATGCTTTCAATCTTGTTAGGGACTACGTACATATATTCCCATCATGGGAAGATTATAGTGAAGACGAACACCATTTTCACATCTTCCTATCCAACTTACGTGTAAGTGCTATTATTCATGGTTATTATTTTCCTGTTTTCTGCTAATTGAACACATCAATGATTTACATTACATTGTTGTAACTAGGCGAGGGTCAATCTGGATAGTCATGACGAGCAAAGCTTGCTTGTGCTTTTCAAGGAAGCATTGCAGCAGTATCGGTGTTACCTGAGGAAATCACACTTTGATGGCAAGTCTATAAACGAATTTCCGATGAAGTCTCCTGTGCTAAATTTAGAAGACACTGAATGGAAAAACCTTGTTATGCACTGGTCTCATTCCCAGGATGAGGTACTGTCTATGAAATCACATGACAATTTGAACTTTTACTTTTCCGCATGTGCCTTACGGGTCTTTTTTGCAGGAAATCTGCTCGAAGAAGAATTCCGGTTTGAAAAGAAGGACATGATATCGCAATATGATGCCCGCTACTTTGCTCTTGTTAGTACCTGTTGTCCTGTATCACTGTACTTGCATACATACATGGATCATTATGTGACAACAGTATGCATGATAGCTTGCTTATCAATTGTTCGCTTAAATTATCTGATCTTTATGAATGGTTACATTAGTGTAGAATATATCAGATGCCAATGAATTTTTTAGCTTTGCATTGTTCTTGTAAGTACATGTTGCCATCTATCAGTGTACTTATATTGACATGTAGTTGTTCATGTACCATCACTCTGCAGCTTATTTTCCTTTGCCCTCCATTTTCTACACATCAGATCTATATTTACTCTTACCGTAAGGTTGGTACTAAAGAAGTTTAGCTGTGCGTTGCTCTTAGCTGTACCTTTTGCCTGTATCGCCGCACTTACATTTATAGCTACTTGGTTATGTAGCATCACTCTTCATCTTATCTTGAATATCCTCTATTTTTTGTATATTATCACTTCTATATTTACTCTTAACAAAATGTAGAATAAAGGCAATGCTTATGAAGAAGATTCTGTGGTAAACTTCTTGAATTGCCCCCCCCCCCCATCAGCATGGATAAGGGCTTTATAGAGCCTATCTTCACCAATACTGTAAGTTTGTCCTTCTCAAGCCTTCAAACTTTGTTGTGTATATTTGGTTAGGCATGACTACAACAGTTGTTTATTTTTGGTGTTTGCATCAAATTGCATGTTTAAAGTTTATTATGTAGTTCATAAACAAAAGTTTGTCCTTCTCAATTTAAGTTTTCAGTTGTACAACCATATTCCTTCTTCATACCATGTAAATTAAACTATACAGAGCAAGTGATCTTCTTTTGCACTGCATGTATGCTTCTGTTATTCATCTGTAATCCAGTAGTGTGGTGAACCTACCCACTACAGCACAATGTCATATTCTGCAATGTCTTAACTATGAACAATGTCATATCATTCTACTCTTATCTAAACCGTCTCTTTATTTGCCAATTTGAAATGGGATAAATTGATAGCACACTAACCATTGATACTTATGAGTTCTTGATCTGTAATCCAGTGGTGTCGTGAAGCGGCCAACTCCTTCACAATGTCATTTCCTGCCATGTCTTGACATGAACAATACCATATAGTGTTAATGCATTTTTAAACTGTGTCACTTTATTCGTTAGTAAGAAATGTGATGAATTGTCAGCACTGATACTTTTATGTGCAAAACCTGTCATCTGTTTGCTTGTATATCTTTCAGAGTGAGGAAGATATAAGTTTTGAACAAGCGCAATCTCATCAGCTTGTTCAGCTGTTTGCGCTGCCGCTCCCCATCATGGCTAACCTTTCTTGAACTCTATTGAAGTGCTATCGGTTTTGTATATTATTTTGTCGGCGTGTTTATTTGCACTGGTGGCGATCTTTGATGCCCAGTGTATATAATTTGTTGTTTGCTTGTGCTTTATTATCATAGTGGCGAACTTTGATGCCCAGTGGATGTAATATGCCATAATTTCTTTATTGTATAGTCTAGGTTTTTTCTTATTCACGATGCTGCAGTTAGTTTACTGTATATATATCCTGTCTAAGCAGTAAACCGGCCAAACCATAAAATTATGGTACATAATTGGGCCGTCATGCAATCACGATGTATGATCCGCATCATGGGCTCCATTATCCTGGTCCGTTAAAAGGCCAAAAGTAAATTGCCCCACTAGTAGATTCGGGCCTTTAATAGGCCGAGTAACCCCCGTCCCTCTTTTCGCAAGAAAACTCAATGGGCTTTTAGGAGGCTGAGAAGTTGGTTGGGCCTGAAATGTGCCAAACAGCTCACGGGCCGGCAGCAACCCGAAATGGAGCCCGGGCCATGATTGTGTGAATCACATCACGGGCTTTTAACAGGCCAAAATTGTCTCGGTCCTTGTTTGGCCCAATCAGATATCGGCTGCGAGCAGGCCGGATGCAAACCGGGTCGTAGTTAGGCCCAACTATATGACGAGCTTTTAACAGGTCGAAATTAATATAGGGCCAAAATGTTAAATGGGCCCTTAACAGGCCGAAACTAATATCAAGCTGCATTACTAAATGGGCCTTTAGCAAGTGGGCCCATGTAACATCCCAAATTTTCAATTTCGAATGTTATACAATAGATCATCATTGCATATCATATTTTATTGCATTTTGCCTTGATCCTAGAAATTCTACGCAACTCAAGGACCCACGGAGAGAGTTGGGGATTTCGTTATTTTTCATATTTGAGTTTGCTCAAAATTTGAAAATAGGATCATTTGATTTTATTTATTTTATCTTCAAGTATTTCTAATATAAAAGTAAGAGATAAGGAATAAACTGACTTTCCCAAATTAAAGAAATATTGAGGATTTAATTAAAAATCAAATAGGATTTTATTTCGGAGTTTATCGCTATTTTATTTGAATTTAGGAAAAATGCGCATTTTTCAAAATTGCACTTAGGCCCCAAATAAATGTTCATCTTGTCCGACTTATTTTTAGAGGACG
The DNA here is from genome assembly GCF_002162155.2 of Triticum dicoccoides. Lineage (NCBI taxonomy): Eukaryota > Viridiplantae > Streptophyta > Magnoliopsida > Poales > Poaceae > Triticum > Triticum dicoccoides. The sequence continues at coordinate 592,684,676 of NC_041391.1, read as the reverse complement.
AGGAAAATTTATTTCGGGATTTTTGGAGTCCATTTAGTATTTCTTTTATTTGTTTTTCTGCGTGCCCGATTTTTTGTTTTAAAAAAACCTAACCGACTCGGGCCGCCGTGGGTGACCCGAGCACGTCCGCCGCCCGCCTTTAAAAGCCGCCACCCCGCCGACCCACCTCAGCCCGCACCCCGGCCCAAACCCTAACCTAGGAGCCGCCGCTGCCG
>NC_041391.1:592670731-592684052 GCF_002162155.2 Triticum dicoccoides | reverse complement strand
GTCGCCGACCTCCGCCGACCCCGCTGGAGCCCGCCGCCTCGCCGGAGCCCGCTGCCGCCGGAGGTAGCCGCCGCCGTCTTGGTTTCCTCGAGAAAACCGATTGTTTTTTTAAAACCTAGATCCGTTTTTTAGATCCGGTTCGGTTTATTTTCGGTTTAGTGTATTTTGCTGATGTTCGTCCGTACGTTCGTTTTAATGAACGGTTTTCGTATTTTAGCCGCACACAGCGAACGTTCGTTCGTTAGCTTGTTCGTCCGTTTTTTCTTTTTCTCCGATTTTCTGCGATTATTTCAGATCAAGATTTATGATCCGATTTTCGTTCTAGTATAACTTTTGCTCGTTTATCAAAATCAGGCGATTCAAGCGCCTAGAGTCTTGTCTCGAAACCCTCTTTCAGTTTAACCAACTCAAACAAGTTTTTGCTACTGTAAAATTTGACTTAGGTCCAGATTAGTAAACGAAGCTTGTTTCTTCCGCCGTTTGACTTTCGTTGCTTCGTTTGATTTGATTCTTTTTGCAAACCAGAGTTCATAAGTTGAACTTTCTGGTTAGATATCATATTTGAGTTTTACCTGTGCATTAGATGAGTGCTTATTGTATGCTTGTTTGTGTGGGATAGAGTACCCGGAGTGCGCCGCTTGCTACTACGAGTCTCTAGGTTTCACGGACCATCAGCAAGGCAAGTAACACTTTGATCATACCTCTTTACTACCCAGTTTTATTGCATTAGATCAATCCTCAAACAATTGTATGGTTAGGATGTGATTAATATGTGGGTCTTGGGAAGTATAGGAGGTAGTACCTATTACCTGTTTTATTATCAAACCTTTGGGAGTTACTTCTACGTTTGCTTATATTGCTATGCTATACTAGTAGACGTGGATTGGGAGAGTGTATCCATGACAGATGTCAGATTGTTATTTAATGGTTTACTTAAGGTGGCAACTTAAATTCACATCTGGGTGGATTGAGGCACCTAGGGAACCCAGTATTGCCTGTATTTTTGGAAATCCCTGGGTACCGTGTGATTCTCCTATGGACCGCCACCCAGGCTCAAAGGGATCATGAGATTATTTCATGCTAGAAACTTCCATGTGTAGCCGCAAGCTACTATGGGCTCTAGCATAGTTGATTAAGTTGTGTGAGCTCTTGAAGAGGTAGACTAGCAGATGTAGTGGGTTGTAGGTATTACTGTCTACCCGGAGATGTGAGTTAATGCTTCTGAAAGACTGTGTCTCGGTCATCCGTTTCTCAAACATCATGTATTGCGAGAAATCTAATGGAGGCGATCGAGTCTTGCAGGGAAAAGTGCGCAAACCTCTGCAGAGTGTATAAACTAATCATGGTTAGCCGTGTCCCCGGTTATGGACGTTTTGAGTATCTAGTACCTGTATTATCATGTGAATCTCATCATGTTACTTAATTAAATTTTGTTGGGTTAATGATGCTACTTAATTGGGATTGAGTTGGGTGAACCTTCTCAATGTTTAACAACCACCATGATAGTTAAATAAAATTTATTCCTTTGTTGTAGGGGAAAATTGGCTTTATGCAAAACTGTAACCATAGAACTTACCACAAGCCATATATGCATGTAGTGATAGCATTATTCTGTTCATTACTCTCTATGTGTTACTTGCCAGCATATTCCATGTGCTGACCCGTTTTCGGGCTGCAACGTTCGTGTTGTAGACTTTTCAGACGGCGAGTAAGGTGCTTAGGTCGTGGTATTATACTCAGTGATGCCGTTGGAGTTGATGGACTCGCTTATCGTCCAAGCCTTCTGATGTTATCGTTATTAGATGGCCTTAAGCCATATTTATTGTAATAAGTTCTCTTTTGAGACATTCAATGTAATAAGTGTGTGATTGCTACTCTGTTATAAATCCTTCGAGTATTGTGCGTGTCAGCATTACCGATCCAGGGATGGCACTGATGCACAGAGATCAGACTGCTTGAGGTCTGGTCACTACAACCCAAAAGCATAGCATCCAGTTGACGTGCCAAATCTGATATGGGCCATAATTTAGCCCAAAGCCTCTTAAAGGTCCGGACCTGATCTGGGCCGTAATTTGGCCCAGAATGTGGTAGGTTTTTAACGGGTCGGATCTCATATGGGCCATTATTAGGCCCGGAACGTGGCAGACCATTAATGGACCGGATCAAATATGGGTCGGCATTTGGCCCAAAACATGGCACCCAGTTAATGGGCTGGCCTACTAGGGTCCTCAAAATCTTGTGGGCCTACAGCTGGGCCGGCCCATTAATGTCGGCGAAATCTCGTGGGCCTTTAGCTGGCCTGGCCCATTATGATCTACAAGAATCTTGTTGGCCTTTACCTGGGCCGTCCCATTATGGCACACAAAAATCTTGTGGGCCTTTCCCTGGGCCGTCCCATTATGGCCCGCAAAATCTTGTGGGCCTTTAGCTGGGCCAGCCCATTATGGTCCGCAAAATCTCGTGGGCCTTTAGCTGGGCCGTCCCATTATGGTCCGCAAAATCTTGTGGGCCTTTAGTTGGGTCGGACCATTTAAACTTTATGGGCTGGTCTACGTGTCAACATATCATAGGCGCGTCTCGTCCATTAGATGAGTGACACCTGTGCCAACGTGGAGCTGACAAATGTTTCCTCCAGCCAATGATGATTTTACACATGGAAAATCCCCATTGGTCCGGGCTATTAACGGGTTATCAGATCCAAAATCGAACCCGATAGCTTGACGGCGTTCCGTTACAGTGGATGCCACGTGTCGGTCACCCTTGAAAGCACTTCTGTGACGCGCGATTTATCATCATGGAAGTCGACACTTCCGTGATGATAATTTTGGTAATGTCATGGAACACTTCTACGACTGCACAGGTATGACTATCTTGATTCTGTCATAAAATCGTCATGGATGTACATGCATGACAAAAAACGTGACCTACTGTGACAAACACATATCATCACAGAAGTGTATTTTTTTGTAGTGTACCTTGCTGAAAACCACTTGTCATTTCCTTCTGCTCCTCGTTGGGTTCAACACTCTTACTTATCGAAAGGACTATGATTGATCCCTTATACTTGTGGGTCATCAGTGCCCCCAGTCGAAGAAAATATAACAAAAGAAAAGGCCTAGTGCCCAATAGTTAGAAAGCCGCTGAAGGAGTTCTAGCGAGAAATGATGTTGGTTAGTCTAGTGCCTCTAAGAAATTTGCACAAGAGAAGTTGAGGAAGCATCGTGCTCCTCTCAAGCCCATCAAGTAAGGGGTGCAAGCACTTGATAATATTCAAACTCGGAATGTTTTTTTTAAAACTGGACTAAGAAGAGGCTATATATTATGCTTGAATTCTTTATGAAAAGAATCGCATCTTCAAGCACCAGATTCTGGATTGCGCTGAGCTTGAATGTTTACCATGTATCCATCACACCATCGAGCAAATTGAACAAGTCTTCCTGAAGAGTTTCCTACGCTTTAATAATGGCTGGAATCATGAAGTGGTTCATCAATTCTATACCACACTATATCACAGGAGATCTCACAGACAACAGCACTTGGATCCTCGAATGGATGACAGGAGAGCAAAGGATCAAATGCTTAGCAAATCAATTCTTAGCACTATTGAATCTTCCTTGGTGCGAATTTGATGCCAAATAGGAACACATGCTGCATTACTGGGAAGTATTATAAGATCAACTGCATATGCTGATGGACCCCAAGCTAGATGGTGATGAGTGCATAGAGATAAATCCAAAGAATTTGGCTTATGAGAACAAAGTATTGTTCTACATCCTCTGCAACTCCCTCACTGCAACCAACAGACCAGAAACCATCAATGGCGTCGTGGGAAATGCACTGCTTGGCACTGCTTAGGGAATTCGCTCTGATGTTCCACACATTTTTATTCGCAACTTGGCATGTGCAGCTGATAGCCCTGAAGCTTTGAAGACATATGCAGCATGGGTCATATATGCCATTGAGCAACTCATTGAAGAAAAGTGTTTTTGCCCCTTTGTTCCAAAAGTTTTCGTGCCACCAGTCCGCGATACGCTCAGAATTAGGATATAGGCAAAGGAAAGATGCCAATGGATGCCACTATTTATGCTTCCATGCCTGCTTCCGTTAGAGCTTCCAAGGTCAAGAAAGCTAAAGTTGAAATCCCTCGTGAAGAAAATCCTTCACTGTATGAAATTTTCCTTTGCACTCAGCATGCCTTGGAAAGCCACATCAATGTCAATAGGGAAGTCAAGGTGGAAATGATAACTGGGATAAATTTGCTTCACAACTATGCTCGCCAAGCTCTTCTTTATGAGAAGGAATAGAACAAGCGCTCTTGGACCCTTTTGCGCAAGAATTACACACGCAAGCAGTTATCTTCCAAGGTTATTGGGAAAGAATATGATTATCTGGAATTGTTTGAAGCTCCACGCATCCGAAGACAAACTCCGGTACTTCCTCAACATTCTGATTCCACAGATCTGCTGTTTGTCGAACCTGATGATGATCTTCAAGACACATCAATAACGTTTATCTACAAGCTAGATGCACCTCGTGCTTCTACTCCCGAAGCCAAAGCCGCATCTCCAACTCCTGCCTCAGCCTCAACCATCACTCATTCTACTTCGCCGAACAGCTCCAGTTCTACTTCTGACGGTTCTTCTGACGAGTAGCTCCTCATATGCATTCTTTCCCCTTTTTGACACTTGCTGACAGGGGAGAAGAACATCGAGTGATAGATCAATGGGTTATTTGCAGGGGTGTTTTCCATTTGACATTTGGTTTTCTGCAGAACTATTTGCGTTTCCTCGAACTATCTACTTTTGGAACGTAAAAGCACCACATGTGGTGTTAATATACTTGGTCGTCATGTACCGTTAATAACCCCCTTTGCAATGCTATTCGCTTCCACATATCTGTTTGCAGGTGAAATCGAAAGTTTACCTCCTTGCAATGATTATCCTCAATTATTATCCATCGTGCATGGAAAATGAAAGCGTTTCAAGGAGGATTGAAGATCTTGCATCTCTGAGAAGAGACACCTTACTACTTTCAACTTTGTGTGGATCAAAGTTTAGATATGCTAACCTTGCAGAAGAAGAAAGTTAGCTTCAGACTAAATTATCTTGAGAATCAAAGCAAACTCTATCTATCTGTTCATAAGCTGTTTTCCTTGCATATTTCCTTCATATCTTCTGTATTGCAGGAAATCCTCGTCTGAAGCGTATCCACCCCGAGCAATATAACTGTGATTCCTTTTCTCTGATATTCCTTAAGTATCTAACGCACATGAAATTTTATATCTCGCGTGGATTCAAACTGTGTTCTGAGAAAATCTTCATGGCTTATCCTTCGTCACAAATCATTTCAAAGTATTATCTAACAGTTCTTTGTAAGGATTGTGCATGACAGGAAAAACATCTCAGGCATGGCCGAGTGTATTGAAAGATACCACAAATGAGATCATACCTCAATATCACTCGTACAAAGATTCACCTCGCTACCTTCCGGATTATCGACTATACATTCGATGCATATCTTCAGTGGGAGCATGATTTACCTTCGTGATTATCTCTCCTCTCTTATTATCCTTCGCATTCCTTTTTCGTTCAGTTATCTATCCTTCGATGTGTTCTGTTTTGTCAACAATCATCCAAAAAGGGGGAGATTTTTGGTGCAATACTTGCCCTCCTATGTTTTGGAGATTGTTGACAGAAACAGGCATGGACTGATTTTTTTGCTAGAGCGCACATAGAGAAATAGTCCATGCAGAAACCAAGAGAATGTTGTCTCCGGTGCCAAGTTCGAGGAACTCCACCGATAAATATATGTGCCGCAGAGAAGAATGAGCTACATTTGTTGAAGATATGTAGGCGAGAAGATTGGTGAGGAGTTAACCCCTCGGAGATTTATTGCTGACGTGAAGCAATTTGTTCGGAGCTTGTGTTTGAAAAAGATTGATTGCAGCGAATGGAAGTCGAAGACAAAGTGAAGACATAGTATTCTTTTCATTGTTCTTCTTTCATTTATTTGAGTCATAGGATCACCATACTACTAAGATGGGTATAGGTTCTCGAAGGTTAGATCCGCTGTGATGCTTAGCCTAAAACCTCTGCGAGACTGAGAGAAATATCTTTATGTTTCAAATGATTACCTGCCAGTAGCAGACGTTGTTCTTCATGCTACATGAGATATCTTTTGAACTGAGGAGTTAGCATTACTTGCTCCGCAAGTAATGTTACTATTGTGCTCAATTTCTAACCGTTGGACTCGTGTCGTTCAGCCATTGGCTGCTCCACATATCCAATTTGGTCATTTCCCTTGAGGGAAGGCTGCAGCTATAAATAGCCACCCCGCTCCAACATTGTTCGTTGGCTGCTCTGCTTAAATGTTTTGAGAAGATTGACTGAGCATCCCCTTTATGAGTGATTTGAGTTTAAGATCCACTGAGAGAAAATCAAGAGCCCAAAACTTAGACAATGGTTTAGCATCATAGTGGTTCTGAGTTAGAGTTCTTGTACCTATTACTCTTGAGAGTTGCGCACTCTCTAGACGGATAGGTTTCAGCTCACGTTATTGAAGAGTTGTTATCTTCACTGAGTCGAATCTTCCGCAACCAAGAGTTATTGTGATTTGCGAAGGTCATCTGAAGGTTTGGAAATCGCCGACAAGTATCTACGACGAGTGAAATCAACTAGAGTCTGATCAGCTCCGAGTTGAAGCAGAATAGGAAGAAGAGAGTTTATCTTCTGTGTTAAATCACAACCCCTCCAACCAGACATAGTCCTTTTCCAGAACGGCGAACTAGTCTACCAAATTCACTTGGCGCCTTCGAGCACCACTGGTTCATTCTACTTTACTGCATTTCATTCTGCAGTTAACTTTTGTGCTTTGTGTCGATAGATAACCCAATCAATCATTGTTTGTTGCATATGCTTCGTATCCATCTTGTTTGTTGTTCCCATCCATTCTATACATTGCTCATAATTATGTTATCCCATCATTTGTACTATTGTTCTAGTTAATTACATTTCGCTCGTTGCCCTTATGGTGTATTTTCTTTCATAGTATCTTCCATGTCTTCATCCATGCTAGTATATCTGTTCGCATATTGTATACTATCATTATTGTCAAACCTGTGATATCCTATGCTCGAACCATTATCATAGCTTTCCTTGATAAATATGTTCCTCTCTAGGGTGCTTGATTAAGTTATCATCTACCGAACCTTATTTCCGTTATTGTGTTTGGGATCAGTTCAAAACATTCGAAATAATTTTTGAATCTCCCATTCACCCCCTCTGGTCGATATACTCTCGGTCCTAACAAAATGGCGTATAATGTAAGTGTAAGAGATGAGAGTTTATGATAGGTACTTCTTAGGCTCTGTCGGATTCAGGGCTCTGCAGACCCAAGAAAGGTTCAAACTCTGGGGCGTGCGCGAAGAACTCATCCTCTCCATCCAGCCAACTCGCTGCTCTCGCGGCCTAGCTCAATTAACATGAAAGGAAATGGACATGGTAGTTTACCCTGGTTCGGGCACCTTGTGGTGTAAAACCATACTCCTGCTTCGTGCTGGATTAGCCTCGCGGGGGGCTGAGGATGAACTAGTACAAGGAAGAACAGCCTCGCGAGGTCTACTCTAGGGGTGGATATGAGCTCAAGGGGTTCCCAAGGAATTTGTCCCCTTGCAACAATGGTGGATAGGCTATACTTATAGTGGCCTTGCTCCTCTTCCCCCAAAACTTAGGCGGGAAGGGATCCCACAGTGGCCAATTTTGAAGGGGGGCAAGTAGTACATCTTATCCTGACGAAAGTTGGTCTTTGCCTGCAAAGCTTCTGGTCGTGACGTCGTTGTGGGCTTGGTGATGGTATCTGTCCTGCCATCCTGGCAGTCTTGGTCTTGTTGAACGTAGACAGTAGTAAACTTTGGTTGATTTGTCGGGACTCTACGCCTGCAGTTGCCTCCTTTGCACAGAAGAGGAAACCTGCCGCTATGCGCCCATTGGCGCGTGCCTGACCTTGGTCGTCATGGCTGGTGAGGGAGTCCTGGATTAGGGGGTGCCCGGGTGGCCATACTATAACCTTTGGCCGGACTCCTGGACTATGAAGATACAAGATTGAAGACTTCGTCCCGTGTCCGGATGGGACTTTCCTTGGCGTGGAAGGCAAGCTTGGCGATACGGATATGTAGATCTCCTCCCATTGTAACTGACTCTGTGTAACCCTAGCCCTCTCCAGTTATAAACCAGAGGGTTTTAGTCTGTAGGACAAACAACAATCATACCATAGGCTAGCTTCTAGGGTTTAGCCTCTTTGATCTCATGGTAGATCTACTCTTGTACTACCCATATCATCAATATTAATCAAGCAGGAGTAGGGTTTTACCTCCATCGAGAGGGCCCGAACCTGGGTAAAAACATCGTGTCCCTTGTCTCCTGTTACCATCCGCCTAGACGCACAGTTCGGGACCCCTGTCGGATTTCGGGTTCCGGCAGACCCTTGAGGTTCGAACACTGGGGTGCGCGGGGAGATTATGCCCTCTGTCTACCTGCTCCTCGCTGAATCGCTACGACCTAAACTACGAAAGAAACAACACAAAGACACAGGGTTTATACTCGTTCGGGCCACCATTGTGGTGTAATACCCTACTCCAGTGTGTGGTGTGGTGGATTGCCTCTTGGGCTAATGATGAACAATACAAGGAAGAACAGCCTCGCGAGGGTCTATTCTTGGCTGGTGCGATGAACTGCTAGGAGGAGTTCAGTCGCCCTATCTCTCTCTCTTTTCTAGATATATGCCAGATTCCAGATCTTCCGATCCCCTCCTACCCTGGGGGTGGCTAGTCCTATTTATAGGCAAAGGCCGTGGGCCTCTTCCCAAATATTGAGCGGGAAGGGCGCCAACAATTGGCCATTTTGAAGGGGAACAGTGGGTACACTTATCCTGACTAAAGTTGGTCCTCGCCTGTCAAAGGCTCTGGTGGTGACGCCGGCTTGGGCTCCACAGTGACCTCCATCCTGCCGTTGGACTGGTCTTGGTCTTGTTGCACCGAAATGGGTTCCTTTGCTTGATGCTCTCGCCTGCGCTTGCTCCCTTTGCACCAAAGAGGAAAGGAGGACACTGTGCGGGCTGGCGCCCGACTGGCGCCCTTGGTCGTCATGGCTTGCGTCATGGGCACCTCGCGAGGTACCCCGCCTTGAACTCTCCGCCTCCTCGTGACCGAGCCTGATGAGGCCGTGCTTGAGGAAGTTCCTTGTCGTCCGCCCCGCGAGGCTTGGCCCCTCGCGAGGGTCTTGAGCCTGCGTTGCTGAAGATGGGCTGCGCTGGGCCCCCTTTGAGCCACGCCGCAGGCCGCAGGTAGGCAAGTCTGGGGACCCCCATTCCCAGAACACCGACAGTAGCCCCCGGGCCCACGGCGCGCCTGGACTTGGCTGAGCAGAGAGGCGGAAGGGCAAGTGCAAAGCGTCGCGGGCCCTAACAGCCTGCGGTCTTGGGCGCCGCGTGGCGGTTGATTGGTTGTGGGCGCCTCTGCAACCGCGCGAGTTGATAAAGGAGCGGCACCTACCCCTTGCCTTCTTTGCTTTCTCCAGTTGCTGCTCAGATCCCCTTTCTTGCGCCTCTCCTCCCCACCTTCGAAATCTTCAGATCTACTCCGTCCGCGTGCCCTAGCTAGACATGGCGCCTCGCCAAGCCCCGGCCGGAGCTTGGTACTCGTCCGCCTTGGACCCGCTGAACGTGTCAGAGGCGAGCCTTGCCCGGGTGCACCAGATGGCGGCAGCGCAGGGCATCGACGGGGCGACGGTGTTCAAGGCCAGCTCTGCCGTCCCTGAAGGCCAAGGGAGCACCTTCTATCCGCTCTTCGTGAGCGCCATCGTTGCCGGTCTAGTGCCTCCTTTTTCTAAGTTCTGCTTCTGTGTCCTTCGCCACTACAACCTTCAAGCTCTGCACCTCCATCCCAACTCCGTCCTTCTTCTGGCAATCTTTGCCTATTATTGTGAGGCTCACGTAGGGGTGAAGCCCTTAGTGGCCTTGCTGCGCCACTACTTCTCCCTCCGGACCTCTCGTGGTTCCGTCTCTGCGTGTGCGAGCTTCGTCGCATACGGCAGCTCCATCGCCATTTCGAATCCTGGGAAAAGCATCGAGGGCTTCAGGAGCAAGTGGGTCTTGGTGGATGCTGGGCGCATCCACCCTCGGCTGATCCTACCCTCGGGGCACCCCGTGAGCTCCGATGACTGGTCCCGAGTGGAGCTTGTGGATCCCCGTGTGAAGCCAGTGTTGGAGAAGATGGACGCGGATCTGTGGCCGGCCAGCATGGCGGCGGCGAGGCTGGCTGGCGTATCGCTGCTGAGGGACTTCTTGGAGCACCAGCTGGCTCCGCTCCGCCAATACTCGCTTCCGATGTGGAGGCCTCACCCGAGCCCCGCAGTCTTGGCCGATGAGGACCTGGCTACGGTTCTCCAGTCTTTGGTTGGGGGCGACGTGGTGAGGTTGGAGGGCGCTCCTACGCCCCTGTTCCTCCGCGAGAAGAGGGGGCTGACTCCGAGGCAGAGTCAAGGGCTCCCCCCTCCGGCGCAGGTCCCGCGCTCTCCGCCTCTCTCTGAGTGATGACGACGAGGATGATGACGGGCAGGGCGGGAGCCTGCCCCCGATCCCGAAGAAGGACCGGACCGGGCTGATCCCCTGCGGGTCTGCCCCAGCCCCGAGGCGATCCGCAGGCGCACCTCCTGCACCCGAGCTCCTTGAGGCTGATCCTTGCAGCCGGCTCTTGGGCTTCAAGTACGGCCGGAGGCTGCTCGAGCCCACGAGCGATGACCTGTAAGTGCTGGATTCCTGTCTTGTTTATTGTTTTGTTGCTGAGGCTTGACGCTCGTATCTTCGGCTAGGCTGGCGCCCTCTGCAAAGAAGCCGAAGGGGGCTCCTGAGGTTCCATCCGTGGCAGCGCCTCTGCCCGTGAAAGAAGATGGCCGTGACGCACGGGCCTCTCCTGCTCGGGCGTCCTCGCGAGGCCTGGCTGAGCCGGTTGGGGCGAGCTCAGCCCCCATGGCCCAAGCAACTCCCGAGGTGCCCCTGCCTGATGTCGCCACCACAGCCGTTGGGGCGTAGCAGGCTCCGCCTCAGGATACTGTGGTCACGCTGCCTTCTTCTCCTCCTACTCCTCCGACTGCTGCTCCTCCGACCACTGTTCTGGATCGTGCTGTTGCCGAGCTAGACTGTCTGCGGCAGGATCTTCTGAGCGCTGACCCTCGTTTAGTGGCCGGGAGCTTGGAGCTAGCTTCTGGCTGGATTCGCTCCGATGGTTCAATTCGGGCGGCGCTGGTCCAGGCTTCGACGGTTTGCAACGAGGAGAAGCAAGCCGTCCTTGGGGCGAAGTCTGCCCGCGTCGCCGCCTTGGGGGAGGTGGCTGATGTCCGAGGTCGCTACGAGGCGCTGGAGAGCGAGCTGAAGGGCCTGCAGGACCAGCTCGCTGAGGAGACCCGCCTTCATCAAGAGCAGGAGGAAGGCATAAAGGCTCGTGAGGCGGCCGTCAAGGACCGGGACGCCAAGCTCAAGAAGCGTCGTGACCGCCTAGGCGCGCTAGAGCAAGAGCTGGAGGCGAGGAAGGTTGAGCTAGATGGCAAGGCATGGGTTCTTGCCGAGGATCACGTGACCTTTGCGGAGATGGAGGAGAAGGCTCGCGCTTCACTGAAGACGCTTTATGAGAGCGGCCTGGAGAGCCCGCTGGCCGGCGAGGAGGACGGCCCCGCCAAGCTGCTTCCCTACCTGGTTCGTGCTCTTGAAGATGTCACCCTTGGCATTGGCCCTACGGCCGAGGCCGAGGCACGCGTCTTGTCTTCTGCGGCGCTGACACGGGTCTTCACCCACATCTATCTTAGCGACCCCAACGTCGACCCCGATAGCCTGCTGGAGCCAGCGAGTGGCGAGCACGCCGCTGCCGCCGCTGAGGCCGTGAAGGGTCGTGCGGAGGTTCTGCCGGGGAAGTTCCGGGCCTTCAGCACCAGGCTGAAGCGGAGCGCTGCCAGCCCTACAGCTCCACAAGGCGAACCCGCTCCGCGCAGCTCCACCGCCGGCAAGTGACTCTATCGTGGCTCCCGTCCTGCTTTTAATTCCTGCACATGTATCATGCCTCAGGGAGGCATTAAAACTTGCACTTGGTGCTGCGATAACAGTATGGACTGTAATATTTGCTTTTGAATTCCTTGAAATTTGTGCTATTTCCTTCCTACTTGCTTATGTCCTACGCCGGCAGAGCCCGGCCCCACACATACCTCAGCCGCCGTTAGCCTCGACCGGAAACCAGGTCGGGACCAAGGAGTGAGGGGCTATGTGACAAGTTAGGCTCCTGAGTCGCGATGCTCAGGAGTCCCCCTTGGCACTCGAACAACAAGTAGGGAGGTGAGATGCGGGTGGATCTACCGTTCTACGTCTGCAGAGCCCGGCCCCGCGCATACCTCAACCGCCATTAGCCTTTCGGAACTAAGGAGTGAGGGGCTACGTGACCAGTTAGGCTCCTGAGTCGCGATGCTCAGGAGTCCCCCTTGACGCTCAAACGACATTCATACCTTGGCTCCGCTCGGGGAGGGACGTGCGACGAACCAGGCCCGAGGGGCCTGGCTGGGTGGCGTGCGTCTGGGCGTGACCCAGGCGTAGCCCCCGTGCCCAGCCCCCTCGCGCGGCACTTCTGAGGGGAGGCGTTGCGATGAGGCTAGACACTGAGCTCTGGGCTCCATGAGGTTGATGCGGCCCAGGGGCCACCCTCAGTTGTTTATCACCAGCGCGGAGCATAGCGCTTCCGTATGTGTACGGGCATAGCCGCTCCTCGGCAGTGTTGCCAGCCAGCGCGGAGCATGGTGCTTCCACTGGTGCGTGGGAGGGGGCTCCCCTCCAGGAGGAGCCCCCGGGGCGTATACAGCCCCGCCCTGACACGTGGCCGGCACGGTAGGTCTTGACGAGGTGTATCTGGGCACCCGTGAGCCAGCGCGGGACTCACGGGGCCCTACCTCAAGGCGGGTTGCGCGTGGCTCTGGGCCTTATCTTGGAGTGTGTTCCTGCAAATTTGGCTAGATGCCGGTGCTCTACGTCCTCGGGTCCCGGGTCTCGGGCTGGTCTCAGCCGTCGCTGGTATGCCAGGTCGCGATGCCGTGGACAAGACCAGAGGGTGAGGGCCGGAGAGCCGGAAGGAGCCCTGAGTCATGATGCTCAGGCACCCCCCCCTTTAACACGCAAGCTGGATTAGATGTCGAAACTCTACGTCCTCGGGTCCCGGCTCTCGGGCTGGTCTCAGCCGTTGCTGGTATGCCAGGTCGCGATGCCGTGGACAAGACCAGAGGGTGAGGGCCAG
>NC_041391.1:592667333-592670414 GCF_002162155.2 Triticum dicoccoides | reverse complement strand
AGGAGCCCTGATTCGCGATCCTCAGGCACCCCCCTTTAACGCGCAAGCTTGGTTAGATGTCGAAACTCTACGTCCTCGGGTCCCGGCTCTCAGGCTAGTCTCAGCCCTCGCTGGTATGGCAGGTCGCGATGCCGTGGACAAGACCAGAGGGTGAGGGCCGGAGAGCCGGTAGGAGCCCTGAGGCGCGATGCTCAGGCACCCCCCCTTTAACGCACAAGCTTTCGACGTCCAAGAAGAAAAGGTATCGTGAACATGCACCAAATAACAAGCATGATGGGTCGAAAGCATGGCCCTAAGATAAATGCAAAAGGGATACCTGCCACTGGGTCTGACCCGAGCGGCTTGGGGATAATGCAGCCCGAGGGGCGCCCCCAGCAGAGTAAGCTAAGAACTTGAAATAAAAGGGATACACGCCGCAGGGACGGACCCACGCGGCCTGGGAATAATGCGGCCCTGAGGGCGCTCCCAGCTGGAAATGAAAGTTGAAAGATGTCACCTGATGATGCTGAAGATGGAGGGGTGTCGATGTAGCAGACTCAGTGGGCTGCGGGAGCCAATCCTCACGAGCCCCCAAGCCCTGGGGCCTCGGGAGGCTCCGGATGCACTGGTGGCTCCTCGCAGACCATCTCCATCTCCACCAGGGTTGCAGCGCGCCTGACTTGTCGAGCCCCCAGGATCGCCCTCATGAGGCGCTGGTACGTGGCAGCCGCGTTCGGCAAGCCATAAGGCATGCGAACATAGCTGTGGGGTGGACCCTCGCAGTGTCCCACTTGCGAAGGTCAGAGGCGCTCCTGAGACGCGGCTTGGTTGAGCCCTAGTATGTCGATGCAGACGCGCAGCCCACCATCCTCGCCTGGATGGGGGGCCACAGCGGGTAAGCGGCGGCTGCCTCTCATGACTCTTGACTCCTGTAGCTCCTGAATGGCCTTTGTGACGAACTCTTGAGGGTTTGGCCCTCCTTGCCTTGCTCCTTCTTGAGGGAAACGTGCTTCGAAACACGCCTCCATGTGGTGCCCAAGCGCCTCCCTCGTGACCTTGGCGAGGTCGGCGGCCCTCCAGGGAGAGCCCCCGAGCCCTGCCTGAGGGGGGGAGGGCGCCGGGCGCGCCTCCCTATGCAATAGAAGGAGGCTCCCCCTGAGCAGGCATGGGCCCTAAGGGGCCTGCCTCCTGAGGGGCCGGGCCAGACGATGTCTTCTTCTTCTTAGGGGTGGCCTCGGGAAGCCTCCTGCTTCCGCGGTCCGGGTGTTCTAGTGACGCGGCCTGAAAGGCTCGCTCCAGGGAGCACACTGCGTCTCTCTCTTCGTAGGGCACCGTGATGACTTCGCCACTTCCTGGCATCTTGAGGACATTGTAGCCGTGGTGGGTTACGGCCATGAACTTGGCCAGCACTGGGTACCCGAGGATGGCGTTGTACGGCAGGCGGATGTGGGCGACGTGAAGTCAATGAGCTCGGTGCGGTAGTTGTCGCGTGCCCCGAAGGTGACAGGGAGGCGAACCTGGCCGATCGGGACCGTGGAGCCGTCGGTGACTCTGGAGAAAGGCTTGGTTGGCTGAAGCTGATTGTAGGGCACTTGGAGATTGTTAAATGTTTCCACAGACAGGACATTGAGTCCTGCCCCGCCATCGATGAGGGTCTTGGTGACTAGCACGTTGCTGATGATTGGGGAACAAAGCATCGGGAGGACTCCGGCTGTAGCCACGCACTTGAGCTGATCCGCAGAGCTGAACGTGATGGCGCATGCCGACCACTTGAGAGGGCGTGTGGCCTCGAGCTTGGGAAGGGCTGCATTTACTTCGTGGGCGAACTGCTTGAAGATGCGCTGAGAGGCCGGGGCTTGAGCTCCGCCCAGGATCCAGGCGATCGCGCGTGGCTCCTGGAAGCCCCCAGCCCCTTAGTCCTGATGACGGTCCATGTTTCTTCTTGGTTGCGGCGGCAGTGGAGGGAGGCCTGTGTTCCCTTGCGGGCGATCCTCGCGAGGCTGATCCCTCTAGCCTCCCTCGCGAGGCGGGTCCTGCCAGCGATCCTCGCGAGGTTGTTCGCGCCACCCCTGGCGTGGGCCGCGGTCTTCCCAGCGTCCTGCGTTCCTTCCTCCTCCCCGGCCGTAACCCCGGTCGTTGCGATCGGGACATCGGCCGACCCTTCCTTCACGTACGGCTCAGAGCTCTTGGCATTCATTGGTGTATGGGTGTGGAGGTCGTGGTACACGCAGTATCGACTGCCCTTGGAGGGTTCGGGCTGATCTCTGCCCCGCTTGGTGTCTGGCTCTTCTGCGAGCATGGCAGCCCCCTTGCGCTTCACGTCCTTGGCTTTGGGATTCTTCTCTTCTGGGTCTGCGGCAGGCAGCTCGAGGAGGGAGAGGCGCCCCTCCTCAGCCCTAGCGCACTTGGTTGCCAAGTTGAACAGCTCCAAGGAGGTGCACAGGTCTTCATGCATCGCCAGCTCCTCCTTCATCTTGACGTCGCGCACGCCGTCGGAGAAGGATGAGATGATGGCCTCCTCGGTCACCTTGGGGATCTTGAGGCGCGCGTTATTGAAGCGCTGGACGTACTTCTGCAGGGTTCCCCCTGGCTGTTGCTTGATACGGCGCATGTCGGTCACGGCGGGTGGCCGGTCGTGAGTACCCTGAAAGTTGGCGATGAAGCGGGTGCGCATCTCGTCCCAGGAGGAGATCGTGCCAGGTGCCAGATTCTGGAGCCAGGTGTGGGCCCCGTCATTGAGCGCCATGGGAAACCAGTTCGCCATGACCTTCTCGTCTCCGTTGGCGGCCCCAATGCCCAGCTCGTAGAGCCGGAGGAACTCTGCAGGGTCAGCCGTGCCGTCGTAGTGGGGAGGCAGGTCCGGCTTGAACTTGCCGGGCCACGCGACGCTGTGTAGCTCGGGGGTGAAGGCACGGCAGCCCGATGTGGCCACAGGAGGCCTTGGGCAACGAAGAGCTTGGTCCTGTGGGTGCGCATGCGCTTCAGCTGGGAGCAGCGCGGGGTCTTGACGTGCCGGAGCAGGGAGCGCTCGAGCAGCTGGCGCCTGACGGGGCGGGTTCCGCTCAGGGGCCGCGCGCCTCGGAACCAGGGCGCCTTCTTGAG
>NC_041391.1:592596243-592667143 GCF_002162155.2 Triticum dicoccoides | reverse complement strand
GCCCCGGGAGCTTCATTGCCCGCGCAAGGCGGGGCGCGGTGCAGCGAGAAGCACGGCGCGGGGGAGCCCCCAGCGGTGCGGACGAGCTCGGCTACTCGGTCGAGCCACTCCTCGTAGATGTCGTCGATTGGGTGGTAGCGCAGGAGCTCGTTTGCCGCGATGAGCGCATCTCGAGCCTCCAAGGCCGCGCGGGGCGCCCGAGACGAAGAACCAGTAGGAGTGAGCGAGGGTGTAGCAGTGCGGCTGTCTCGCCTCATGGATGGGTGCTAGGAAGATGCTTGCTGCTCGTTCCCCGCCGGGCCGGTGGCGGCGTTGACAGCAGGTGACGGGGAATGACGGGGGCGCCCGCCGACGGGGGCCGTCTGGGCGACGCGGGAAGCGAGGGCGGCTCGGCGCTTGGTTCGGGCCTGACGAGCGTCTAACATGGACGCGATGGTCGGAGAAGAACAGGGCGACGGGAGGCGAATTCCGGAACACCCCTACCTGGCGCGCCAAATGTCGGATTTCGGGTTCCGGCAGACCCTTGAGGTTCGAACACTGGGGTGCGCACGGACATTACTCCCTCTGTCTACCTGCTCCTCGCCGAATCGCTAGGACCTAAACTACGAAAGAATCAGCACAAAGACACAGGGTTTATACTGGTTCGGGCCACCATTGTGGTGTAATACCCTACTCCAGTGTGTGGTGTGGTGGATTGCCTCTTGGGCTGAAGATGAACAATACAAGGAAGAACAGCCTCGCGAGGGTCTGTTCTTGGATGGTGCAATGAACTGCTAGGAGGAGTCCATTCGCCCTATCTCTCTCTCTCTCTCTTTTCTAGATGTATGCCAGATTCCAGATCTTCCGATCCCCTCCTACCCTGGGGGTGGCTAGTCCTATTTATAGGCAAAGACCCTGGGCCTACTCCCAAATATTGAGCGGGAAGGGCGCCAACAATTGGCCATTTTGAAGGGGAACAGCGGGTACACTTATCCTGACTAAAGTTGGTCCTCGCCTGTCAAAGGCTCTGGTGGTGACGTCGGCTTGGGCTCCACGGTGACCTCCATCCTGCCGTTGGATTGGTCTTGGTCTTGTTGCACCGAAATGGGTGCCTTTGCTTGATGCTCTCGCCTGCGCTTGCTCCCTTTGCACCAAAGAGGAAAGGAGGACACTGCACGGGCTGGCGCCCGAGTGGCGCCCTTGGTCGTCATGGCTTGCGTCATGGGCACCTCGCGAGGTACCCCGCCTTGAACTCTCCGCCTCCTCGTGAGCCAGCCTGATGAGGCCGTGCCTGAGGAAGCTCCTTGTCGTCCGCCCTACGAGGCTTGGCCCCTCGCGAGGGTCTTGAGCTTGTGTTGCTGAAGATGGGCTGCGCTGGGCCCCCCTTTGAGCCATGCCGCAGGCCGCAGGCAGGCAAGTCTAGGGACCCCCGTTCCTAGAACGCCGACAACCCCCTACCCAAGATCCGCCGGTTTTGACACCGACATTGGTGCTTTCATTGAGAGTTCCTCTGTGTCGTCATCTTTAGGCCCGATGGCTCCTCCGATCATCAACAATGATGCGGTCCATGGTGAGACTTTTCTCCCCGGACAGATCTTCGTATTCGGCGGCTTTGCACTGCGAGCCAATTCGCTTGGCCATCTGGAGCAGATCGAAAGCTACGCCCCTGGCCATCAGGTCAGATTTGGAAGTTTGATCTACACGGCTGACGTCCGCGGAGACTTGATCTTCGACAGGTTCGAGCCACAGCCGAGCGCGCCGCACTGTCACGATGGGCATGATCTAGCTCTACCGCCGAACAGTGCCCAGGAGGCCGCACCAATGTCTGCTCCGACCCTTAGCTCAGAGCCGACTGTGCCAATCGAGGACGGGTGGCTGGACACCGCCTCGGGGGCTGCAATCTCTATGGCGATCGAGCCAAACACCAGCCTTGTCCTTTGCGAAGCTTGTGACTCCATGGTGCTGGACACCTTTCCGGACTCCAAACCTTCCGCGCCCCTGCCGATCGAATCCGATTGGGCACCGATCATGGAGTTCGCCGCTGTGGACATCTTTCAGCACTCGCCCTTCGGCGACATTCTGAATTCACGAAAGTCTCTCTCTTTATTAGGAGAGCCCTGGCCGGACTATGGTCAGCAAGGTTGGGATGTGGACAACGAAGAAATTCAAAGCCCACCCACCACCCACTTTGTAGCCACTATCGATGATTTAACCGACATGCTCGACTTCGACTCAGAAGACATCGACGGTATGGACGCTGATGTAGGAGACGACCAAGAACCAGCACCTATAGGGCACTGGAAGGCCACCTCGTCATACGACATATACATGGTGGACACCCCAAAAGAAGGGAATGGCGATGGCACAACGGAGGATGACCCCTCCAAGAAGCAGCCTAAGCGCCTACGTCAGTGGCGCCGCTCTAAATCCCGCCAAAGCAAAAGCGGCGATTCCAGCAGGGGAGATAATAACACCCCGAATAGTGCCGAAGACAACCCCTTCCAGCAGGATTCAACATAGGAGGATGGAGAAGCCAGCCCTCATGAGAGAGCAGCAGACAGAGAGGTAGAGTACGATAATTACATGCCTCCCTCCGAAGACGAGGCAAGCCTCGATGACGACAAATTTGTCGTGCCTGAGGATCCCGTCGAACAAGGGCGTTTCAAACGCAGGCTTATGGCCATGGCAAGAAGCCTCAAGAAAAAGCAACAGCAGCATAGAGCTGACCAAGACTTGCTAACGGAGGAAGCACCTAAACCTACATCACCAGCGCACGACGCGGCCGACCGGCCACCGCGTGGCCGCGACAGAGAGGCCTCTCGGCCATCCACTCAAGCCGCACCCCAGCATCGCTCAAAAAATACCAAGGCACAGGGAAATGCGCCAGACCTGTGAGATATATTGGAGGACAAGGCAAGGCAAACAAGATTGATCTACGGATCGCGTGGGCGCCCCACGACACGTGACGATATCCGTCACGCCGGATATGGCAAATCCGGCCAGGCCGAACACAATAGACAAAGCTCATTTGAGCTACGTCGTGATATAGCCTAGTACAGAGGCGCCGCACACCCACTATGCTTCATAGATGAAGTAATGGATCATCAAATCCCCGAGGGTTTTAAACCCGTAAACATCGAATCATACGATGGCACAACAGATCCTGCGGTATGGATCGAGGATTATCTCCTTCATATCCACATGCCCCGCGGTGATGATCTATACGCCATCAAATACCTCCCACTCAAGCTTAAAGGACCAGCTCGACAGTGGCTTAACAGGTTGCCAGCAGAGTCAATTTGTTGCTGGGAGGACCTGGAAGCCGCATTCCTCGACAATTTCCAGGGCACCTATGTGCGACCACCAGAAGCCGATGACCTAAGCCACATAATTCAGCAGCCAGAGGAATCGGCCAGCCAATTCTGGACATGGTTCCTAACCAAGAAAAATCAAATAGTCGATTGTCCGGACGCAAAGGCCCTCGCAGCATTCGAACATAACATCCGTGACGAGTGGCTTGCCCGGCACCTAGGACAGGAAAATCCGAAATCCATGGCAGCCCTCACAACACTCATGACCCGCTTTTGCACGGGAGAAGACAGCTGGCTAGCTCGTAGTAATAACATGACCAAGAGCTCTGGTAATTCGGATACCAAGGACAGCAATGGCAGGTCGCGTCGCAACAAGCACAAGTGCCGCATTAATGGTGACAATGCTGAGGATACGACAGTTAATGCCGGATTCACAGGCTCTAAACCCGGTCAGCGGAAAAAGCCATTTAAAAGAAATACTCCAGGCCTGTCCAGTTTGGACCAAATACTCGATCGCTCGTGCCAGATACACGGCACCCCCGAAAAACCAGCCAATCACACCAACAGGGATTGTTGGGTGTTCAAGCAGACAGGCAAGTTAAGTGCCAAAAACAGAGACAAGGGGCTGCATAGCGACGATGAGGAGGAGCCCCGGCCGCCGAACAATAGGGGACAGAAGGGCTTTCCCCCACAAGTGCGGATGGTGAACATGATATACACAACCCAGATCCCCAAAAGGGAGCGGAAGCGTGCACTCAGGGACGTATATGCGTTGGAGCCAGTCGCCCCAAATTTCAACCCGTGGTCCTCCTGCCCGATCACTTTTGATCGAAGGGACCACCCCACTAGCATCCGCCGCGGCGGATTCGCCGCATTGGTTCTAGACCCAATCATTGATGTATTTCACCTCACTAGAGTCCTTATGGACGGCGGCAGCAGCCTGAACCTGCTTTATCAGGATACAGTGTGAAAAATGGGCATAGATCCCTCAAGGATTAAACCCACAAAGACGACCTTTAAAGGCGTCATACCAGGTGTAGAGGCCAACTGTACAGGCTTAGTTACACTCGAAGTGGTCTTCGGATCCCCGGATAATTTCCGAAGCGAGGAGTTAATCTTCGACATAGTCCCGTTCCGCAGTGGCTATCACGCACTGCTCGGACGAACCGCATTTGCAAAGTTCAATGCGGTGCCGCACTATGCATACCTCAAGCTCAAGATGCCAGGCCCTCGAGGAGTCATTACGGTCAATGGAAACACCGAACGCTCTCTCCGAACGAAGGAGCATACGGCGGCCCTCGTGGCGGAAGTACAAAGTAGCCTCTCATGGCAATTCTCCAGTCCGGCTATTAAACGTCCGAACATCGTCAAGCGCGCCCGGAGTAACCTACAACAAAACCGCCTGGCACATTCCGAGCAAGCGTAGCAGTGCGGCCCCAAGCCCAGCCCTCGCGAAATTGCGAAACCAGTACTAGGCGTACATAATTACGCTCTGGAAATACCATGGGCATAAGGGGAGGGGCACAACCGCGACATGCCCAAAACGCGGCTCAACCGCACTAGGGGCTCCCAATTTTGTCACTCTTTTTTTCTCTTACTTTCAGGACTCCACTCTCCGCAAGGCCTGTCCGGCAGTACAATTGCCGAACACACGATGCAATAGCCAGGGAGGCAGAAAGCTACGTCGAATGTCCAGGTGGTCTCTATAACGAGCAGTATACTTGTTTCACATATCATCCCGCAGCTCCCCCTGGAGGGGGACATGTCAAATAGTCCCATCTCTTGCTTATCACACCATTTGTATCGTTCTTCTTTTACCGCAGCCTTTTTGAATAAACAATACATAGCTCTTGTCTATTATTGCATTCATTTTTTATGTAAATATGTTCAGTTATGACATTATACAACTGTACACTTTGGTACGACTAATACACCAGGGGCTTAAGTACCCCAGAATATGGTGTGAGAAGTCCGAACACTCTCACGAGTGCGGCACCCCAAACTTATAGCATTATATGCATCGGCTCTGAATCATGTCTTGGGTCAATAGTTGGGTTTGCCCGGCTCCCATGTTTGGTACCTTACGTTCCGTTATATCGGCTAAGGTAGCGCTGGGAGAACTACTGTGATTGTGCCCCGGTTGAGATGGATTAAGCACCTTAGTAGAGAAAGCTAAAACCAACCGTCATGATAGGGCGAGAGCTAGTCGCTGTTTGAGAGGTTTCGAGTCCCTAAAGACTTATGCCGCTTAGAGTGAGGAGCTGGCTTTGTCCGGCTTAGGCGTGGATAGCGCCCCGAACTCGGTCTTCCGAATGCTAGGGGCTTCGCCAAAATTTAAAATTATAGAATTCTATGGCTAAGTGAGAGTGATAAAGCATTATAGTCCGATTGCCTTGTTCGTTGTGCCTAGCACCTCCCTCAAAGGACCCAAGAATGGGAACAAGAGCGCTCAGGTTTATCCCGAACACCCCAGCACTCGTGGCATGGGGGTAGAAGCCGACGACTCCCGATCTCTCAAATTTAATAAACGGCCAAACAAAAGGTAATATTTTAAATTCAAAAAGCATTGCTTAGCGCATATGAACAAGTTTTCAGCGCAAAGGATAACACAAGCGAGTTTACTCAAAAATTACATCCTTGGAACATTCATCCACCACAAGGCGGGCACCCTTCAGGACGCCCTCATAATACATCTCAGGCTTGTGATGCTCCTTGCCCTCCGGTGGCCCATCTGTCACCAGCTTCTCAGCATCCATCTTGCCCCAATGTACTTTAACACGGGCAAGGGCCCTACGGGCGCCTTCGATGTATACGGAGCGCTTGATGACTTCAAGCCGTGGACAGGCATCCGCCAGCCGCCTAACCAGCCCAAAGTAGCTCCCAGGCATGACGTCCCCAGGCCATAGCCGGACTATAAGGCCCTTCATGGCCTGTTCGGCTACCTTATGGAGCTCGACCAGCTGCTTCAGCTGGTCGCTCAAGGGCACCGGGTGTCCGGCCTCAACATACTGGGTCCAGAACACCTTCTCCATCGAGCTCCCTTCCTCGGCTCGGTAGAATGCGGCAGCATCGGACACACTGCGGGGCAGATCTGCGAATGGTCCTGGAGAGCTCCGGACTCGGGTAAGTAACAAGTAATTCACTTTCACGTGCTTGCGTTGCATAAAGAATGCATTACCCGCCGCTATGTTCTTCATCTCCTCAATTTCCTGGAGGGCTTTTTGGGCTTCGGCCTTGGCAAATTTGGCGCTCTCAAGGGCCGAGGCGAGCTCGAACTCTTGGGTCTTTGAGTCAAGCTCCAAACTCTCATGTTTTTTCACGAGAGTGTGGAGCTCTTGCTGCACCTCCGCCACCCACGCCTCCTGCTTTTCTCGCTCGGTGCGCTCCACGGCCGCATTGTCTTCGGCCTTGGACAACGCTTCCTTCAGGTTCGCCACCTCGGTTGTGGCCCCTGTAATACTCACGTTGGTCCTGTCATTATTTGCAACTAGATCTTTTTATGTACTTGCATAAGGTATTACTTACCTTTCTTGTCCTCGAGCTGCTTCTTGGCAAGGCCGAGCTCGTTCTCGGACCGCTCGAGGCTCTGCTTCAATGCATCGACCTCCGCAGTCAGTGCGGCAGAGGTCATCAGCGCAGCCTGCATTCCCATATTGACATACTTATGTTAGACTACTGCGTATATCTTTTACATCCTCAGTTTGGCTTTTCTTTCCGAACACCAAACTGACCATCAGGGGCTACTGTCTATGCGGTAATAATTTTACATATCTTAAATACATACCTCAAAGCCTGTTAGAAGGCTGGCACAGGCTTCCATCAGCCTGCTCTTGGCAGACTGAACCTTCTGAATCACCGCACTCATAATAGTGCGGTGCTCCTCGTCGATGGAGGCGCCGTTAAGCACCTCCAGCAAATTATCCGGTGCCTCCGGTTGGACGGAGGTCACCGGCGTCGTAGGCTTTCCCTTCTTACTAGGGGGCCGCCTGCCGGACTCCGGAACCACTGAAGGTTCCGGTGCGGTGTCCGGCCCAGGGCTGGCTTAGAGTCCTTTGGGGTTTTATCCCCTTTGCACCTGGAGTCCGGGAGGTCGCCTTGCGGCGCCTCTAGGACCACCTCCCCCTGGCTTGGCCCCTTTTGGGACTCCACCTCGGCATCGTCCGTAGGGCGAGGGGAGGTAGCAGTCGGGAGTGAAAGACTATTCACATCCGACGAATCCAGGGAGCCGCTCGACGAAGCATCGAGCCGGGCCTTGGGCGGACTGCATGATTATATTCGGCGTCAGAATATAGTATGCAATAAAGGAACGCCATGAGTTATTCTGGTATCCGAGTACTTACGAGTTTGCCAGGGGCTTGGCCCTGGACGGCCACTCCTCTTCGCCGTCGTCAACGTTGGTGGAGTAGTCTAGAGGAAGGGTCCTTCCCTTCTTGGACCCTCCGGCCCCCCTAGTTGGGGCGGCCTTCCTTTTCTTTCCTCCCCCCCCACTAGAGGGGGAGAGGCCTCTTCTTCCTCCTCCTCGTCTTCGTGGGAGGAGTGCGCTTTGGAGTCATCGGACGATGAATCCGACACCACCAGGCACCGGGAACTCTTTCTAGTTCCCGTGGCCTTCTTCTTGGCCTTCTTCTCTAGCACCACGTAAGGTGCCAGGACCAGCAGCTTCGCCAAGCGGGCATCTGCTGGGCCTTCGGGCAAAGGAGTCGGACAGTTGATCTGTCCGGTCTTCTTCTGCCAGTCCTGTCAAAGGAACGGGAGCTTAGATCCCGCATAGAGTCGAACTATGAAAAACAAGTATCACATAAAGGGTAAAACAAGCTTACTATGCTGACTTGGCGCTTCGTGCAGAATCCGCGATCCTCGGTAATGGGAGGGGGAACCTCGGCGCCTTTGAATAGCACTTTCCAGGCATCCTCGTGCGTTGTGTCAAAGAGCCTGGTCAAAGTTTGGTACTGGGCCGGGTCGAACTCCCACAAGTTAAAAGCCCATCGTTGACACGGGAGGATCCGACGGAGGAGCATGACCTGGACTATGTTGACAAGTTTAACCTTCCTGTCCACCAGGTTTTGGATGCAGGTTTGGAGTCTGGTCAGCTCTCCCGAACTACCCCACGATAGGCCCTTCTCTTTCCAGGAGGTGAGCCGTGTGAGGATGCCAGATTGGAATTCGGGGGCCGCTGCCCATTCAGGGTCACGCGGCTCGGTGATGTAGAACCACCCCGATTGCCACCCTTTGATGGTTTCCACGAAGGAGCCCTCGAGCCATATAATGTTGGGCATCTTGCCCACCATGGTGCCTCCACACTCCGCTTGTTGGCTACCCACTACCTTCGGCTTGACATTGAAGGTCTTCAGCCATAAGCCGAAGTGGGGCTTGATGCGGAGGAAGGCCTCGCACACGACGATAAATGCCGAGATGTTGAGGATGAAGTTCGGGGCCAGATCGTGGAAATCCAGGCCATAGTAGAACATGAGCCCCCGGACAAATGGGTGGAGTGGGAAGCCAAGTCCACGGAGGAAATGGGGGAGGAACACCACCCTCTCATGGGGCCTGGGGGTGGGGATGAGCTGCTCCTCGTCTGGAAGCCGGTGTGCAATGTCGTTGGATAAGTATCCGGCTTTCCTCAACTTTTTGATGTGCCCCTCCGTGATGGAGGAGGCCATCCACCTGCCTCCCGCTCTGGACATGGCTGGAGAAAGTTGAGGTGGGAAGTGCGGACTTGGGCGCTGGAGCTCGAGTGTGCAGAAATGGATAAGCGAAGGAGGAAGAAGGCGTAGATGAAAAAGGTGGATCCTTATCCCCTTATATGGGCGGACGAAACTATGTGCCCCCACCAGCCTGGTAAAACTCGCTTATCTCCCAAGCGCCATAATTAATGGCACGGTTGGGTTACCCACGCCCGTATTGATGATAATCCCGGAATACGGGGACACTATCTCTGCTTTGACAAGACGTGCCAAGGAAACCACCTCGCTAAATGCGCTGAGGTGGGACAGTAAGACGATTTGAATAAAGGCTTGGCCGTGGCGTGATGTCACGCTGCGGAATACGTCAGCAGATTATATTTGTGCAAATATTATTCTCTCTATGGTGGTATGTGGAACTTATTTCGCAGAGCCGGACACTATCCTTGTGTTCAAAATCTTCTATGAAGTATTCGGAGGAGGAACCCGCCTTGCAATGCCGAAGACAATCTGCGCGCCGGACTCATCGTCATTGAAGCTTGGTTTAGGGGCTACTGAGGGAGTTTTGGATTAGGGGGTGTCCGTATGGCCGGACTATCACCGTTGGCCGGACTCCTAGACTATGAAGATACAAGATTGAAGACTTCGTCCCATGTCCAGATGGGACTTTCCTTGGCGTGGAAGACAAGCTTGGCGATACGGATATGTAGATCTCCTCCCATTGTAACCGACTCTGTGTAACCCTAGCCCTCTCCCGTGTCTATATAAACCGGAGGGTTTTAGTCCGTAGGACGAACAACAATCATACCATAGGCTAGCTTCTAGGGTTTAGCCACTCTGATCTCGTGGTAGATCTACTCTTGTACTACCCATATCATCAATATCAATCAAGCAGGAGTAGGGTTTTACCTCCATCGAGAGGGCCCGAACCTGGGTAAAAACATCATGTCCCTTGTCTCCTGTTACCATCCGCCTAGACGCACAGTTTTGACACCGACACTCACTAACCCCCGGGCGGCGCCGGTCCTGGAGAAGATGCAAGCGGACATGGATTCCGAGGCACTGTCAGGAGCCATGATTGTCAGGGAGTTCCTGAAGTAGCGCATGGACCCTCTCCAAGCTCATTTGCGCCCCATGTGGGACCTCAAGGGCGCAGACGACAACCTCCGGCTGCACCGAGGGGACTTAACGAGTGAGGAGCTAGGAAAGGCCGTGCGTACCTTGCTCAAGAAGGATCCAGGCGGCCTCCCAGTGGCCTACCGTCTGCTGTATTGCCATGGCGATGGGGCAGAGCTGGCCGCCGCCATGCCGACCTTCGATGAGCGGGGGCTCGTGCCGTCCAAGCCCCCAACTCCTCGGTGCCACTGCCCTCCGGCGAGGACTCCGGGGTGGATGAGGTGGAGGAGGCGACCATGGAAGAATGGAGGAGACTCCTCCACTGCAGAGCGAGCTCCTCCGAGACCTCCTTGACGATGACGACACCGACGATGACTTGGTCGAGGAATCCCCGCGTCCCTCCGGGTTCTCCATGAGGTCGGGGGGGGGGGGGATCCGCTGCGGAGGCTGAGCCACGGGACTCCGAAGGAGGGTAAGGCCACGACGCTGCCTTGGGGCGGCGCCTTTACCTTGTCGCTTGTCGCCACTGCTCCGGAGCCGTCTGTCATGCGCCCGGCTGAGCCTCCGAGCGCGCCGAGGCCCTTCCTGAAGAAGCTTGGGAGCGCTGCAGTCCTGGCCAGAAGCAGGGCATACATCGCCGCCGACGAGTAAGTACCTTACCTCATCCTTGCTTTTCCATCGTGACACCATGCTCATGATTTTCTCCTCCTGGCAGCCAGGCTGAACCCCAGGGTGAAGAGGAGGAAGGAGGAGGCCGCTCCTGCGGCCCAGCAGACTCCGGGGGCGCCGGTCCCTGACATGCTCATAGAGGGTCTGATGGCTCCATAGCCCCCTGCCTCCCTCGCTGTCGCGGCGGCGCCAATCCTGGTGGCACCGGTGCCACCCCCTTCTCGAGCTCTTACGCTGGCAGACCAAGGCTCATCTGCTAGGCCCGACACTTTGGAGAATGCTAACGCCATGCTAGACCAGCTCCGAGCTGATCTTCGGGGCGCTAACGGGTGCGCGGTGGTGGGGTGCCTAGTGCTGATCTCGAGGTGGCTCCAGGCCGACTCGTCAATCAAGGCGGCATGGGGCCATGCCAAGGCTATCATTGCGAATGGCAAGAAGGAGGCCACAGCAGCCAGAGCAGCTCGTGAAGCCCCGTCCTCCATAGGTCGCTGCATTGAGGTGGAGGCCGAGCTGAAGACGCTTCACGAGGAGCAAGACACCCATGCCCGAGAGACCGTGCTTGCCGAGCGTGACGCCGAGCTAGAGCAAGCGGCCCAAAAGCAGGCCACGGAGCAAAGCTGCCTGGGGAAGCTAAAGGAGGAAGTGGAGACAGCCCGAGCGTCCCACACCAAGCTTGTCTCCAAGGAGACGGCCCAGCTGGAGGCCAAGGAGAAGACCCTTGCCGCAGCCGCGAAGGCCGGGCGCGATGCCTTCACTTCCCTTGAGTTGAGGTCCCACGCGGTGCTTCACTCTATTTACGGGGAGGGGTACGAGGAGCTGCTAGTGACCCCGGGCGACGGCCTTCCTGGTCTTCTTACCAAGCTCACCGAGGAACTCGAGAACATCGCTGCTGCGGTGGGCTCCATGGTGGAAGGGGAGTGTCGCACGCTCTTCAAAGATGATGCGACGCGTGTCTTCAACCACCTCCCTCTATGGGACCCCATCCTGGACCTCAGCCCACTGCTCGAGCCGGTGGCTCCCGAGTCCCAGGACGCTGATACCGAAGCCGTGAAGGAGCAGGTGGAGGCCTTGGTGGAGAAGTTCCGCTGCATCGACCCTGAGGTTGCGACGACCGCGGCCGATGGCGAAGGTGACAGCGGCACCGTCAAGGATGCGCTCCCAAAGGCGGCTAGTGGCGGCAACCAAGGCTGAAGACAACGCTTCCCCCGGCTACATCCTGCAATATTTACCGTGCGTCATGGAGGCATAAGAACTTCTACTTTAAATTCATGAGACATTATGTTTTGTAATTATTTGCTAGGATTTCATGATTTCCTTTTCGTGCTTGACTTCCTTCCGTTTGCCTTTAGTGTTCTTCGTCGGCACGGCCCGGCCCCGTGCATACCTCAACCGCCGTTGGTGCGTCCGGATCACTACGACGAGACCAAGGGGTGAGGCGCTATGTGACCAGTGAGGCCCCTGAGTCGCGATGCTCTGGGGTTCCCCTTGACGTACGAATGACCCTCGTGAAGGAAATGCAAGCAGTGTCTGGTCTAATCCGGAGTCCTCATACCTTTCCTTGCTAGCTTTTACCTTGGAGGGTCGCGAGAAGACCAGGTGCGGAGGACCTGCTAGGGTGGCGTGCGCCATGCATTATATAGAAGACGTCCGAAGACTGGCCTTTGGAATGGTTTTATATAGAAGACGCCCCGCTACTGGATCCATTTCGGATCGGCCTCCCGGAGTTCAGTAATGCTCCTCTGAAGAAACTCCTAAGTTGGCGTCCGCGGAGCCCTCAACGGGAGAATGACAGGGACGTTCAGTACCTGATGGGCTGAATAAGATTGTTGGCTCATTCCGGATTGACCATGATTGGGGTCATGGCCGCATGCATTATGCGGGGGGTGCAGCTGCTCCAGTATAGGGGCCACCCCATGTGGGATTTCAACGGGGAGGATGGTGCCACCCGTCATGGCCATAAGGGGCCGGGATCGGTCGCTGACCTGGTGAAGATCTTCTCCGCCCTGTGCAAAGGGGAAAAGGAGGATTTTCTCTGTGTCAGTCCACTGAACGGGTTTTCTATGAACAATCCTCGAAGCTGGGTAAGCGGACATTTCTTTTTGCCTATCCGATCCACATTCCCATGGTTAAGTATCTCATTTTGTGATTTCGACGCTGGAACTGCGCCGGGCTGTAGAGGATGTACTCAGCCTGCCTCCACAACCCGAGGATCCGGAACGGTCCCTCGATCCGACCTCCGAGGAGGATCCAGACATAAAGGTAGAGCTGATCGACGGGGTGTTCCACCAACTTAGCATCGACAATGCTTTGGTCGCCATTACAACCGACTACCCCGGAATATTTCCAGCTTCCCAGGTAATTGTGACGGAAGTCCCAATACCATGGCCCATCCGTGCTTATTTCTGATCACTGCATACCAATGGTGTTCCACAGGAGGTGCCTTTGCGGCGGGAAGCCGAGCCCGCGGCGGCTGGCCAACAAGGGGCAGCTCGGCTCAGCAGGCGGAAAAGAAGTGCGGCGTGGATCGAGACGTCGCAGCAACGGTATGGCGCGCCACCGTGTTTCAAGGAAAGATTCCTGGAAGGCATACTAACGCTCGTGATTTTTTCCGGAGAAAGAGCGCTCGCCGGACTGTGTTCGGAGAGGTTGCCAATCGAGCCTCCGCCAGCCAGGCTCCAATGCCAGGTCCGGAGGGGGAGGCGAACACAAGGCGTGAGTCGGATGCTCCTCCAACGGAGGATGCCGATAGGTTGTCTGCCACCAGATCTGAGGTGGAGAGTGCCATGAATCACAGGCACCGCCGGACAATCCTTCGTGACGCGTGTTTCACCCAAGAGGCGTTGAACACCTTTAATTCGGGAGATGCGCATCTCCGTGCCGCTCAAGATAGTCTAGCCAGAGCCACGGAGCAGTATGTGAAAGACATACGGGTGAGGAATTTTGATAGTTGTATATGCCAGTAGCCCTCGAGACTTAAATTAGTTAGAATAACCGATTTAAGGATCATTTGTTGTGCAGGTGCTTACGGAAAAGAATACTCACCTGTCCCAGGAGCTTCAGGAGTGCCAGGCCCAACTTGAGGCCGCACTAGCCGCCCCAGGGGGAGCCACAGAGACCCCCTCCGGTAATATATACTTCGAAAGATAAGTAGTTTGTGAAGTGCGGCGTATGTATCAGTCTGACAATAATATTGCAGGTGGCGCCGGACTAGATGCGGACAAGTAACAGCTACTATGCCAGCTAAAGGCCGGCGAGAAGGTGCTTACAAGGGTGCGGCAAGAGAAAAATAACCTCCAAGATGCCAACACCCAGCTGGGCGAGGAACTAAAAGATGTTCGGGCCCAGCTGTCTGACTCCGTGAAGGAGAATCGGCGGCTTCGTCGCGGAATTTATAGTAAGTGCTTGAGCGAACTCCTGATAAGAAGAGTTCGGCGAGGAAGTCGATTAACAGAAATATGTCTGTAGGTATGCTCACGGGTAGTCCTGCGGAGCAAATGCCCGGTTCAACGGGTGACCTACTTCCCGAGCTGCTGCAACTGCACGAACGAGTTCGGCAGGTGATGAGCGGAGTCGCTCAGGCCTTGTGGCCATCCATGTCCCTACCCCAAGGTCTTGGAGAGCTTGCGGAGAAGCTTCAGGGAGCACGGCGACGCTTCCGGCTATGGAAGATATCGGCCTGCCGTCAAGGTGCCAGGGAGGCCTGGGCCATGGTGAAGACGCGGTATGCGAAGGCGGACCCAAACCACATGGCCGAGGTCGGACCTGTGGGGCCTGATGGGAAGGAGATCCCTGTGAGCTTAGTGTATGGCCAAGTAGAGTTGGCCGCAAAGTATTCCCAGCGGGACTGTAAACTAGACACTCTATTAGATGGTATCGAAGAGGAATACAATCAGTCAGTTTGACTATGTAATTTAAAATGACATGTAAAATGCCTTCTAACCGGATTATAGATCGTTTGTCGTGGCGGACCTTTTCGCTTCAACCTCGGGACCCGACAATACGGAGTGTGTCCGAATACCCTCGCGGTTATAAAAAACCGGGGCATGCATGGAGACTAGGCGTAGGGGTCATTAGCGCTTTATCAGACAAGTGCCCAACTAGTTATGTTATATTACATGGTTAGTAAGAAACATCTTCCAGGGAGAATAATTCCGTTAGGGGTTCCTTCCCTGGGAGGCATGCCCTAAAGTGCATGTCCGGACTGCGAAAAAAGCAGGAAAGCATCTGGGGGCAGATAAGTAAATAGGTAAGAAATCATGTTTTAATTCACCGACCGAATATTCCCATAGGAACGCTAGCTTTCGGCTTCACCCAGTCTGAGGTACACATTCGGCTGACCCGGCAGTAACAATCGCAGAGCTGCTCCCTTTACCTCCTAGCCGAACAATCAGGAACGTAGGTGTAAGCACAGGAGCCAGGTAACCCAGCTTGGCCAAAACTTAAGTCATATCGATGCATATAATGGTGAATAAAAGGTACATGCGGAAGTGTGACACATGTGTTGGGCATAAAGCCCGTATAAATAAGCTTCTGTTAAAGAAGCCCCCAGGTATCATGAGTGCGGGTAGCACGTCAATTGTGTGCAAACAATGCGCAGGCGAGCCTCTAAAGGCTTGTGAGAAAGAAAGAAAAAGAAGGGGGAGAAGGAGAGAAATAAAAGACAGTTAAAGTATAAAATATGGACGGGGGAAGGAGACGAACTCAGAGTCCGGCGCTAGGCGTAGAATCTTTGGAGACGGGCTGCGTTCCATGGGTTTGGCTCGAGTCGGTTATCCGATGCGTTTCGCAGACGGTACGCTCCGCCGGTCAGGACTTGGTCGATGATGAAGGGACCTTCCCATTTGGGCTTGAGTTTGTCCTTTTTCTTGTCCGGCAGGCGTAGAACTAGTTCGCCAACATTGTAAGTTTTGGCCCGTACTTCTCTGCTTTGATATCTTCGGGCCTGTTGTTGATAGAATGCGGAACGAGCTTTTGCCACATTGCCGATCCAGCTCGGCTTCTCTTTCTTCGTACATGCGCACGCGAGGTGAGTCATGAATTATGTCGCATGGCAAAACTGCCTCTGCGCCGTACACCATAAAAAATGGTGTGAATCCGGTAGTACGGTTCGGCATGGTCCGCAGCCCCCAGAGTACAAAGTCGAGCTCCTCTACCCAGTGCATGTTAGATTCCTTAAGGGACCGCACTAGTTTGGGTTTGATGCCGCTCATTATTAGACCATTTGCTCGCTCCACTTGACCGTTAGTTTGAGGGTGATAGACTGAAGCGTAGTCGAGCTTGATGCCCATGTTTTCGCACTAGAATTTAACCTCGTCGGCCATGAAGTTCGTGCCGTTATCAGTGATGATGCTACGGGGGACGCCGTAATGGTGTACTACCCCCGATATGAAGTCTATCACGGGTCCGGATTCGGCCGTCTTAACTGGCTTGGCCTCTATCCATTTGGTGAATTTATCCACCATGACCAATTGGTATTTTTGCTTGTGGGATCCTCCTTTAAGGGGTCCCACCATGTCAAGCCCCCAAACTGCAAACGGCCAGGTGATGGGTATAGTTTTGAGGGCGGTGGGTGGCATGTGGCTTTGATTAGCAAAGAGATGGCAGCCGAAGCATCGTTGGACTAAGTCCTGTGCATCTGTCCGGGCCGTCGGCCAATAAAATCCTGTACAAAAGGCCTTGCATACAAGGGCCCGGCTGCGGCGTGGTGCCCACCGAGTCTGACATGAATTTCAGCCAGAAGATTTCGCCCTTCCTCTTCGGAGATACACCTTTGAAGGACTCCGGTTGTGCTTTTCTTATAAAGCTCTCCATCGTGGACCTTATAGGCTTTAGATCGCCGTACTATGCAGCAGGCCTCGCTTTGGTCCTCAGGAAGTTCCTGCCTAGTTAAGTAGGCTAGGAGTGGCTCGGTCCATGGGGCGATAACTGCCATTATTTCGTGGGCTGAAGGTGTTATTTCATTGGCAGAACCATCGATTGTGTCAGAATATTCGGTGTTGGATGGTGCGGTTGCGTCCGGATTGTTGTTTCTGGACTCCCCTTCCCATAGTACGGATGGCTTGAAAAGCCGCTCCAGGAAGATGTTGGGAGGGACGGCATCACGCTTTGCGCTGATGCGTGCCAGTACGTCCGCCCCATGGTTATTATCCCGGGCTATATGGTGAAATTCAAGCCCTTCAAACCGAGCTGACATTTTTAAGATGGTGTTTCAGTAAGCTGCCATTTTTGGATCCTTTGCGTCAAAGTCTCCATTTATTTGGGATATTGCGAGGTTTGAATCCCCGCGGACCTCCAGGCGTTGAATGCCCATGGTGACTGCCATCCGGAGACCATGTAGAAGGGCCTCGTATTCGGCTGCGTTGTTGGAGTCCGTGTACATTATCTGGAGTACGTATTGGGCTGTGTCTCCGGTTGGGGATGTCAGGACAATGCCAGCCCCCAGGCCAGCCAACATTTTGGAGCCGTCGAAGTGCATGATCCAATTGGAATATGCGCCGTACTCTTTAGGGGGTTTGACTTCAGTCCATTCGACGATGAAGTCAGCCAAAACTTGCGATTTGATAGCTCGTCGTGGCTTATAGGTTATGTCGAATGGGAGGAGCTCGATGGCCCAATTTGCAATCCATCAAGTCGCGTCGCGGTTGTTTAGAATGTCGTTAAGGGGTACTTCGGAGGCTACTGTTATCCAACACTCTTGAAAGTAGTGTCGCAGCTTCCGGGATGCCATGAACACCGCGTATGCTATCTTTTGATAATGTGGGTACCGGGACTTGCATGGAGTTAGGACAGTGGACACGTAGTAAACTGGTTTTTGAAGAGGGAACTTGTATCCGTCCGTTTCTCGTTCGACGACGAGCACCGCGCTTACAACTTGATGTGTTGCCGCGATATATAATAACATCGGTTCGCCCAAATTGGGCGCGGCCAGGACCGAATTTGTTGCCAATATGGATTTGATTTCTTCAAGTCTGACCGTGGCGGAATCCGTCCACTCGAAGTGTTCGGTGCAACGGAGGAAGCGATAACGGGTAATGCCTTTTCTCCTAAGCGGGAGATAAAGCGGCTTAGAGCCGCCATGCATCCAGTCAATTTTTGTATTTGCTTGAGGTCTTTTGGGATATCCAATTGTGACAGAGCTCGGATCTTGGATGGGTTTGCTTCTATTCCTCTACCGGATACAATGAAGCCCAAGAGCTTTCCGGCTGGTACGCCGAAAACGCATTTTTCCGGGTTGAGCTTAATGTCGTATGTTCGGAGATTGTCGAATGTGAGCCTCAAGTCGTCTACTAGAGTCTCGACATGCTTGGATTTGACGACCACATCATCTACGTATGCCTCCACTGTTTTGCCGATCTGGTTTGCCAGACATGTCTGAATCATGCGCTGATATGTTGCGCCGGCGTTTTTGAGACCGAAGGGCATTGTGTTGAAGCAGAATGGTCCGTATGGAGTGATGAATGCCGTTGCGGCTTGGTCTGGCTCCGCCATCTTGATTTGGTGGTAGCCGGAGTATGCATCGAGAAAGCACAATGAATCGTGCCCTGCAGTAGCGTCGATGATTTGATCGATGCGGGGGAGGGGGAATGGATCCTTTGGGCAAGCCTTGTTAAGGTCCTTGAAGTCGACACATAGGCGCCAGGATTTATCTTTCTTTGGTACCATCACCAGGTTTGCTAGCCAGTTTGGATGTTTTATATCTCTGATGAATCTGGCTTCCAAAAGTTTGGCTAGCTCCTCTCCCATTGCTTGTCTCTTGGGTTCGGAAAAACGCCGAAGAGCCTGTTTGACTAGCTTGAATCCTTTTAGGATATTTAGGCTGTGCTCGGCCAGCCGGCGTGGGATTCCTGGCATGTCTGAGGGGTGCCAGGCAAAGATGTCCCAATTTTCCCGTAGGAATTCTCGTAGTGCGGCGTCGACATCAGGGTTTAGATGTGCCCCAATGGAAGCCGTCTTTGTAGGGTCTGTTGGATGGACTTGGAATTTGACTATTTCATCCGCTGGTTTAAAAGAGGTGGACTTGGATCTCTTATTGAGTATCACATCGTCCCTATTCACGGTGGAGCGCAGCGCGGTGAGTTCCTCGGCCGCTAGGGCTTCGGATAGTGCCTCGAGGGATAATGCGGCTATTTTATTTTCGGCGCGGAGTGCTATGTCTGGATCACTGGCATTTTTAGCTTCATGTACCCGTAATGGGGTATAGCTTGAAAAATTGTGAATGCCTCTCGCCCTAATAAAGCGTGATATCCGTTGCTGAACGGGTGTCGGTGTCAAAACCGGCGGATCTTGGGTAGGGGGTCCCGAACTGTGCGTTTAGGCGGATGGTAACAGGAGACAAGGGACATGATGTTTTTACCCAGGTTCGGGCCCTCTCGGTGGAGGTAAAACCCTACTCATGCTTGATTGATATTGATGATATGGGTAGTACAAGAGCTGATCTACCACGAGATCAGAGAGGCTAAACCCTATAATCTAGCCTGTGGTATGATTGTTGTTCGTCCTACGGACTAAAACTCTCCGGTTTATATAGACACTGGAGAGGGCTAGGGTTACACAGAGTCGGTTACAATGGGAGGAGATCTTCATATCGTATCGCCAAGCTTGCCTTCCACGCCAAGGAAAGTCCCTATCCGGACACGGGACGAAGTCTTCAATCTTGTATCTTCATAGTCCGGGAGTCCGGCCAAAGGTCATAGTCCGGCCATCCGGACACCCCCTAATCCAGGACTCCCTCAGTAGCCCCTTAACCTGGCTTCAATGACGACGAGTCCAGCGCGCCAATTGTCTTCAGCATTGCGAGGCGGGTTCCTCCTCCGAATACTTCGTAGAAGATGTTTGAACACAAGGATAGTGTCCGGCTCTGCAAAAATAAGTTCCACATACCACCGTAGAGAGAATAATATATGCACAAATCTAATCTGCTGACGTATTCTACAACGTGACATCATGCCATGGTCAAGCCTTTATTCGAATCGTTTTACTGTTCCACCTCAGCGTGTTTAGCGAGGCGGTTTCCTTGGCACGTCTTGTCGAAGCAGAGACCGTGTCCCCTTATTCCGGGATTCTCATCAATACGGGCGTGGCTAACCCAACCGCGTCATTAACCGCGGCGCTTGGGAGATAAGTGAGTTTTATTAGGCCGGTGGGGGCTCGTAGTTTCGGCCGCCCATATAAGGGGATAAGATTCTACCCTTTCCATTTACGCCTTCTTCCTCCTTTGCCTATCCGTCCCTGTGCACTCGAGCTCCAACGCCCAAGCCCGCACTTCCCACCTCAACCTCCTCCAATCATGTCCGGAGCGGGAGGTAGATGGATGGCCTCCTCCACCACGGAGGGGCAACTCAAAAAGCCGAGGGAGGCCGCATATCTGTCTGACGACATCGCGCACCGGCTCCCAGATGTGGGGCAACTCATCCCCACCCCCAGGCCCCATGAGAGGGTTGTTTTTCTCCCCCACTTCCTCCGCGGACTGGGCTTTCCTCTTCACCCGTTCGTCCGGGGGCTCATGTTCTACTACGGCCTGGACTTCCATGATCTGGCCCCGAACTTCGTCCTCAACATCTCGGCGTTTATCGTCGTGTGTGAGGCCTTCCTCTGCATCCAACCCCACTTCGGCTTATGGCTGAAGACTTTTAATGTCAAGCCGAAAGTAGTGGGCGGCCGCCAAGCGGAGTGCGGAGGTGCCATGGTGGGCCGGATGGCCAACGTCCTATGGCTCGAGGGCTCCTTTGTGGAGACAATTAAAGGGTGGCAATCGGGGTGGTTCTACATCACCGAGCCGCGCGACCCCAAATGGGCTGCGGCCCCCGAATTCCGATCCGGCTTTCCCAAAAGGCTCACCTCCTGGAAAGAGATGGGCCTAACGTGGGGCGATTCGGAGGAGCTGACCGGACTCCAAGCCTGCGTCCAAAAGCTAGTGAACAAGAATCTCAAGCTTGTCAATGTAGTCCAGGTCATGCTCATACGCCGGATCCTCCCGTGCCAACAGCGGGCTTTCAACTTGTGAGAGTTTGATCCGGCACAGCACCAGGCCTTGAGCAGGCTCTTCGACACTACGTACGAAGACGCCTGGAGGGTGCTTTTCAAGGGCGCCGAGGCTCCCGCATCCGCTACCGAAGATCACGGATTCAGCTCGCGGCGTAAAGCCGACGAGGTAAGCTATTTTACCCTTTACAGGACGATTTTTCATAGTTTGACACTATGCGGGATCTAAACTCCCTTACCTTTGACAGGACTGGCTGAAGAAGTCCGGGCAGGTTAACTGTCCGACTCCCTTACCAGAAGACCCAGCGGGTGCCCGGTTGACGGGGCTGCTAGTTCCGGCACCTCATGTGGTGCCGGAGAAGAAGGCCAAGAAAACGGCCACGGGAACCCGAAAGAGTTCCCGTCGTCAGGTGTTATCAGATTCATCGTTCGATGACTCCGAGGCGGACTCCTCCCGCGAAGACGAGGAGGAGAAGAAAGAGGCTTCTCCCCCAATGGGGGGAGGGAAGAAGAGGAAGGCCTCCCCAACTAGGGAGGCCGGAGGGTCGAAAAAGGGAAGGACCCTTCCTCCGGACTACTCCACCAACACCGACGACGACGAAGAGGAGTGGCCCTCGAGGGCCAAGTCCCTGGCGAGATCGTAAGTGTCCGGATTCCATAATAACTCATGATTTTTCTTTCGTTGCATAGTGTCTTCTTACGCCAAATACAACCCTGTAGCCCGCCCAGGGACGATCTCCCAGCTGCATCGAGCGTGTCCCTGGGTTCGTCGGATGTGAATAGTACTTCACTTCCGACGGCCTCCTCCCCTCGTGACACAGATGACGCCGAGGTGGGGTCCCAGAAGGGTCCCAGCCACTAGGAGGTGATCCTGGAGGCGCCTCAAGGCGACCTTCCGAACTTTGGGCGAAAAGAGGGCGGAACCCCCGATGGTTCCAAGTCCGTCCCTGTGCCAGACTCCGTACCGGAACCTGCATTGGTTCCGAAGTCCGGCGGGCGGCCCCTTCGTGAGGAGGGCGAGACTGCGATGCCGGTGGCCTCCGTCCAGCCGGAGGCGCCGGATAATTTGCTGGAGGCGCTTAACGGCACCTCCATCGACGAGGAGCACCGCACTGTCATTAGTGCGGTGATCCAGAAAGTTCAGTCCGCCAAGAGCGGGCTGACAGAAGCCTATACAAGCCTGTTAACAGGCTTTGAGCTATGTATTCAAAACATATAAAAATGTGACCGCATAGACAGTAGCCCCTGATGCTCAGTTTGGCCTTCAGAAAGAATAGCCTAGCTGAGGATCTAAAAAAGATATACGCAGGAGTCTAACATAAATATGTCAATATGGGAATGCAGGCTGCGCTGCTGACTTCTGCCGCACTAACTATAGAGGTCATTGCACTGAAGCAGAGCCTCGAGCGGTCTGAGAATGAGCTCGGCCTTGCCAAGAAGCAGCTCGAGGACAAGGAAGGTAAGTAGTACCTCATGTAAATGTATATATAAATACTTGGTTGCAAATAATGACAGGACCAACGTAAATGTTGCAGGGGCCACGACCGAGGTGGCGACCCTGAAGGAGGCGGTCTCCAAGGCTGAAAATAGTGCAGCCTTGGAGCGCACCAAGTGAGAGAAGCAGGAGGCGCGGGTGGCGGAGGTGCAGCAAGACCTCCAGGCTCTCGTGGAAAAACACGAGAGTTTGGAGCGTCACTCGAAGACTCGAGAGTCCGAGCTCGCCTTGGCTCTTGAGAGTGCCAAAACCGCTAAGGCCGAAGCCCAGAAAGCCCTCCAGGAGATCGAGGCGATGAAGAAGATAGCGGCGAGTAAGGCAATCTTTATGCAAAGCAAGAATATAAAAGTAAATTTTCTGTTACTTACACGGATCCGGAGCTCTCCAGGAGCGTTCGCCGATCTGCCCTGTAGTGTGTCTGATGCTGCCGCGTTCTACCGAGTCGGGGAGGGAAGCTCGACGGAAAAGGTGTTCTGGTCTCAGTATGCTGAGGCCGAACATCCGGTGCCCCTGAGCGACCAGCTGAAGCTGCTGGTCGAGCTCCACAAGGTGGCCGAACAGGCCATGAAGGGCCTCATAGTTCGGTTGTGGCCTGGAGAGGCCATGCCTGGGAGCTACTTCGGTCTGGTGCGGCGGCTGGTGGACGCGTGTCTGTGGATTGAAGTCATCAAGCGCTCCGTCTGTATTGAAGGTGCTCGTCGGGCCCTTGCCCGTGCTAAAGTGCACTAGGGCAAGCTGGACGCGGAGAAGCTTGTGGCGGACCCGCCACCGCCGGGCAAGGAGTATCGCACGCCTGAGATGTATTATAAGGGTGTCCTAAAGGGTGCCCGCATTATAGCGGGTGAGTGCTCCAAAGATGTATTTTTTTAGTAGACTCTCACTCGTTATCCTGTACGCTGAAAACTTTGTTCATGTGCATTTAAGCAACGTTTGTTAATTTAAAATATTACCTTATGTGCGGCCGTTTATCAAATCTGAGAGATGCAAAGGAGGTGACGTGAACGGGGCCGTCCCGCCAGACAGAGCTCAACCGCTGGATTTGTCGACGCTGAAGAGACGGACCAGTGCACGGACGCCATGCCCAGTCTTCTCATGCAACAATCCTGCAGAAAGACAACCGGCATGCGGCTCCTGCAGCGGTGAGGCACCGTGTCGCATGCCCTAACTCATCCGATCTTGATTAGCTCATGCGATAACAAGGCACCAAGGACCACGGGAGGTGACATACACGGGGCTGGCCCATGAGATAGAGCTCGGCCACTTGGGTTTAGCGACGCTGCAGGGACAGATCTGAGCACAGACGCCATGCTAGCCCTCAATCTTGAGGCAGTCGCGGACGGGCTTGTAAGGGCGCACGACGTTTGTGGTGGCGAACCACCGGACATGCAGGTAATAATATAAAGCAAATCATGAAAGGGTGAGGCCAGTCCTGGTAGATGCGCAAAATGATGAAAGTTGTAGTGCAGACCCGTACAACTTGAGGATAATGCACCCCGAGGGGCACCCTCAACTGAACAAACCAAAAAAAGGTCACCTCGCACTGTTGGGGTAGAAGTGTTGAAGTAGGTGGAGATGCACGCCATAGAAGTCGCTCCTCATGAGCCAGCGGGCTCCTGAGGTCTTGGGGGCTCGTGAGGCTCTGGCTCCTCCTTCGTCAGGATCGCCTGGCGCCTAGCCTCATGAGCCACTGGAACGGCCTGCATGCAGCGCTGGAGCAAGGCAGCCGCGCGCCAACAGGCCGAATGGCATGCGAATGTAGCTGTGGGGGTGGCCTCCACACCGGCCAAAGCGGCATGGCCAGAAGAGTTCCTGAGAAGCAGCCCTATTGAGGCCCGGAACATTGACGCAAATGCGCAGCCCACCGCTCATGTCTTGCGCGGCAGCTGCACTGAGCGACGCAGGTAGGCGTTCGTCGCACATGGCCCGTGCATCCTGTAGCTCTCTGATTGCCTTGGTGGTGAACTCTTGAGCGCTTGGTGCTTCGCGCCCTACGCCCTGCTCACGGAAGCGCGCGTTGAAGCACGCCTCCACATGGTGCCCGAACGCCTCCCTCGTTGTCGGATATCGGGTTCCGGCAAAACCCTTAAGGTTCGAACACTGGGGTGCGCATGAAGATTTCTCCCTACCTAAACACGCCCTCAGCCTCGCCGTGATCTCTAAGCTAGCTCGATGAACAACACAAGAGACACAAGATTTATACTAGTTCGGGCCACCATTGAGGTGTAATACCCTACTCCTGTGTGTGCTGGTGGATTGCCTCTTGGGCTGATGATGAACAGTACAAGGGAAGAACAACCTTGCGAGGAGAGGCGTTCTTGTGCTTGGTGGTGTGTAGATGAACTCATTCCGGATCCGATCCCCTTCTACTGTGGTCTCTAGCCCTATTTATAGAGGCCCTGGTGCTCTCCCCAAATATTGAGCGGGAAGGGATCCAACAACGGCCATTCCGAAAGGGGACATCTAGTACAAGCTATCCTGACTAAAGGTGGTCTTCGCCTGCCAAAGGCGCTGGTGGTGACGCTGTTTTGGGCTCCATGGTGACCTCCCTCCTGCCGTCCTACTGGTCTTGGTCTTGTTGCCCTGATATGGAAACCTTTGCCTGATGCCTCGGTACTCCGCGCCTGTGCTTGCCCCCTTAGTACCAAAGAGGAAACGAGGGCACTGCGTGGGCAGGCGCTCGCCTGGCGCTCGCCTGGCCTTGGTCGTCATGGCTAGCGTCACGAGGACCTCGCGAGGTACCCCTTGCCTTGATCTCTCCACCTCCTTGCGAGCCTGCCTGGTGTGGCCACTCCTGAGGAGGCCTTGTGTCGTCCACCCCGCGAGGCTTGGCCCCTGGTGAGGGTCTTGAGTGTTGGTTGATGAAGACGGACCGCACTGGGCCACTGGTGGAGCCACGCCACGGGCCGCAGGCAGGCAAGTCTGGGGACACCTGTTCCCAGAACGTCGACAGTAGCCCCCGGGCCCAAGGCATGCTCGGATTTGGCTTAGCGGTGAAGCCAAAGGGCAAGGGCGGAGTGTCACGGGCCCCAACAGCCTGCGTCCTTGGTCAACGCGTGGCGACTAATTGGACGTAGGCATCTCCGATTCCCCACGCTGCCTCGGCAACCGCCCAACTTGACGAGTCCCTGCTACATGCAAAAATGGTCATCATTACCTGCGATCATGGAGGTCGACGGTTGGCATCCCTTGGGCTATAAATGAGGAGGGGCGAAAGCCCCCGTCGCCCATCTCTTCCCATTCCGCTAGCTATTCCTCCCTTGCTCCGTTGCTTGTAGTGTCCCTCATGGCACCCGCGAAGAGGTTTTCGACCGCGGAGAAGGGGAAGGCTCGCCAAGAAGCCTGG
Organism: Triticum dicoccoides; assembly: GCF_002162155.2. Taxonomy (NCBI): domain Eukaryota; kingdom Viridiplantae; phylum Streptophyta; class Magnoliopsida; order Poales; family Poaceae; genus Triticum; species Triticum dicoccoides. The sequence continues at coordinate 592,641,568 of NC_041391.1, read as the reverse complement.
CTCCCCGCCGCCCAAGCGCGAATGTGGTCGCCATCGCAAGCACTCCGCAACTCCTGTCGTGGCTTCCCGCGGTCGCGCTGGTGGCCCTTCACGTGGTGGTAGTCGCCCATGTCGATGCAGCCGGTCATGGGGGAAAGTGTGATGTGGCTGCGTGGCCTCCTTGGCCGCGCTTCCACTCAGCAGAGGTGCTGTCGGAGTTCGTCGTGTGGTCGGATAACCCGGTGGGCAACTGGCTTCAGCTCCCTCGTTCCTTCATCGGCGAGCTGTCGGCCGCTGGCCCAAGCGGGCTCTGGCTGCAGGCAGACGACTGCTGCAGCAGGGCCTCCTAGTTCGCGGTGGAGATCTCCGTCGCCGGGAATGCAGCCCTGGCCTGGGGCTAGCAGCCGTTTTCCCGTGCGCGCGGTCTGGGCAGGCGGTGCACCTTCCACTTCAAGTATGACGGCAACGCGACCCTCTACGTGAGAGTGTTTGGAGAAGATGGCCGCCGGGTTGGGTGCTGCCCTGAAGACAACGATGGCGACGAGGTGCTCGGTCATGGCGACGGTCGTGACGAGGGCGAAGGCGAACCCGCTCCCGAGGGCGACCGCGGCTCGTCAAGCTTCATCGGCTCCTCCTCCGGTGACAGCTCCTACAGTGGTGGGTACGATCAACCACCACGCCGCCGTGCCCGCCTCGAGGGCGACAGCGGGTCATCCCTTCGTCGCGCTCTGGTGAAGCGCGAGGTCGAGTCTGACTGAGCTCCGGAGGACACCGTGGATCCCTCCTCGCGAGCTGTTGCAAGGCGTGTGCCGCTTTGTTTTGTTTTCCTTCTTTTCCTGCATCGAGAAAGACAAGTATTGGGCCCCGTGGGGGGCGTGCAACAATCTATGATTCCCTAGTTATTGTGCTGCATTCATTGTTCCTGTGCTTTGTTATGGTGTCGATGTTATGCGTCTGCGCATAGGAACAACTTAGCTTGGTACGTTCGAAGTAGTTTCCGCCTCGCGAGGTGCCTGCTTCAGGCCACGCCGGGCACCTTAAGAGCTGCAAAAAAATTTGTTGGGAGAATCATTTCTGAACCTTGGTCGCGAGAGCTGCCGGCCATGGCCCGGCGCTTCGTGTCGCGATGCCCGAGGGGCACGTACTGGGAGGGGTGCTCCTGCTGCGAACTCGAACGAGAGAGCCTCGCGAAAATCATAAGAGGGAGGGCTCACGAGGGCACCCGCGCAGCCCCCTCGCGAGGCTTGCGAGAGAGAGAGAGCGAGTCAGACAAAGAGCTGAGAACAGAGAATAGCGGCAGGAAGCGATTGAATAGAACTGGCAGAGAACACCAGAAGCAACTTTAATCAAGTTTCAAACAAAGAAGAGCGAGCCAACTGATACGTCTCTGTCGTATCTATAATTTTTGATTGTTCCATGCCAATATTATTCAACTTTCACATACTTTTGGCAACTTTTTATACTATTTTTGGGACTAACCTATTGATCCAGTGCCCAGTGCCAGTTCCTGTTTGTTGCATGTTTTATGTTTTGCACAAACGCAATATCAAACGGAGTCCAAACGGGATAAAAACGGACGGAAAATTATTTTGTAAGATTTGTGATTTTTGGGAGGAAGAATCAATGCGAGACAGTGCCCGAGGGGGCCACGAGGCAGGGGGCACGCCCCAGGGGACAGGCGCACCATGGACCCTCGTGGGCACCCCGTAAGGTGGTTGATGCTCTTCTTTTGCCGCGAGAAAGCTAATTTAATAAGAAAAATCTGGGCGAAAGATTCACCCCAATCGGAGTTACGGATCTCCGGATATAAAAGAAACGGTGAAAGGGCAAAATCTGAGAACGCAGAAACAGAGAGAGACAGAGAGACAGATCCAATCTTGGAGGGGCTCTCGCCCCTCCCAAGCCATGGGAGCCAAGGACCAGAGGGTAAACCCTTCTCCCACCTAGGGAGAAGGTCAAGGAAGAAGGATAAGAAGGGGGGCTCTCCCCCCTTGCTTCCGGTGGCGCCGGAACGCCGCTGGGGGCCATCATCATCACCGCGATCTTCACCAACACCACCGCCATCTTCACCAACATCTCCATCACCTTCCCCCATCTATACTCAGCGGTCCACTCTCCCTCAACCTGCTGTACCCTCTACTTGAACATGATGCTTTATGCTTCATATTATTATCCAGTGATGTGTTGCCATCTTATGATGTCTGTTTCGTTGTCCTACCGGTGATTGATGAATTGCTATGATTGGTTTAATTTGCTTGTGGATATGTTGATGTCCTGTTGTGCCCTCCGTGTCGCGCAAGCATGAGGGATTCCTGCTGCAGGGTGTTGCAATACGTTCATGATTCGCTTATAGTGGGTTGCTAGAGTGACAGAAACTTAAACCCGAGTAAGGGGATTGTGGCGTATGGGATAAAGGGGACTTGATGCTTTAATGCTATGGTTGGGTTTTACCTTAATGATCTTTAGTAGTTGCGGATGCTTGCTAGAGTTCCAATCGTAAGTGCATATGATCCAAGAAGATAAAGTATGTTAGCTTATGCCTCTCCCACATAAAACTTGCTATCGGTCTAGTAAAGTAGTCAATTGCTTAGGGGCAATTTCACAACTCCTATCACCACCTTTCCACACTCGATATATTTACTTTATTGCTTCTTTATCTAAACAGCCCCTATTTTTTATTTACGTGCTCTTTATATTCTTGCAAAACTATCCATCAACACCTACAAAGTACTTCTAGTTTCATACTTGTTCTAGGTAAAGCGAATGCTAAGCGTGCATAGAGTCGTATCAGTGGCATGTAGGACTTGAATGAATATTTGTTCTACCTTTAGCTCCTCGTTGGGTTCAACACTCTTACTTATCGAAAGAGGCTACAATTATCCCCTACACTTGTGGGTTATCAAGACCTTTTTCTGGCACCGTTGCCGGGGAGTCATAGCGTGGGGTGAATAGTCTCCGCCACCTGCTCCCCAAGAAGGTGCCCTGGTTCCAAGGCGCGCGGCCCCTGGACGAGACCCACCATATCCAGTGCCTGCGCGACAAGAAAGGAGCTGTCAAAAGATCCCTCGGCCTCAAGAAGGCGCTCGTGTGCTCCCCACTCCAGCACATGAAGACCCCATCCCTGCGCCAGCACGTCAAGACCCCGCGCTGCCCCCAGCGGCGGCGTGCGGGAATCTCCAAGAGCAAGCCCTGCATCTGCAAAGGGCTCCGGTGGCCACTGCAGGCTGTCGCGCCTTCACCACCGAGCTATGCAGTGTCGCCTGGCCGGGCAAATTCAAGCCGGACCTGCCTCCTCGCTATGACGGCGCTGCCGACCCTGTGGAGTTCCTGCAGCTCTATGAGCTGGGCATCGAGGCGGCCAATGGAGACGAAAAGGTCATGGCAAACTGGTTTCCGATGGCGCTCAAGGATGGTGCCCGCACCTGGCTAGGGAACCTGCCTCCTGGCTCGATCTCCTCCTAGGACGAGATGCGCACCCGCTTCATCGCCAACTTCCAGGGCACTCGCGACCGTCCTCCAGTCATGGGTGACCTGCGCCGCATCAAGCAGCAACCCGGAGAAACCTTATAGAAGTACATGTAGCGCTTCAACATCGCTCGCCTCAAGATTCCCAAGGTGACTGAGGAGGCCATCATCTTGGCGTTCTCTGACGGCGTCTGTGACGTCAAGATGAAGGAGGAGCTAGCTATGCACGAGGATCTATGCACATCTCTGGAGTTGTTCAACCTGGCGACCAGGTGCGCAAGGGCTGAGGAGGGGCGCCTCTCCCTCCTCGAGCTTCCAGCTGCCGACCCAGAAGAGAAGAAAGCCAAGGCCAAGGACGTGAATCGCAAAGGAGCAGCTGTGCTCGCAGCAGAACTAGACACGAAGCACGTCAGGGACCAGCCGGAGTCATCCAAGGGCAACCGATTCTGCGCCTACCACAACCTCTACACCCACAACACCAACGAATGCCAAGAGCTCAGGGCCGTTCGAGAAGGATGCATCGGTCGATGCCCCGAGCACAACGACCGGGGCTATGGCCGAGGAGGAGTAATAGGTGGAGGATGATGGGACGACCGAGGCCCTCGCCAGGAGTGGCGTGAATGCCCTCGCAAGGATCGCTGGCAGAACTAGCCTCGCAAGGGGGCTTGGTGGGATCAGCCTCGTGAGGACCGCCCTCAGGGCAACGCAGGCCTTCGTCCTCTGCCACCACCGCCAAGAAGGAATGATGACCACCACCAGGACGAAGGGGCTGGGGGCTTCCAGGAGCCACGTGCTATCGCTTGCATCCTGGGCGGTGCCCAAGCCCCAGCCTCTCAGCGCATCTTCAAGCAGTTTGCTCGCGAGGTGAACGCAGTCCTCCCCAAGCTTGAGGCCACACACCCTCTCAGGTGTTCCACGTGCGCCATGACGTTCAGCTTAGCGGATCAGCTCAAGTGTGCGGCTACAGCTGGCATCCTCCCAATGCTTTGTTCCCCTGTCATCAGCAATGTGCAAGTTACCAGGACCCTCATCGATGGCGGCGCAGGACTCAACGTTTTGTCCATCGAGACGTTCAACAACCTCCAAGTGCCATATGACCAACTTCAGGCAACCAAGCCTTTCTCAGGAGTCACTGACGGTCCAACCACTCCGATAAGGTAGGTTCGCCTCCCTGTCACCTTCGGGCAACACAAGAACTACCATACCAAGCTCATCGACTTCGACATTGCCCACATTCGCCTGTTGTACAATGCCATCCTCGGGTATCCGGCACTTCCCAAGTTCATGGCGGTGACTCACCATGGTTACAATGTCCTCAAGATGCCGAGAAGCGACGGAATCATCATAGTCCCCTGCGAAGAGAAGGATGCGGTGTGCTCTCTCGAGCGTGCCTTCCAAGCTACATTATTTGAGGACCCAGCCAACAAGAGTGAGAAGCCTACCGAGGCAGTTCCTAAGAAGAAGACATCACCCAACTCAAGGCCTCAGGAGGTAGGCATCTCCGGAGGCGCCGCATCAGGATCTACACCCGTCCAAGGGGCGCCTCCCTCCATCGCATAGGAAGGCGCGCCCGGCGCCCTCCTCAGGCAAGGGTCGGGCCCTCTCTCCTGGAGGGCCTCAGACTTTGCCATGATCACGAGGGAGGCGCTTGGGCACCACTTGGAGGCGTGCTTTGCGGCACGTTTCCCACAGGAAGGCATGGGGCAAGGAGGGACCAACCCTCAGGAGTTCATCACCAAGGCCACTCAGGAGCTTCAAGAATCGAGAGTCATACACGGTGATTGCCGCCTAGCCGGCGTAGCTCCCCATCCAAGCAAGGATGGCAGGCTGCGCATCCACATCGACTACCCAGGGCTCAGCCGGGTCACGTCTCAGGAGCGCCTATGGCCTTCGCGCGTGGGACGCTACGAGGGTCCGCCGCACAGCTGCGTTTGCATGCCCTACGGCCTGCCAAACACGACTGGTGCTCACCAGCGTCTTATGCAAAGCATTCTGGCAGCTCAGGAGGCGAGGCACCGCGCAGTCCTGGCAGAGATGGAGACGGTCCTCGAGGAACCGCCCGGACCCCCAGAGCCTCCCGAGGCTCAGGGCTCCGGCGACTCATGAGGATCGGCTTCTTCACCGCGCATCGTCAGCTACTTCAACACCCGCTCTACAATGGTATAAGGTGACATATTTTGAGTTTCATTTCAGCTGGGAGCGCCCTCATGGCTGCATTATTCCCAGGTCACGTGGGTCTGTCCCTGCGGCATGTATCCCTCTTGCTCATGTCTTTAGTTTACCTTGCTGGGGGCGCCCCTCGGGCTGCATCATCCCCAAGCCGCTCGGGCCTAACCCAGTGGCATGTATCCTTCCTGCACCTATCTAAGTTGGTTTGCCTTCATGCTTAACCTGCCCATGGTTATAATTTCCCACCTGCCGCGGCCCCTTTTTCTCCCTCATGCAAATCGCTTGCACGTTAAAAGGGGGGCACCTGAGCATCGTGACTCAGGAGCTCTTACTGGCTCTCCAGCCCTCACCCCTGGCCTTGTCCACGGCATCATGACCTGGCATACCAGCGGTGGCTGAGCTTGCTCGAGGGCCAGGACCTGAGGACGTAGAGCATTTATATCTAACCACCTTGCAGGAACACTCAGCCACCCAAGGCTCAAGATCAGGCGCAACCCGCCTTGAGGTAGGGCCTCGTGAGTCCCGCGCTGGCTCACGAGTGCCCAGATACACCTCGTCTAGCCCTACCGTGCCGGCCACGTGTCAGGGCGGGGTTGTACACGCTCCAGGGGCCTCTCCCGCAGGGGCCCCCCTTCCACGTACCAGTGGAAGCACCATGCTCCGTGCTGGCTGGCGACACTGCCGAGGAGCGGCTATGCCCGTACACATATGGAAGCGCTATGCTCCGCGCTGGTGATAAACAACTGAGGGCAGCCCACAGCTGTATCAACCTTAGGGAGTCGAGATCTTAGTGTCTGGCCTCATCGCAATGCCTCCCCCCGGGAGCGCCACGCGAGGGGGCTGGACACGAGGGCTGCGCCCGAGTCACGCCCGAGCGCATGCCACCCAGCCAGGTCCCTCGGACCTTATCCTTGTGCGCCTCTCCCCGAGCGGACCAAAGGTGTGAAGACCGTTCGAGTGTCAAGGGGGACTCTTGAGCATCGCGACTCAGGAGCCTAACTGGTCACGTAGCCCCTCACTCCTTAGTTCTGAAAGGCTAACAGCGGTTGAGGTATGCGCGGGGCCGGGCCCTGCCGACATAGAATGACCAATCTACTCCTACACCCCTTCCCTACTTGTTGTTTGCGCGTCAAGGGGGACTCCTGAGCATCGCGACTCAGGAGCCTAACTTGCCACGTAGCCCCTCGCTCCTTGGTCCCGTCCTGGTGATCTGATCGGGGCTAACAGCGGCTGAGGTATGCGCGGGGCCGGGCCCTGCCGACATAGAACACAAAGCAAATAGGAAGCAAACCGCAAAATCTCGCAAATTCAGAAGAAAATATTACAAACCATAAATTGTTCTCACGACACCAAACACAAGTTTAAACGCCTCCACGAGGCACGATGCATGTTGAAGGAGTTGAAATAGGAAAAGAAGCCGCGAGGAGATCACCCTAGAGCAGCACCGTCGTTCCCTAGGAGCTCCACCTCCGTGGCAGAGTTGCACTTGTCAGGTCCACCTCCCGAGGCTGCAGAACCAGCGGTACTTACCTTGGGCGTAGTGGCGGAGGCGCGGAACTTCGCCATCAAGGCCTCTGCTCTGCCCTTCACGGTCTTAGCAGCAGCGGCAGAGCGCTCAGCATCCACAGGCTCCAGCAGATCGTCAAGGTTGGCGTCGGGGTTGTGAAGGTAGATGTGGCTGAGGATCCGCGTCAGCGCCGCGGAGGAAAGGACGCGAGCTTCAACCTCGGCTATGGGGCCGATGCTGGTCACGACCTCCTCAAGCGCTTCGACCAGGAAGGGAAGCAGCTTGGCGGGGCCGTCCGTGGCTCCGGCCAGCGGCTTCTCCAGACCATCATCGTAAAGCGACTTCAGCGCCTTGTGAGATCTCTCCTCGTAATCCGCAAAGGCCACGCGATCCTCGGCCAAGACCTTCGCCTTGGCGTCCAGGTCGGCCCTCTCCACCTTCAGCTACTGCTCCAGCGTCTTCGGCCGGCTGCGATCAGGGGACAGCTTGGCATCGCGATCCGGGATGGCGACCTCCCAAGCCTTCATCTGTTCCTCCTTTGACTAGCGGTCACGAACCTCTTTGGCGAGCTCGTCGCGCAGGCCCTACAACTCATTCTCCAGCGCCTTACAACGTTCATGGACGATTGAAGCATCCTTCAATGCTGCGTGACGGGCGGCTATGGCCTGGGTGGCGACTTGCTTCTCCTCCTCAGAAGCTGCCACAGCCTGGCTCAACGCCGCTCGGACGGATGAGTCGGAGCGAGCCCAGCCAAAGATAAGCTCCAAGCGCCCGGCCACCAGGCGGGGGTTGGCGCCCAGGAGATCTTCTCGCAGCCGACCCAACTCAGCAGCAGCATGGTCCAGGGTAGCAGAGGAGGCAGAGGAGTCAGGAACCAGTGGAGTAGGAGGAGAATACGGCATCATGATCACGACTTGGGAGGCTGGGAGCTCCTGAGCCTTGGCAACCACAGCGACAGCATCAAGCACCGGCGCCTACAGAGTCAGCGGGGCCACGGGGGCTGGCACCCTGCCAGAGCGCTCCTCCTGGCCTCGCGAGGACAACTAGCCAGGGGAGGTGCGGGCTCCACTGCCTCCCCTTCCCATAGGTGAAGGCGCGGCCATGACGGGTGAGCTTGCCCCCAAGCAGAGCCACCGTGTCCCCTTTCAGCCTCTTCGCCACAGGCGGCAGCCTACCCAAGCGACGGAGGATGTCAAGCCCTGACAGCCAAAAACAAGAGCAAAGCAGAGTTTGAGTACTTACTGGTCAATCACGGCGTGTTCTAGCGGCCTCATGCCGAGCTTAAAGCCTGAGAGCCTCTTGCAGAGTGCAACCTCGGGAGGTCCAGAGGCAGAGGAGGGTGCACCAGAAGGGCTGGAGCTAGCTTCGAGCAGAGCTGGGGCCAGAGTAGCCCCTCGGGAGATCAGCCCCGACCTGTCCTTCTTTGGGATCACAGGCGGTTCCTCTCCCCCTCGCCTGGCATCGGCCTCGTCGTCGTCCGGCAGGTTGCGGAGGATGTTTTGACCCTGCACCAAGGGGAAGTCTCCCCAGTCCCCTCAGTGATCTCCTCTGAGTCGCGCTCCTCTCTTCCTCGTCTTCCTCCTCTCTCCCGCGGGAATCATCAGAGGACAACTCCCCTGGCGCCGCCGCCTCCTAGCCCTCAGGAGGCACCTCCCGTACCAGGCCACTCCCGTCAAAGGTGGGCATGGCATCCACCACCTGCTGCCAGTCGTCGTGATGGAAAAAGAGGACATGAGCGCCCTCCAGGACTGCCACGTCCTCTCCAACCAGGAAGCGGAGAGTTGCGGCCAGATCTTCATCAGCCAGGGCCTCCGAGTTCAGGCGGAGATTGCCGTCCGCATCTCCAAGCCTCCACAACGGGCACGAGTGCACCTGAAGAGGAGCCACCCGATGCGCCAGGAACTCCCTCAAAAGAGTGGCCTCGGTCAGCTTCGCCGCCTTCAGGTTGCTCGGCCTCAGGTCGGCGTTCATCTTCTCCAGCACCAGCTTCTCTCGTCGGTCGTCAAGCTTCGCACGGGACAACGCCTCATCAGCCTGGGGCTGCTCCATGGGCAGCGCCAACCGAGAGTGTATGCATCCGGCATCCAACGTGACCCACTTGCTTCGGAATCCATTGGCCCTCTTCCCGGCCTTCGAGATCGCATTGGCTTTGGAGTATGCAACAAAGCTAGTGCATGCAGAGGTATGTGCGCCGGTGACTCGGAGGGAGGAGAACTGGCGCAACAAGGCCACGGAAGGCATCACCCCGACGTGCGCCTCGCAGTAGTAGGCGAAAATCGACAGAAGGAGAACAGAGTTGGGTTGGAGATGCAGAGCTTGCAGGTTGTAATGGCAGAGGATAGCATAGAAGAATTCGGAGAAAGGAGGCACTAGGCCGGTGATGACGGCGCTCACGAAGAAGGGGTAGAAGGTACTCCCCTTGGCCTCCGGTTCGGCAGGCTTGCTCGGAGCGCAGTCTCCCCCATCTCGCTGTCTTGCGGCCGCCGTCATCAGGCGCGTGAGGGTGAGATTCTTCTCCGTCATGTTGGGGGGATCCAGAGCCGGCGAGTACCAGGCCGGCGGAGCCTCGGCCGCGGCCTTGTGGGGCGCCATTGCTCGCTGAAGGAGGAAGGGTGAGGCGGATCTGGAGATTTCGGATGCAAGAGAGCAAGAGCAAGAAAGGGGATCTGGAGCAAGGCGAATGAGAGAAATGAAGGTAAGCCTAACCCAGGCCAGCGTTTTGTCAGTCGGGCAGTTGCCGAGGCAGCATGGGGAAGCGGAGACGGCCACGTCCAATCAACCGCCCCGCGGCAACCAAGGCCGCAGGCTGTTGGGGCCCGCAGCACTCCGCACTTGCCCTTTGGCTTTGCTGCTAAGCCAAGTCCGATCGCACCTTGGGCCCGGGGCCTACTGTCGGCGTTCTGGGAACGGGGGTCCCTAGACTTGCCTGCCTGCGGCTTGCGGCGTGGCTCAAGCAGTGGCCCAGTATGGCCCGTCTACATCGACCCAGGCTCAAGACCCTCACGAGGGGCCAATCCTCGCGGAGCGGACGACACAAGGCTTCCTTAGGGGTGGCCTCACCAGGCAGGCTCGCGAGGAGGCAGAGAGACAAATGCAGGGGTACATTGCGAGGTGCTCATGACGCAAGCCATGACGATCAAGACCAGGCGGCGCTGATACGTCTCCAACGTATCTATAATTTTTGATTGTTCCATGCTATTATATTACTTGTTTTGAATGATTATGCGCTTTATTATACACTTTTATATTACTTTTGGGACTAACCTATTAACCGGAGGCCCAGCCCATATTGTTGTTTTATTGCCTGTTTCAGTATTTCGAAGAAAAGGAATATCAAACGGAGTCCAAATGGAATGAAACCTTTGACAGCGTGATTTTTGGGAAGATTATGATCCTGGAGACTTGGAGTTCAAGTCAAAAGATCCTCAAGGAGGCCAGCAGATAGGGGGCGCCCCCCCCCCTTACTAGGCGCGCCCCCCTTTCTCATGGGCCCCTCGAGCACCTCCCGACTGACTTCTTTCGCCTATATATTCCCCCGTACCCTAAACACATCGAATATCAAGATAGATCGGGAGTTCCGCCGCCGCAAGCCTCTGTAGACACCAAAAACTTCTCGGGAGCCCATCCTGGCACCCTGCCGGAGGGGGGATCCATCACCAGTGGCCATCTTCATCATCCCGGTGCTATCCATGACGAGGAGGGAGTAGTTCACCCTCGGGGCTGAGGGTATGTACTAGTAACTATGTGTTTGATCTCTCTCTCTCTCTCTCTCTCTCTCTCTCTCTCTCTCGTGTTCTCTCTCGTGTTCCCTCTATGGCATGATCTTGATGTATCCCGAGCTTTGCTATTGTAGTTGGATCTTATGATGTTTCTCCCCCTCTACTCTCTTGTGATGAATTGAGTTTCCCCTTTGAAGTTATCTTATCGGATTGAGTCTTTCATGAGAACAATTGATGTATGTCTTGCCGTGCTTATCTGTGGTGACAATGGGATATCATGTGCCACTTGATGTATGTTTTGGTGACCAACTTGCGGGTTCCGCCCATGAACCTATGCATAGGGGTTGGCACACGTTCTTGACTCTCCGGTAGAAACTTTGGGGCACTCTTTGAAGTACTTTGTGTTGGTTGGATGAATCTGAGATTGTGTGATGCATATCGTATAATCATGCCCACGGATACTTGAGGTGACAATGGAGTATCTAGGTGACATTAGGGTTTTGGTTGATTTGTGTCTTAAGGTGTTATTCTAGTACGAACTCTTTAATAGATTGATCCGAAAGAATAACTTTGAGGTGGTTTCGTACCCTCGCATAATCTCTATGTTTGTTCTCTGCTATTAGTGGCTTTGGGGTGACTCTTTGTTGCATGTTGAGGGATTGTTATATGATCTATCTATGTTATTATTGTTGAGAGAACTTGCACTAGTGAAAGTATGAACCCTAGGCCTTGTTTCCTATCATTGCAATACCATTTACGCTCACTTTTATCATTAGTTACCTTGCTGTTTTTATTATTTCAGATTACAAAAACCTTTATCTACCATCCATATTGCACTTGTATTACCATCTCTTAGCCGAACTAGTGCACCTATACAATTTACCATTGTATTGGGTGTGTTGGGGACACAAGAGACTCTTTGTTATTTGGTTGCAGGGTTCCTTGAGAGAGACCATCTTCTGTCGGATTTCGGGTTCTGGCAGACCCTTGAGGTTCGAACACTGGGGTGCGCGTGGAGATTACGCCCTCTGCCTACCTTCTCCTCACCGAATCGCTAGGATCTAAGATACCAAAGGATCAACACAAGAGACACAAGGTTTATACTAGTTCAAGCCACCATGGTGGTGTAATACCCTACTCCAGTGTGTGGTGTGGTGGATTGCCTCTTGGGCTAATGATGAACAATACAAGGAAGAACAGCCTCGCGAGGGTCTGTTCTTGGCTGGTGCGATGAACTGCTAGGAGAAGTTCAGTCGCTCTCTCTCTCTCTCTCTATTCTAGATGTATGCCTGATTCTAGCTGATTCGATCCCTCCTCTACCCTGGGGGTGGCTAGTCCTATTTATAGGCAAAGGCCCTGGGCCTCTTCCCAAATATTGAACGGGATGGGTGCCAACAATTGGCCATTTTGAAGGGGAACAACGGGTACACTTATCCTGACTAAAGTTGGTCCTCGCCTGTCAAAGGCTTTGGTGGTGACGCCGGCTTGGGCTCCACGGTGACCTCCATCCTGCCGTTGGACTAGTCTTGGTCTTGTTGCACCGAAATGGATGCCTTTGCTTGATGCTCTCGCCTGCGCTTGCTCCCTTTGCACCAAAAAGGAAAGGAGGACACTGCATGGGCTGGCGCCCGACTGGCACCCTTGGTCATCATGGCTTGCGTCATGGGCACCTCGCAAGGTACCCCGCCTTAAACTCTCAGCCTCCTCGTGAGCCAGCCTGATGAGGCCGTGCCTGAGGAAGCTCCTTGTCGTCCGCCCCGCGAGGCTTGGCCCCTCGCGAGGGTCTTGAGCTTGTGTTGATGGAGATGGGCTACGCTGGGCCCCCCTTTGAGCCACGCCGCAGGCCGCAGGCAGGCAAGTCTGGGGACCCCCGTTCCCAGAACGCCGACAGTAGCCCCCGGGCCCATGGTGCGCCCGGACTTGGCCGTGCAGAGAGGCGAAAGGGAAAGTGCGAAGCATCGCGGGCCCTAACAGCCTGCGGCCTTGGGTGCCGCGTGGCGATTGATTGGACGTGGGCGGCACCGTTCCCCTACGCTTCCTCGGGAACTGCGTGAGCTGTCAAGTTCCTGCATGCAAAAACTGGTCATGATTACCTGCGATCGTCGAAGCCGACGGTTGGCCTCCTCTGGCTATAAGTATGGGGCGGCGCAAGCCACTCCAGTTCATCTTCCTCTGCTACTCCTCCTCATCTTCCTCTTCGCCACTGCTCCGCCTTGCCGCCATGGCTCCGATACGCCGGTTCTCCATGGAAGAGAAAGGGAAGGACCCCCGAGAGGGCCCCGACCCACTTCCGCCAAAGAAGCGGTTGATCCTCTACCGCCGAGATGAGGGCGCGCGGCAGGAGGTGTCGAGGCCTTGGTGTGAGCGGCCGCCGCCAGGGTTTCCGCTGCCCTTGTACGCCCACCTTGAGGGCCTTGTAGGAGCTGATGCTGAGCACCATGGACGACGCCGCCGTCAGCGCCGGCGGGTTACGGCGGTGCGCGTTGTCCCTCCAGGAATTCACGCCGGGGGCTCCTCTCGAGAGTTTGTACTCCACGCCGCCATGCCTCCTCGATCTTGGATTCACCTTCCTCCTTCCTTTGCCTTTGAGATCCCGCCTAGGGGGCCTTTCAGGCTCTGGCTGCAGCATGCCGATTGCCAGACTCCTGCGACCGATGCGGATGTCGAGGTCGTCGCCCCGGGTGAGGTCTTCATGACTCGAGGCTGGGGCGAGGTCGCCCGGGTCTGCAGGACAAGGGGCGCCCTCGCGATCCATCTGAAGTACGACGGTGCTTCGGTGATATCCTTCAAGGTCTTCAACACGGAGGGTTGCCGGCTGGAGTGCTACCCCGGGAGAAGCGGTCGGGACCATGCTGCGGCGAGACAGAGGCCGGCCAACCGCTCCCTTGGCAGCTCCTCAGGTGATGAAGGCGCCGGAGGATCCAGTGACTCCGTCGAGCTCTTCGCAACTCCAGAGATGAGCGACGACAGCTACGAGCCCCTAAGCCTGCGCCGCTCTCGGAGCAGGGCGGGCTCGTCAGGCCGTCGCCGCCCCTGGTCTGGATGTGGTCGGCGTGGGTGCTGGACGGCCCACTGTTGATGATGGCGTCTGCCGTGACGGTTCCTGTAGTTAGGACTCTTTAGGATATGCGTCTTTTGTCCCTGCGAGGAGCCAAGAATACGCCCCGTGGGGGCTTGTAAGGTGTCTGTAATTCCGTTTGTCAATATGATCCTTATCATGAAGCGGTGCGAGATACTTATTCCGTGTTAGCTTAGTTTCTTCCTTTCAGACCTCATGAGGGCTTGGTGCTCTGCACCGACAGGTCCCAGTCCCAAGGCGGCTTCAGCCGTCGCTGGTATGCCAGGTCGCGATGCCGTGGTCAAGGCCAGGAGGTGAGCGGCCCGAGGTCCAGTAAGAGCTCCTGAGTCGCGATGCTCAGGAGGTCCCCTTTAGCGCTCAAGCAGCCGTCATTTGGTGAGAAAGGAATGTGACGTTGCTAACATGGGATCGCATTGGATGTGGTGACGGTGCTGCGATAGCTAATGTTCTCGTAGGATGACTTATCTCGTGGGTTAGGAAACGCTTCCTGGTGAGGGGCTAAGTGCGTGCCCTGGCTGGCGAGGGGTTGCTTAGTGAGGTCCTCACGTGCTCCTCCCCTCTCGCCTTTGCTCCCCTTTCTGCTCTATGTCCTTGGGTCCCGACCCTCGAGTTGGTCTCAGCCGTCGCTGGTATGCCAGGTCGCGATGCCATGGACATGGCCAGAGGGTGAGGGCTGGAGGGCCAGTAGGAGCCCCGAGTCGTGATGCTCAGGCACCCCCCTTCAACGTGCAAGCGGTTCGCGCGGGCGAGAGTGAAGAAGACACCGTGAGGGCCTCGCCTGATGATGCTCCTTGGAGGGACCCTACAGGCTCAACACAAAAGGAACGAGAGTTCGCCGTGACAATCGACAGTTAGGCGTTAGCTGCTTTGGAGAGGCGATGTGGCGCGAAAGGCCTGGCGGGGTGCATTGGGGCACCCATGAACCAGCGCTGGGATCACGGGGCCCGTGCCCAAGGCGGGTTGCGCCCGGCACTGGGCCCTATCTTGGAGTGTGTTCCTGCAAAATTGGCTAGATGCTGGTGCTCTACGTCCTCGGGTCCCGGCTCTCGGGCTGGTCTCAGCCGTCGCTGGTATGCCAGGTCGCGATGCCATGGACAAGACCAGAGGTTGAGGGCCGGAGAGCCGGTAGGAGCCCTGTGTCGCGATGCTCACGCACCCCCCCCTTTAACACGCAAGCTGGGTTAGATGTCGAAACTCTACGTCCTCGGGTCCCGGCTCTTGGGCTGGTCTTAGCCGTTGCTGGTATGCCAGGTCGTGATGTCGTGGACAAGACCAGAGGGTGAGGGCCGGAGAGCCGGTAGGAGCCCTAAGTCGCGATGCTCAGGCACCCACCCTTTAACGCGCAAGCTTCTGACATCCAAGAAGTAAAGGTACCGTGAATGGGCACCAAATAACAAGCATGATGGGTCGAAAGCATGGCCCTAAGATAAATGCAAAAGGGATACATGCCACTGGGTCTGACCCGAGGAGCTTGGGGATAATGCAGCCCGAGGGGCGCCCTAGCAGAGTAAGCTAAGAACATGAAATAAAAGGGATACACGCCGCAGGGACGGACCCACACGGCCCGGGAATAATGCGGCCCTGAGGGCGCTCCCAACTGGAAATGAAACTTGAAAGATGTCACCTGATGATGCTGAAGACGAAGGGGTGTTGATGTAGCAGACTCGGTGGGCTGCGGGAGCCGATCCTCATGAGCCCCCAGGCCCTAGGGCCTCGGGAGGCTCCGGAGGCGCTGGTGGCTCCTCGCGGACCATCTCCATCTCCACCAGGTCTGCGGCACGCCTGACCTCTCGAGCCCCCAGGATGGCCCTCATGAGGCGCTGGTACGCGGCAGCCGCGTTCGGCAAGCCATAAGGCATGCGAACATAGCTGTGGGGCGGACCCTCACAGCGTCCCACTTGCGAAGGCCAGAGGTGCTCCTGAGACGGGGCTTGGTTGAGCCCTGGTATGTCAATGCAGACCCGCAGCCCACCATCCTCGCCCAGATGGGGGGCCACAGCGGGCAGGCGGCGGCCGCCTCTCATGACTCTTGACTCTTGTAGCTCCTGAATGGCCTTGCTGACAAACTCCTGAGGGTTTGTCCCTCCTTGCCTTGCTCCTTCTTGAGGGAAACGTGCTCTGAAACATGCCTCAATGTGGTGCCCTAGCGCCTCCCTCGTGATCTTGGCGAGGTCGGCGGCCCTCCAGGGGAGAGCCCCCGAGCCCTGCCTGAGGGGGGCGCCGGGCGCGCCTCCCTATGCGATAGAAGGAGGCTCCTCCTGAGCAGGCGCGGGCCCTGAGGGGCCTACCTCCTGAGGGGCCGGGCCGGATGATGTCTTCTTGTTCTTGGGGGCGGCATCGGGAAGCCTCCTGCTTCCGTGATCTGGGTCTTCCAGTGACGCGGCCTGAAAGGCTCGCTCCAGGGAGCACACTGCGTCTCTCTCTTCGCAGGGCACCGTGATGACTCCGCCACTTCCTGGCATCTTGAGGACGTTGTAGCCGTGGTGGGTTACGGCCATGAACTTGGCCAGTGCTAGGTACCCGAGGATGGCATTGTACGGCAGGCGGATGTGGGCGACATCGAAGTCAATGAGCTCGGTGCGGTAGTTGTCGCGTGCCCCGAAGGTGACAGGGAGGCGAACCTGCCCGATCGGGACCGTGGAGCCGTCGGTGACTCCGGAGAAAGGCTTGGTTGGCTGAAGCTGATTGTAGGGCACTTGGAGATTGTTGAACGTTTCTACAGACAGGACGTTGAGTCCTGCCCCGCCATCGATGAGGGTCTTGGTACTAGCACGTTGCTGATGATTGGGGAACGAAGCATCGGGAGGACTCCGACTGTAGCCGCGCACTTGAGCTGATCCACAGAGCTGAACGTGATGGCGCATGCCGACCACCTGAGAGGGCGCATGGCCTCGAGCTTGGGAAGGACTGCATTTACTTCGCGGGGGAACTGCTTGAAGATGCGCTAAGAGGCTGGGGCTTGAGCTCTGCCCAGGATGCAGGCGATCGCGCGTGGCTCCTAGAAGCCCCCAGCCCCTTCGTCTTGATGACGGTCCTTGTTTCTTATTGGCTGCGGCGGCAGCGGAGGGAGGCCGGCATTCCCTTGCGGGCGATCCTCGCTAGGCTGATCCGTCCTGCCTCCCTCGCGAGGTGGGTCCTGCCAGCGATTCTCGCGAGGTTGGTCGCGCCACCCCTGGCGTGGGCCGCGGTCTTCCTAGCGTCCTGCGTTCCTTCCTCCTCCCCGGCCGTAACCCCGGTCGTTGCGGTCGGGACGTCGGCCGACCCTTCCTTCACGCACGGCCCAGAGCTCTTGGCATTCATTGGTGTTATGAGTGTGGAGGTCATGGTACACGCAGTACCGGCTGCCCTTGGAGGGTTCGGGCTGATCTCTGTCCCGCTTGGTGTCAGGCTCTGCTGCGAGCACGGCAGCCCCCTTGCGCTTCACGTCCTTGGCCTTGAGCTTCTTCTCTTCTGGGTCTGCGGCAGGCATCTCGAGGAGGTAGAGGTGCCCCTCCTCAGCCCTGGCACACTTGGTCGCCAAGTTGAACAGCTCCAAGGAGGTGCACAGGTCTTCATGCATCGCCAGCTCCTCCTTCATCTTGACATCGCGCACGTCGTCGGAGAAGGCTGAGATGATGGCTTCCTCGGTCACCTTAGGGATCTTGGGGCGCGAGTTGTTGAAGCACTGGATGTACTTCTGCAGGGTTTCCCCTGGCTGCTGCTTGATGTGGCGCATGTCGCTCACTGCGGGTGGCCGGTCGCGAGTACCCTGGAAGTTGGCGATGAAGCGGGTGCGCATCTCGTCCCAGGAGGAGATCGTCCCAGGTGCCAGATTCAGGAGCCAGGTGCGGGCCCCGTCCTTGATCGCCATGGGAAACCAGTTCACCATGACCTTCTCGTCTCCGTTGGCGGCCTCGATGCCCAGCTTGTAGAGCTGGAGGAACTCTGCGGGGTCAGCAGTGCCGTCGTAGCGGGGAGGCAGGTGACGCTGCGCAGCTTGAACTTGCCATGCCACGCGACGCTGCGCAGCTCGGGGGTGAAGGCGCGGCAGCCCGCTGTGGCCACATGAGGCCTTGGGTGACAAAGAGCTTGGTCCTGCGGGTCCCCATGTGCTGCAGCTGGGAGCAGCGCGGGGTCTTGACGTGCTGGAGCAGGAGCGCGGTCGGGACGAGCCAGAGCAAGGAACGCTCGAGCAGCTTCTCGGGGGCGCGCGACTTCTTGGCAACTCTGCTCTTGCCGCACATGCGCCTGACGGGGCGGGTTCCGCTCAGGGGCCGCGCGCCTTGGAGCCGGGGTGCCTTCTCGAGGGGGAGGCGGCTGAGGCGCCCCGGGAGCTTCATTGCCCGCGCAGGGCGGGGCGCGATGCAGCGAGAAGGACGGCGCAGGGGAGCCCCCAGCGGCACGGACAAGCTCGGCGACTCGGTCGAGCCACTCCTCGTAGACGTTGTCGATTGGGCGGTAGCGCAGGAGCTCGTTTGTCGCGATGAGCGCAGCTCGGGCCTCCATGGCCGCACGGGGCGCCCGAGACGAAGAACCAGCAGGAGTGAGCGAGGGTGTAGCAGTGCGGCCGTCTCGCATCATGGATGGGTGCTGGGACGATGCTTGCTGCTCGTTCCCTGCCGGGCCAGTGGCGGCGTTGACGGCAGGTGACGTGGAACGACGGGGGCGCCCGCCGACGGGGGCCGTCTGGGAGACGCGGGAAGCGAGGGCGGCGTGGCGCTCGGCGCGGGCCCGACGAGCGTCTGACATGGACGCGATGGTCGGAGAAGAACAGGGCGACGGGAGGCAAATTCCAGCGCACCCCTACCTGGCGTGCCAAATGTCGGATTTCGGGTTCCGGCAGACCCTTGAGGTTCAAACACTGGGGTGCGCGTGGAGATTACGCCCTCTGCCTACCTGCTCCTCACACAATCGCTAGGATCTAAGCTACCAAAGGATCAACACAAGAGACACAAGGTTTATACTGGTTCAGGCCACCATTGTGGTGTAATACCCTACTCCAGTGTGTGGTGTGGTGGATTGCCTCTTGGGCTAATGATGAACAATACAAGGAAGAACAGCCTCGTGAGGGTCTGTTCTTGGCTGGTGCGATGAACTGCTAGGAGGAGTTGAGTCGCTCTCTCTCTCTCTCTCTATCTATCTCTATTCTAGATGTATGCCCGATTCTAGCTGATTCGATCCCCTCTCTACCCTGGGGTGGCTAGTCCTATTTATAGGCAGAGGCCCTGGGCCTCTTCCCAAATATTGAGCGGGATGGGCGCCAACAATTGGCCATTTTGAAGGGGAACAGCGGGTACACTTATCCTGACTAAAGTTGGTCCTCGCGTGTCAAAGGCTCTGGTGGTGATGCCGGCTTGGGCTCCACGGTGACCTCCATCCTGCCGTTGGACTGGTCTTGCTCTTGTTGCACCGAAATGGATGCCTTTGCTTGATGCTCTCGCCTGCGCTTGCTCCCTTTGCACCAAAGAGGAAAGGAGGACACTGCGCGGGCTGGCGCCCGACTGACGCCCTTGGTCATCATGGCTTACATCATGGGCACCTCGCGAGGTACCCCGCCTTGAACTCTCCACCTCCTCGTGAGCCAGCCTGATGAGGCCGTCCCTGAGGAAGCTCCTTGTCATTCGCCCCGCGAGGCTTGGCCCCTCGCGAGGGTCTTGAGCTTGTGTTGATGGAGATGGGCTGCGCTGGGCCCCCCTTTGAGCCACGCCGCAGGCCGCAGGCAGGCAAGTCTGGGGACCCCCGTTCTCAGAACGCCGACATCTTCATCCTACGCCTCCTACGGATTGATAGACCTTAGGTCATCCACTTGAGGGAAATTTGCTACTGTCCTACAAACCTGTGCACTTGCAGGCCCAACAACGTCTACAAGAAGAAGGTTGTGTAGTAGACATCAAGCTCTTTTCTGGCGCCGTTGCCGGGGAGGTGAGTGCTTGAAGGTATATCTTTATATCTTACAATCGAATCTTTATGTTTCTTGTTTTATTACTAGTTTAGTCTATAAAAGAAAACTAAAGAAATGGAATTAAGTTTGTCTCATACGCTTTGTCTTTTTAATATCTTTCGTGAGTATGATGAAACGGAAAATTGTGCTCAAGTGCTAGAAGAATAAATATATAAAATGCTTGATACTAAATCTTTGAATGATGAGCATGATCGCATTGTTGTTAGTATGAACTCTTTGAATATCCATAGTACTAATGATGATTGCTCTAGTCATGATGAAAATATCTCTTATAAGCATGTCAACTTTGTGGAGTGCATGTTTGCATGAACACACCGAATAGAGAAGACATATATTGCAAGAGGCATAAGCATTTAGAAACTAAATTGTTGCAAGAAAAGTTAAATGGGAGTGCTGAAAATTTACATTTCCTTTGCCGTACTTGTGAACTATGCAATGAACGTGGTCATCTACATCTCCTATGCAAATTATTTCATCATCGAATCATGTCCAAGAATTGTGATGATTTGATTTCCCTTGCACATTATAATGAACTTAGTTTGCTTTTGGGTTATGAAGAACTAAAACATTTAACTAAGGATCTTCCAGATTTTGCCCTTAAGAAATTCCTTGATATTGATCTAGAGAAGATTTATTTGTATTGTACGGTGAATTGCATTGAAAATCCTTATATTGCCAATTACCTAAAGAAAAGAAAACAAATAGAAGATCAAGATAATACTAATGGAAGGGAATAGACTTCCCATTATCCTCCTATTATTTCTTATGATGAATCAGGTATCGAGAAGGAGCCTTCTATTCAACCAATCTCATCAATATGGATCTCAAAGAAGAGGGTTGAACCCAGACATAATGTGAAGAAGAAAAGGAAGAGAAGGGGCAGCAAAGGTAAAAAGGTATCCCTCCCAAATGATGTTGCTCCTACTACTCATTGTGATGATGATAATTGCTATACTATTGGTGCTATCCATATTATTAATGATGAGAGTGATTATGCTTATGATATGAAAAGGCCCAAGCTTGGGGAAGCTATGTTTGATGAGGATGAAATATTTGAGAATATATTTTCTGAAATTAATGCTTGTCCCAAGCTTGGGGATGCTACATTTAATGAAGATGATATTTTTAGCCTCCCAAGTTTTGATATGCAAAGTTGTTATGATGATAGCATGCCTTGTACCTATGATGATTCTATTGATGAAAGTGAGTTTGGAAGAGTGTCAACTTTAGGAAGTAGTGATCCCACTATTTTGGAGGATGTTGAATTTTATTTTGATAAATATGAAAGTGGATTTGGAAGAGTGTCAACTTTATTTAGTGATGATTCCACTATCTTGGAAGAGGTTTCAATTGATTATGATGAGAACAAAGTTGCTACTTATGATGATTATTGTGATGAAACTTATGCTATAAAAAGTAGTGATGATTATATTTATAAAACTTGTCATGATTATGATTACCATTTTTCTCAACATTACTCTTTTAATGTGGAAACAATTTATAGTATTCAAGTCTCTTATGATACTCCCACTATTCTCAATGAGAATAAATTTGCTTATGTTGAGAGTAGTAAATTTTCTATGCTTGTAGATCATGAAAAGAATGCTTTAGGTGCTGGTTATATTGTTGAATTCATTCATGATGCTACTGAAAATTATTATGAGGGAGGAACATATGCTTGTAGGAATTGCAATAATGTCAAGTTTCCTCTCTATGTGCTTAAAATCTTGAAGCTATGTCTCGGGGGTTGGGTGTGACATATGCCAAAGGATGGCTTATCATGGTGGGAGCGAGTAGAACGTCGCTGGTGCCAGGAAACGGAATGAGGTGAAGACATGCACGCCGGCGGATCTTACTCAGCTTCGGGGCTCTCCGAGGAGATAACACCCCTACTGCTGCTCTGCGGGGTCTCCGCATGATCACTAAGGCAAAGTGAGTACAAGGTTGCTCCTCGAGCTGTATTCTGGAGGTAGGAGAAGGCAAGGCTAGCTCTCTCCTTCCTATATGATCTGGTCTAGTGCTAGTGGATTCGAACCGTTTGCATGGGTGCCCCGGGGGGTTTATATAGGCCTACCCCCTGGGGGTACAATGGTAATCCGGCTGGGCGCGGGTCCTAGCCATCTGTCTCTCAGGCCGCCGTCTTCTCCGCCGACTGCTGGGGCCCGCCGACTGGCGGGCCCCGCAGACAGGCCCGACACTGTAGCCGTGCTTCTAATGACGCTGGCTTGGTCATGGGGTCGTGGCAACAGTGCCGCCGCCTGACGGGCGATCACTGTCGCCATTCCCCGTCTTGTCTGGTTAATGGTGTGTGGGGCCCATGGGATGGGCCGGCCGACTCCAGGGGGCCGACTCCCGCGGGTCCATCTTTGGGGCGTTCTCGCTGTCTTCTGTGCTCCCGCTGACAGGCGGGTCCCGCCGCCTTTGGGTCATACAAGTAGACCGTCGTGGGCACAGTGCGCCGCCCACTATGGCTGAGGTCAGGGTAGGCATGGCAATAGTGTTGTACCACGATGGAGATCTCCAGCGATACGGCGCACTGTAGCCATGCCAGCCCTTCGTAAGCAGGGTAGAGACGGCCACGCTGTGACCGAACCCCGCCCCGTCTATCGTGGCGAAGGCAGGAGATGGGTGGAGTCGCGGGCCGACTCTCTATAGCCGGCTTCTTTGGAAGTCACCGACCATGAGTCGGCTTATCTTGGAGTCGCGTCTGAGACTCGGCTTATCTTGGAGTCGCGCTTGGAACTCGGCTTATCTTGGAGTCACGCCTGGGACTCGGCTTATCTTGGAGTCGCGCCCGGGACTCGGCTTGAGGGGCGCAGCCTGCCCCGATATCATGAAAGGTTTTGGGGCTCGGGTTAGCCTACCCGTGGCCCATTACTCCGACAGTAGTCCCCGAAGCTGGTGAGGCTCCGAGGGTGATACGTCGTGGGGCCTCAACAGTTTCATTCTCTTGGTGGTGGAATCTGGGCTTTGCTTGCCGTCTTCCTTTAGGCCGACTACCAGAGTCGGATTCGCAAAGGACCGTCTTGCCCCGTAGAGAGTTCGAAAGTCGCGGCGGGAAACCAGGCGGCGTGCCTGATACGCTTCCCCGCGGCCGCCCGCCGCGGACCTGTTGCGCGGCGCCATGCGGCGAGGATAGTCTGCCTACACACGCGCGCGATGGGACAGGCCGTCAGGCGGGGCCCGCCACTACCGCGCCTCGGCACGCGAACGGATCCGTTGCGACCGTGCGGACAGTTGGGTTTCCCATGTTGTTACTGCGCGCCGTAACTTCATGGGGTAAATCGTGGGGAGGGGGAGTCCCCGTGCGCAGTTAATCCCACGCCCACCTCATCGGCTTCTCAGCCTACGAGGCTATAAGTAGGCGGGGGGAGTGGAGCGGCGAAGCACGCGCGCCCATCTTCCGTGCTCCCCCGCCTCCTCTGCTTCCTTTCTCCTTCTTGCCACCGTCGTGCCGAACCACACCGCGCCCGCAGCGATGAGCTCTTCCTCCGCCGCCGCGGCTCCTGCCGTGCGCTCCGGCGTGTGGGATGGCTCCGAGGTGGACGACGACCTCATCGAATTTCTTCGCAAGACGCGCCGCCTCCCCGGTGCGAACCTCGTGCGAGCCCGCGCCACGCCAGCGAGGGAGATATCGCCGGCTCCGGAGGAGGGCGATCGGGTCATTTTCCGCTCGCACCTCATGCGCGGCCTGGGGCTGCCAGCAAGCGGCTTCTTTCGCTCCTTCTTGGAGTTCCACGGGCTCCAGCCGCACCACCTCACCCCGAACACGATGGTGCTACTGGCTGCCTTCACCACCCTGTGCGAAGGCTTCCTCGGCGTTCTCCCCACCATCGAGCTGCGGGGAGAATTCTTCCAATCCAAGCTCGGCACGCACGTCGCCAGCGTGCCGGCCCAGTGCGGCGCCTTCATCGCGATGCGGCGATCGATAGCCGACAATCTGTTTCGCTCCATCCCGCTGATCAAGTCGGTGAAGATGTCGCAGCGGTCATCTTTTTACATGAAGAACGTCGCGCCAGACGGCGACTGGGTCAATCTGCCGCCTTACGAAGCCGGCGCACCGGCTGGGAGGCTCCCCAGCTGGTCCCACCGAGTCAAGACGCTGATTCCCGCCGGAGCCACTGCCGTAGCACGACTCCGAGTTCTGACGCAATCGGAGGGCCTGGTTGGGGCCGACTTGCTGGCCGCCTTCGTGGCGCGCCGAGTCCTCCCTCTCCAAGGCCGGCCTCATCTGATCAGTCGGATGAGCGACCACCGAGACCCGAGTCGGATGTGCATCAGGGAGATGCCCCGCGCAGAAGTGGCGAACATGTTGAACCACATCGCGAACTGCGAGCTCGCGGCGGACTGGCAGTTCGGCAAGGAGCCGTACTCGCGCGCCAACCGCCCTCCGGTGGTAAGTTGCATCTCTTGTTGCTCTGTTTTCTTTGTAGCCGAATCTGACTTCTGATCTTTTTGGTTTCTTTGAGTCAGAACCCCCTCATTCAGCCTGCAGCCGGTGTCGCGAGACCGCCCCATGAGTTCGTCCCCGACCGAGCGGAGAGCGACGTCGACAACCCCGACTTGGGGGCGGCGGCGATGGAGGCCGACGCCGAAGGCGGAGGAGGAGGAGCAGGAAGCGGCTTCAGGCCCTCGGCCACCTTCGCCGACTAGCCTGAAGACGATGCCGAAGGGGAAGTCGTCCCGCGCCACCAGCCAAGAGTCGGCCAGCCGGTGCGAGTTCCTCCGCCAGCTTGGCCGGCCAAGGCGGCGTGAAGAGGCGCCATGCCGGGCCGAGCTCGCTCGGCGGCAAGCCGAAGAAGTTCAAGGGGGCGGCCACCGCGACCAAGCGGGAGGAGGCGGCCGTGAAGGCCAACCTCTTCCGCAAGGAAGTGAAGAGGCCGCCGCTAATCTCTGCATAAGTGTTTCCGCCTTTGTCTTATTTTCCTTTGATGAATCTTGTCCGAGCTTTCCTTTTACACTCCCTTTTTGCTTTAGGGATCCACTTACCCTTGAGAGGGTCGCCGCCCCCTCCGTCATGGGGTCGGCAGAGACGTCCACCAACACTCGGTGGGTTGACCCCGCCGCCGACCTCCGGGAGGCGACGGTGCGAAACGCGCGGGAGAAGCGCGACGAGGAGGAGGCCGACCACCTGGAGAAGGCGGAGGCTAAGAAGGCAGCGGCCTCCGCCCAGAAGAAGCTGGAAGAGGCCGAAGCCGCCATTGCGGCAAGACGGCGAGCTGAGGAGGCCGCACGCCGCCAATCGGTGTTGCACGTCCTCCCGCTGTCCTCCGCACCGCCGCCCCCGGAGTTCATGGGGCAGACTGGAGAAGCCGGTGCCGAGAACCCCATCGCGGAGAAGGAATGCGGCGAGGCCTCCATGTCGGACACGCTCGTGCCGCCACCGCCGCCCCCGCCACCGTCTGGGGGCGCGGGTGGTAAACAGCCGGCAGGCCCGCCGGTGCCGCCGACTGAGGACGAGGCCGTGGCGAGGCTGCTCCTTCAAGTCACCTCGCCAGCGCGCCGCCGCCTTGAGAAGGCAACTTCGGCGCCACGACCCCTAGAGATCGGTGCCGCCAGCTCAGCCATCCCAGACGCCGAGGCGACAAGCGCCGCGCCTGTTGGGTGGGTGCGAGGAGTTGGCACAGGTCCGCTGAACCAGGCACTCCTGGATGTCCAGGCGAAGCTGTGAGCCGAGGGCGACGCCCTCCATAGCTGCACCAAGGCACATCTGGCATCGCGAGCAGCCGTCCGAGTATGCTTCTTCTTTGATTCTTGTTTTTCTTGTTCTTCTCTGTGGGGGCACGCCAGCGCACCCACTGGGTGTAATCCCCGAGTTTCGGGCCGGCTGCTGAGCAAGCGGTTCGGAACTCCCTCTAGCGAGTTCCAAGTATTTATCTTTGTCTGAAATGCTTATTTACAGGAGTATCACAACCTTTGCGTCACTGCCTTCAACCGCAATGTTGAGGAGCTGGGCAAGCAGACTGCCGACTTTTCAGAGAGCCGGAGTAAGTCCTTCTTTTTCGCGAGGGCGCACTGGCGCACCCGCGGGCTATAGTCCCCGAGATTCGGGCCGACTGTTGAGCAGTCGGGCTGGATCTTCCCGACGACCTTCTTTACTGACAACTTTAACGTCTCTTTCTTTTGTTTTTTCTTCTTCTTCGCGGGGGCGCGCTGGCACACCCGCGGGCTGTAGTCCCTGAGATTCGGGCCGACTGCTGAGCAGTCGGGCCGGATCTTCCCGTCGACCTTCTTTGCTGACGACTTACCGTCTCCTTCCTTGTTCTTTAGGGGCCAACGCCACTCTTCAGGAGCAGCTGGGTGAAGCCAACACCGCCTTGCGCGTCAAGGGGGAGGAGTGCAGCAAGCATGCCGCGGAGCGCGACCTGCTGGCTGCGCAGCTGGCCGAGCAGAGGGAGCTGCTCAAGAAGGCGCAGGACGAGGCCGAGAAGAAGGAGGCTGCTCTCCTGGCCGAGTTTGGAAGCGAGCGCTCCTCGTGGACTGATAAGGAGGCGCTGCTGACCTTCGGCTTCCATGAGATCGAGGACATCGTCGACGGTGAGTTTCTTTTATTCCATTCTTTCTTTGAGCTTCCGACTATGGGTCGGGCTGACTTCTGATTTTTTGACTTGCTTCTTTTTTGTCTTGGCAGACTTCTTCCCTGGCCACTCGCAGGCAGTCACTTAGGCCATCGAGGATGATCGCGAGGCACGGAGGGCAAACGGCACGGAGATCGCAGCTAACCCCCCCTTGACCATCGACGATCAGCTTCTGAGCATCGAGGCCCGTCTTCGTCCGGCCCATCGGCTGATGCGATGGCTTTAGCGTGCCGGCGCCCAGGCGGTTGCCGCTCTGTGGCCGGACATGCCGGCTCTGCGCACTGCCAGTCGGACTGCCGACTGGCTGGAGGTCGCAGTTGGCCGTCTTGAGGCCTGGAAGGGTTCCTCGGCCCGGGCCGGAGCGCGCAGGGCCTTGGAATTCGTCAAGGCATGGTCGTGTTCCTGTCAGAGGCCCAGGCAGAGGCCCAGGCAGAGCTGGTGGCTGTGCAGAGCCTATGATGATTGCTATGATCCCTTTATTTTGTTTGAAATATCCTTTTTTGATGATGCTTGCTATGCTTGTGGCCAAGATGCCAATATGAATGATGCTTATGGAGATGAACTTGCTATAGTTCCTTATGCTAAACATGAAATTGTTGCTATTGCACCCACGCATGATAGTCCTATTATCTTTTTGAATTCTCCCGACCACACTATATCGGAAAAGTTTGTGCTTATTAAGGATTATATGGATGGGTTGCCTTTTGCTATTGCACATGATGATTTTGATAGATATAATATGCAATTGCTTGCTGCTCCTACTTGCAATTATTATGAGAGAGGAACTATATCTCCACCTCTCTATGTTTCCAATATGATAAAATTGCAAGAAACTGCTTATACTATGCATTAGCCTCTACTATGTGTGCATGAATTGTTCTTTTATGACATACCGATGCATAGGAAGAGACTTATACTTCGTTGTTGCATGATATATGTTACTTTGTGCTCACTACTAAATCACAAATCATTGTTAATTAAAATTGGCTTTGATATACCTTGGGATCTGGGTGGATCCATTACTTGAGCACTATATGCCTAGCTTAATGGCTTTAAAGAAAGCGCTGCCAGGGAGACAATCCGGAAGTTCTAGAGAGTCATTTATTTCTGTTGAGTGCTTTTATAAAGTTTAAAAACAAAAAAATAAAGAGGGGAACCCAAAAACTTTTCAAAAAGGAAAGTGAAAGTGAGAGAGATAAACATTGTTAAAGTGGGAGAGCTCCTTGAACTTTGTTCATGCTCATGGAAACTTTGTGAATCTTGATTACATAAAATTTTCATCAAAAATAATTATCTCCATGTACAATGCCATTGTATTATAAAAATAATGTGCCAAGGTTTGCCTTTAGAATGTTTCCAATGCTTGTTGGTTTGTACGGTGCACGACAGAAACCTTGGCTGTGGTGCGCAATTTTACATTTTTAACTGGAACGTCAAACGGTTCTGATTCCTTTTGCACTGTCTTGCTGAACGAATTGTTGATGTTTCCTAATTTTGGTAGAATTTTTGGGATACCAGAACTATGGTGAATGTTCATATTTCTACAGACTGTTCTGTTTTTGACAGCTTCCATTTTTGATGCATAGTTTACTTGTTTTGATGAAACTATCAATTTATATCAGTGGATTAAGCCATGGAGAAGTTATGTTACAGTAGACACAATGCAAAAACAAAAAATTAGTTTGTTTGCTACAGTACTTAGAGTAGTGATTTGCCTTATTATACTAACGGATCTTACCGAGTTTTCTGTTGAAGTTTTGTGTGGATGAAGTGTTTGATCGAGAAGGTCTCGATATGAGGAAAAGGAGGAGAGGCAAGAGCTCAAGCTTGGGGATGCCCAAGGCACCCCAAGTAAATATTCAAGGAGACTCAAGCGTCTAAGCTTGGGGATGCCCCGGAAGGCATCCCCTCTTTCTTCAACAAGTATCGGTATGTTTTCGTATTTGTTTCGTTCATGCGATATCTGCAAGTCTTGGAGCATCTTTTGCATTTAGTTTTCACTTTTCTTTTATGTACCATGCTGGTATGAGATAGTCCTTGGGTGATTTGTAGAATGATCTTTGCACTTCACTTAAATCTTTTGAGTGTGGCTTTATCGAATGCTTCATGTGCTTCACTTATATCATTTGAAGTTTGGATTGCCTGTTTCTCTTCACATAGAAAACCGCCATTTGTGGAATGCTCTTTTGCTTCACTTATAATTGTTAGAGCATGGGCATATCTTTTGTAGAAAGAATTAAACTCTCTTGCTTCACTTATATCTATTTAGAGAGATGACAGGAATTGGTCATTCACATGGTTAGTCATAAAATCCTACATAAACTTGTAGATCGCTGAATATGATATGTTTGATTCCTTGCAATAGTTTTGCGATATAGAGATGATAATATGTGGGAGGTACTAGTAGATGGTTGTGTTTAGTAAGGATATTGGTGTTAAGGTTTGTGTTTCCCAAAGCATGCACGTATGGTCTACTAACTATGTAACCAAATTGGCGCGCATTGCATTTTGATTGTTTCTCTTTGCGTGAAGGTCGGAGGCGCGCGATGGTCTACTCCTACCAACCTCCCCCCTAAGAGCATGCACGTAGTACTTTGTTTCAAGGGCTAATAAATTTTTGCAATAAGTATGTGAGTTCTTTATGACTAATGTTGAGTCCATGGATTATACGCAGTCTCACCCTTCCATCATTGCTAGCCTCTTCGGTATCATGCATTGCCCTTTCTCACCTTGAGAGTTGTTGCAAACTTCGCCGGTGCATCCAAACCCCGTGATATGATACGCACTATCACACATAAGCCTCCTTATATCTTCCTCAAAACAACCACCATACCTACCTATCATGGCATTTCCATAGCCATTCCGAGATATATTGCCATGCAACTTCCATCATCATCATATACATGAGCATTCATTGTCATATTGCTTTGCATGATCGTAAGATAGCTAGCATGATGTTTTCATGGCTTGTCCATTTTTTTATGCCATTGCTACGCAAGATCATTGCACATCCTGGTACACCGCCGGAGGCATTCATATATAGTCATATCTTTATTCCACTATCGAGTTGTAATATTGAGTTATAAGTAAATAAAGTGTGATGATCATCATTATAGAGCATTGCCCCATAAAAAAGAGAGGCCACATATGTAACACCCACGATGCGGCTATATCTCCCACGTGTCGAAACACGACTTAGAGGCATAACTGCATTGTGGTTTTGTCGCAAGAAGGGTCATCTTCACACAATCCCATGTAATGAACAAGATTGGGATAAAGAGTTGGCTTACAATCGCCACTTCACACAATGAACATAAATAAATCATACATCATTCAGAACACACACACATAGTCCGACTACGGATGAAGCCAACAGAAAAGAAGATAACCCAACTGCTAGATCCCCGATCGTCCCAACTGGGCTCCACTACTGATCATCAAGAAACAAAACATAGCAACAACTAAGATCTTCGTTGAGCTCCCATCTGAGCTCGGTTGCATCACCTCTGCACTGGTATCATCGGCACCTGCAACTGTTGTGATAGTATCTGGTGAGTCACGAGGACTCAGCAATCTCAAAACCCGCGAGATCAAGACTATTTAAGCTTAAAGGTAGGAAGTGGTAAAGTGGTGGAGTTGCAGCAAGCACTAAGCAAATATGGTGGCTGTCATACGCAACTAAGAGCGAGAAGAGAGCAAATGGAACGGTCGTGAAGCTAGCAATGATCAAGAAGTGATCCTGAACTCCTACTTACGTCAAACATAACCCAAAACCGTGTTCACTTCTCGGACTCCGCCAAAAAGAGACCATCACGGCTACACACGCGGTTGATGCGTTTTAATTCGTATATGGTGTCAAGTTATCTACAACCGGACATTAACAAATTCCCATCTGCCTCATAAGCGCGGGCACGGCTTTCGAAAGTTTAAACCCTGCAGGGGTGTCCCAACTTAGCCCATCACAAGCTCTCATGGTCAACGAAGGATATACCTTCTCCCGGGAAGACCCGATCAGCCTCGGAATCCCGGTTCGCAAGACATTTCGACAATGGTAAAACAAGACCAGCAAAGTCGCACGGTGTGCCGACAAATCCCGATAGGAGCTGCACATATCTCATTCTCAGGGCACACCAGATGAGACATCCTACGAGTAAAACCAGCCCTCAAGTTTCCCCGAGGTGGCCCCGCAGTCTACTCAGTTCGGACCAACACTCAAAGGAGCACTGGCCCGGGGGGGTTAAAATAAAGATGACCCTTGAGTCTGCAGAACCCAAGGGAAAAAGGCTTAGGTGGCAAATGGTAAAACCAAGGTTGGGCCTTGCTGGAGGAGTTTTATTCAAAGCGAACTGTCAAGGGGGTCCCATAAATCACCCAACCGTGTAGGGAACGCAAAATCCGGGAACATAATACTGATATGACGGAAACTAAGGCGGCAAGAGTGGGACAAAACACCATGCATAAGGGCGAGTCTTCCACCCTTTACCAAGTATATAGATGCATTAATTAAATAAGAGATATTGTGATATCCCAAAATAATCCTGTCCATCATGGAGCAATCTTCCACTTCACCTGCAACTAACAATGCTATAAGAGGGGCTGAGCAAAGCGGTAACATAGCCAAGCAATGGTTTGCTAGGAAGGGTGAAAAGGTTAGAGGTTGACATGGCAATATGGGAGGCATGGTAACAAGTGATAGGTAACGCAGCATAGTGATAGAACGAAGCAACTAGCAAGCAAAGATAGAAGTGATATCGAGGGTAATGGTCATCTTGCCTGAGATCTCGCAAGGAAGAAGAACGAGTCCATGAAGAAGACAAATGGACGTAGTCGAACGAATCCTCACAACTCCGGAACGAAACCGAAGCTAACGAGAGAAGCAAACCGGAAAGAAGCAAACAACATGGTAAACACACAAGCATAATCATGGCAATATGCACAATCAAGTATGATGCATGTCCGGTTTAAAGAAGCATGGCATGGCAAAGTGCAACAAACAATACTACAAGTTAAGTGGAGCTCAATATCCAACGAGTTGCATATTGACAGAACATCACATCAATTATTTAGTTCTCTCTCGGTTATGTACCCAACAGTATTAAATGTTATTAAACATGGCAAGAGGGGGTGAAACATATTAAAACTACCTAGCTAGGCAATTTTAAATGAGGTCGGAAACAACAAACAACAATTCCGGTAAATCCCCACATGTCATTTAGCAATTTAATGCAAACACAATTTTAAACATTTTAATTGTTGTTATCATGATGCGGATGACATATGCAAGTTTATGCAATTTATGAAAAGGTTGACATAAGCATGTTATGAAGCATTTGGTCACCATGGCGGAACGAAAAGGGTGCCACGGCGGTGAAACAAAAATGGTGCCACGGCAACATATCCGAAAATGATGCCACGACAACATATCGGTTCCGGTTGCTCGCGGAGATACCGGTGCAAAAGGAAGTGAGTGTGAGCGAGTCATGCAAGATGGTGGGGTGATCCCGGTTACCGGGTTCCCATGGGACGGCGGCATGGCAAACGAGGAACAAACATGCAAGGAACAAGCGGGCACGGTGCAAACATACGATTCATCTCATACAACACATGCATTCGGTCCACGGACGTTCGTCATCTCGGGATTATACCTTTGAAGCGTGCGTTTTCGGAGCGGTTCGAGTCATCGAGGGAAGTAGTGGTACTCGTGGGTCGTAGTGGAAGTAGTTGTTCTCGCGACGGTAGTGGAAGTAGACGTTCACGGGTCGTCGGGGGAAGTAGTGGTACACGTTCGTTTTCGGAGAGGTACTTGAAGAATCCAACGTCTTCGGGGCGACTGTAGTGGTACACACAACGACGAGGTACTTGTCGGTCCGGTCTTGGCGGTGTATATGTACACGTTATCGGGGTACTTTTCACATCATCGGGTTTAGTCGTACACGTTCGAAACAGAACTTGGCGTATCCATGTTGTTGCTGCCACGGTCTTGACATCAACAACGCTAGGCAGCGGAGAGCATGCACATAGGGCACGGCAGAGGTTGTGCATGCAGCAACGGTCGGCCAAAAGAGGCAGAGGCCATGGCGCCATGGATGAGCGACAGCGGCGGATCCGGGTTGGGCGGGGGCGGATCCGGCTGGAGTCGGGACGAAGGCCATCTCTGGCGGTGTGACTTGGTGGTGGGGCCGGCGCGAGGAGACGGGGCGGCGCTCGCCGGAGTCGGGGCCGAAGGGGACAGATCGAGGGGCTCCTCCCCTGACGACGGAGATCACAAGGTGATGGCGCCGGGTAGATGAGGATGTGGGCGAGGAGGTCCTGGCACGGCGGCGGTGAGAGGGTGCAGCAGCTCGGGGCTGATCTTGGCGTTGGACGCCGGGACTTGGCCGGCAGCAGGGCATCGCGGAGGAGTATGAGAAGGGGAGGCGAAGGCGCGGGGAGCACCTCTCCCTGGAGCGATGCGGGCGAGCATGAGATGGCATCGGGGAAGTCGGCAAGGAAGGTGGAGGGGTCGCCGGCATGGTGGAGCGAGGGGGTCGGGCGCAGGAGGCGCGCGGATGCGTGAGCGAGGGGATCGGGCGATGCGGGTGTGCATGGCGGCGCTAGCAGGGGAACGAGGGAGAGGGGGTCGAGCGAGGGGGTGGATAAGAGGAGATCGGGCAGGCCTCTTGGGTCGGCTATGTCAGGCCGCAGGTGGGCCTTAAGCGGGCTTCGGCCATGCACTGCTCCCCTCTCTCTTGAAAAACTCCTTACAAAAAAAAATAGAGAGAGACCAAAAAGAATCAAGAGAAGAGGCCATGGACGAGAATACAATGGTGGGATATTTTTGTAAGGCTTTATGGAATATTTCCAACCCAACAAAAATGGTTCCAGCAAAATAGGCGAAGTTAAACCCAAAATTATTTAACTTGCGCCAAAGGAGTTTGAATGGAGTCTAGGATTTAGGAGTGTCCAAAAATGTTCGAATTTGTTGGTGGAGCTCCGGAATATGATGAAAGAAATTATGGGCAAGGTTGGAGACCAAGAATTGAGATAACAACGGCATGGGATATTTTGCAAGTGGGTTATGGTTAATTCCAAAACAATGGAATATTTTATAATATCTCCCTAAATATTGGGAGGGTATGTTATAAAGAGAAGTCACCCTTCCCTCGATTTAAATGGATCGAAGATCCATACAATTTATTTAGTTGAGTTTTTAAAATTAATGATATGATGGCATGATGACGTGATGCAATGCAAATGAAGCTAAGAAGAATGCAACAAACAAATACATCGCACAGCGAAACTCGGAAAACATGGAAGGCATCTAGAGCGTCGGTCTCGGGGCGTTACAACACTCCACCACTACAAGAGGATCTCGTCCCGAGATCTAGGATGGCTCCGGAGAGAAAACGGAAGAGGAAGAGAAGAGGTAAAACTAAGTTGCTTCTTCGACAAAAGAGTGAAACCAAAGAGCCTTGAGAGGTTGAAAAGCTATAAATGACGAGTACAATGGACAAGAAGGAATTGAAATAACTCTGGTTGAAACGAGATAAACAAGGAACAAGGAAGATCAAAATCGGACAACACTCCGGTTGAAAAGAGATGCAAGACTTGATACGATGAAAACGAACTTGAAGAGGTGACGCAACACTCCGGTTAAATGGATAAGCATGAAAATAACATGAACTTGACAAAACGACGTGATGGGTGAAGAGCACAACATCACAATGCCTCCGGAAGAAATGAAAAAATGGAATGGAATGAACGGAGGAAAACTTGATCTTGAAAGAGCACGCTTACTGGAAAGTCTAGAATGGAGTTGTTGGATTATCAACAACGAAAGGATAAGCTTGTTCTGGGCTTATGGAAAACATCTCAAAATTATGAGGTGACAACCAGCCACTAACAGAAACAATTGCTTGCTTGAGATCAATGAAGAGATGAAAAACCTCTTTCACTGAGAAGGATATGGAGAAAGCTTGGATCATTGATAAGCACCACAAATAGCAACATTCCTTAGGGAAGGCTTTAGGTGAAATCTATACCAAGATAACTCCAACGAAGAGATTGATGGATTTAAAATACCTCGTTATTGACAACATGTGAATCGTGAAACATGAACGGAAATTGTCAAGAATGATATAACACCACTGAAAAGATAAGGTAGAAAGAACTGCACTTCAAAATGCAAGAAGAAGAAAACTTGAACTCCTCGGGAAAAAAACATGTGTGGAGCACCATGTTTATTCTTGAGTATAGCTTGGCGGGTCATAACTTCAAGAGAAATCTTGAAGATCAATTGAGGAATGAAAAGAATCCTTGACGAACCATCATGTAGAGCCTCCATGAAGAACTCCAGTAATAAAAGAATGATAAAAAGAAAGGGAAGTTGAAAATACAAGGTGAATCCTTGCAATGATTTAGATGGAGCTTCGCGATGATATGACCGAGAAAACTTGGAACTCCGGAAAAGAAAAGATGAAACACATGAAACCGAGAATGTGTTATGATGAACAAACTCCGGAAAAAAAGAGATGAACAACTCTTGAAAGAAGAAACTAGATCACTTGGATGAAACAATAATAAGAATTACGTTATGCGTATCCTTCACCAATTTAAATTGATGACACGCAACGGATTTGGCATACTACTTATTCTCGTAGAAAGGATTAAGAGAGATATAGTGCAAGCTTGAGAAGGTATTGATGGAACCACCGGTGGGATTGAAACAATGAAAGAATGAATGATAACCAAGGAAGAGAACTCTTGAACGAACCACCGTAAGAATTGAAAATGAAAGTAGCAAAGGCACAAATCACCGAGAAGAGTTTGAAAACGAACGAAGATACTTGAGGGGATTTGGATACATGAGAACGAAGAGGCCATGAACTGATTAGAGGATATTTGAACGATGCACCGGTAAGATTTGGAGAACGATAGCTACATGCTGAGAATGAAGAATTATGACACGATGGCCTTCGGAGGAAAAAATTGGAAACAACTCATGAAATGCTCCGGATGGGTGAAAAGAATTTTCACAATTGAAAGCAATTATCAGAGGATGGTATAAAGCTAGAACCGTGAATCTCTGGAAGAACGGGTAAGGATTTAAGAGGAACTCTTCTTCGGTCTTCAAAGCTGAGAATGACAATGAGAAACATCACCATGAATTGTTGAGATACTCCGGGATGAAAATTAGAAAGGTTGAACCAACGATGAAAAGAATTTGAAAGATCTTGGAGAAGGACATATGACTGATGAAGATTCATTCTTACGTCAAACTTGCAAAAGAATTTGGGAATAGCTCCGGGAAAATTAGAAGAGTCGGGTAAGATCCTAGGAAAAGACCTGTGGGTTAGGGCCCACTCAAAAGGAAAACACCGTTGAACGATTGATTGAAAGGGGGGATTGCGCCGGTTGGATTAAATGAATTGAATGAGATAATAATCTCCAAATAGCTTGAATGGATTGAGAATGGAAACACGAATCTTCTGAGATATCCTCGGCACTCCGGATGTGAACTGGGAGAGGTAAATAAATAAGAGAGCCTTGGATAATAAATTCACATGGAAAGATATGTGAAACAAAAGGAAGAGATATAATCAACACGGAAGCTTGAAATTAATCCACCCGAAAAGAATATGAGAATGAAGAATGAAGAACTTGAAGCTCCTTAGTATCTTCACGAGGGATCACCGCATCAAAACATTAGTTGAAAAGGGTGAAGTGACTTCACATGAATAAATGGATACATGATTAAAATATGTGAGTCCTTGAAGAAAAGGGTGGGAGGGTGGGGAAAACAAAGACAACTTGGGATGAACGAAACAAACACCGTTGAGAAAACTTAGAATTGATCTTGTGGATGGGGGGCACAGGTTGGAAAAGAATTAACATGACGACCTCGATGATCAAGAAGGATTAGTATTCACATAGCAATATAAGAACACCATTTAGGGAAGGTATGGATTCAACATTTGACTTCGAAGCAACTCGAATACCACATATAAAACACAACAAAGGATTTGGCTTGTAGAATAAGACGGAACAAACATATGATAGAGATTCCGTCCGAAGTTTTCGTGGTGGGGCCCACACGGGCTCCATTGTACAGCACCATCATCTACCAGGCAGTGCACATGACATACGAAGTGTCCCCGAACCAGCATAGCCAAGGGTTCTTTAAGACACAACGAGACCACTGTAAAAACGACCGTGGAAAGGCGGACCACTAGACGTCAAACCCCAATCTCATATCATGCATCTGTCGAAAAGATATTCTAGGAGCTACTTGAATTCCCACCTATAAAACTCCCGAAACTTTCTGGTTATGCAATCTGGTGTTGGGGATACAGGGGAAGCAATAAATATCTCACCCAAAACTAACAATACCTACATCCAAGCTGTATCCATCCGTCAACACATAACCAAGAAACCTTCGGAAATCGTGTACCTCAACCTTCGAAAAGCATCCGTTATATGAGTTATGGCAATACTCCCAAACTCCCGCCCCAGTACTGGGTGGCGTCGAGGTTATCTCACCAACAACTTCATAAAAGAGATTTTCGATGTCGGCAAAACTCAAGTATTCCAGAACTGCAACGATAAAATTATGACGACAACACCTCGGAGCTCAACTCCCTGGGTCAATGCCACATAAAATACAGGAGGCACCAAGAACAATGTTCTCGTCACAAAACCATCCCGTGTGATCCTAAAAAAATTAGTGAAATTTGAGGAGAGGAAAGTCAAAACATCTACGTCAGGAGACCTCACCAGAGCGACGAAGGGACTGAGGAGTAAAAAGAATCCTACCCTCCGATATATATAATCCTAAGACTCAAAACATTTTTTTTTCTAGACTCAACAACGCCAGCAAACAATCAAGCAGGGGGCTCCTAAGTCGGGGATGGCTCTGATTACCAACTTGTAACACCCACGATGCGGCTATATCTCCCACGTGTCGAAGCGCGACTTAGAGGCATAACCGCATTGTAGTTTTGTCGCAAGAAGGGTCATCTTCACACAATCCCATGTAATGAACAAGATTGGGATAAAGAGTTGGCTTACAATCGCCACTTCACACAATGAACATAAATAAATCATACATCATTCAGAACACACACACATAGTCCGACTACGGATGAAGCCAACAGAAAAGAAGATAACCCAACTGCTAGATCCCCGATCGTCCCAACTGGGCTCCACTACTGATCATCAAGAAACAAAACATAGCAACAACTAAGATCTTCGTTGAGCTCCCATCTGAGCTCGGTTGCATCACCTCTGCACTGGTATCATCGGCACCTGCAACTGTTGTGATAGTATCTGGTGAGTCACGAGGACTCGGCAATCTCAAAACCCGTGAGATCAAGACTATTTAAGCTTAAAGGTAGGAGGTGGTAAAGTGGTGGAGTTGCAGCAAGCACTAAGCAAATATGGTGGCTGTCATACGCACTAAGAGCGAGAAGAGAGCAAATGGAACGGTCGTGAAGCTAGCAATAATCAAGAAGTGATCCTGAACTCCTACTTACGTCAAACATAACCCAAAACCGTGTTCACTTCCCGGACTCCGCCGAAAAGAGACCATCACGGCTACACACGCGGTTGATGCGTTTTAATTCGGATCTGGTGTCAAGTTATCTACAATCGGACATTAACAAATTCACATCTGCATCATAACCGCGGGCATGGCTTTCAAAAGTTTAAACCCTGCAGGGGTGTCCCAACTTAGCCCATCACAAGCTCTCACGGTCAAAGAAGGATATACCTTCTCCCGGGAAGACCCGATCAGCCTCGGAATCCCGGTTCGCAAGACATTTCGACAATGGTAAAACAAGAACAGCATAGTCGCCCGATGTGCCGACAAATCCCGATAGGAGCTGCACATATCTTGTTCTCAGGGCACACCGGATGAGACATCCTACGAGTAAAACCAGCCCTCAAGTTTCCCCGAGGTGGCCCCGCAGTCTACTCAGTTCGGAACAACACTCGAAGGAGCACTGGCCTGGGGGGTTAAAATAAAGATGACCCTTGAGTCTGCAGAACCCAAGGGAAAAAGGCTTAGGTGGCAAATGGTAAAACCAAGGTTGGGCCTTGCTGGAGGATTTTATTCAAAGCGAACTGTCAAGGGGGTCCCATAAATCACCCAACCGTATAGGGAACGCAAAATCTGGGAACATAATACCGATATGACGGAAACTAAGGCGGCAAGAGTGGAACAAAACACCAGGCATAAGGCCGAGTCTTCCACCCTTTACCAAGTATATAGATGCATTAATTAAATAAGAGATATTGTGATCTCCCAAAATAATCCTGTCCATCATGGAGCAATCTTCAACTTCACCTGCAACTAACAATGCTATAAGAGGGGCTGAGCAAAGCGGTAACATAGCCAAGAAATGGTTTGCTAGGAAGGGTGAAAAGGTTAGAGGTTGACATGGCAATATGGGAGGCATGGTAACAAGTGATAGGTAACACAGCATAGTGATAGAACGAAGCAACTAGCAAGCAAAGATAGAAGTGATATCGAGGGTAATGGTCATCTTGCCTGAGATCTCGCAAGGAAGAAGAACGAGTCCATGAAGAAGACAAACGGACGTAGTCGAACGAATCCTCACAACTCCGGAACGAAACCGAAGCTAACGAGAGAAGCAAACCGGAAAGAAGCAAACAACATGGTAAACACACAAGCATAATCATGGCAATATGCACAATCAAGTATGATGCATGTCCGGTTTAAAGAAGCATGGCATGGCAAAGTGCAACAAACAATACTACAAGTTAAGTGGAGCTCAATATGCAACGAGTTGCATATTGACGGAACACCACATCAATTATT
The DNA here is from genome assembly GCF_002162155.2 of Triticum dicoccoides. Classification (NCBI taxonomy): domain Eukaryota; kingdom Viridiplantae; phylum Streptophyta; class Magnoliopsida; order Poales; family Poaceae; genus Triticum; species Triticum dicoccoides. The sequence continues at coordinate 592,602,314 of NC_041391.1, read as the reverse complement.
TAGTTCTCTCTCGGTTATGTACCCAACAGTATTAAATGTTATTAAACATGGCAAGAGGGGGTGAAACATATTAAAACTACCTAGCTAGGCAATTTTAAATGAGGTCGGAAACAACAAACAACAATTCCGGTAAATCCCCACATGTCATTTAGCAATTTAATGCAAACACAATTTTAAACATTTTAATTGTTGTTATCATGATGCGGATGACATATGCAAGTTTATGCAATTTATGAAAAGGTTGACATAAGCATGTTATGAAGCATTTGGTCACCATGGCGGAACGAAAAGGGTGCCACGGCGGCGAAACAAAAATGGTGCCACGGCAACATATCCGAAAATGATGCCACGGCAACATATCGGTTCCGGTAGCTCACGGAGATACCGGTGAAAAAGGAAGTGAGCGTGAGCGAGTCATGCAAGATGGTGGGGTGATCCCAGTTACCGGGTTCCCACGGGACGGCGGCATGGCAAACGAGGAACAAACGTGCAAGGATCAAGCGGGCACGGTGCAAACATACGATTCATCTCATACAACACATGCATTCGGTCCACGGATGTTCGTCATCTCGGGATTATACCTTTGAAGTGTGCGTTTTCAGAGCGGTTCGAGTCGTCAAGGGAAGTAGTGGTACTCGTGGGTCGTAGTGGAACTAGTTGTTCTCGCGATGGTAGTGAAAGTAGACGTTCACGGGTCGTCGGGGGAAGTAGTGGTACATGTTCGTTTTCGGAGAGGTACTTGAAGAATCCAACGTCTTCGGGGCGACGGTAGTGGTACACACGACGACGAGGTACTTGTCGGTCCGGTCTTGGCGGTGTAGATGTACACGTTGTCGGGGTACTTTTCACATCACCGGGTGTAGTCGTACACGTTCGAAACAGAACTTGGCGTATCCATGTTGTTGCGGCCACGGTCTTGACGTCAAAAATGCTAGGCAGCGAAGAGCACGCACAGAGGGCACGGCAGAGGTTGTGCATGCAACAACGGGTCGGCCAAAAGAGGCAGAGGCCATGGCGCCATGGATGAGCGACAGCGGCGGATCCGGGTCGCGCGGGGGCGGATCCGGCTGGAGTCGGGGTGAAGGCCATCTCTGGCGGTGTGACTTGGTGGTGGGGCCGGCGCGAGGAGATGGGGCGGCGCTCGCCGGAGTCGGGGCCGAAGGGGACGGATCGAGGGGCTCCTCCCCTAACGACGGAGCTGACAAGGTGATGGCGCCGGGTAGACGAGGAGGTGGGCGAGGAGGTCCTGGCACGGCGGCGGCGAGAGGGTGCAGCAGCTCAGGGCTGATCTTGGCGTTGGAGGCCGGGACTTGGCCGGCAGTAGGGCATCGCGGAGGAGCAGGAGAAGGGGAGGCGAAGGCGCGGGGAGCACCTCTCCCTGGAGCGATGCGGGCGAGCATGAGATGGCATCGGGGAAGGCGGCAAGGAAGGTGAAGGGGTCGCCGGCGTGGTGGAGCGAGGGGGTCGGGCGCAGGAGGCGCGCGGATGCGTGAACGAGGGGATCGGGCGATGCGGGTGTGCGTGGCGGCGCTAGCAGGGGAACGAGGGAGAGGGGGTCGAGCGAGGGGGTGGATAAGAGGAGAACGGGCAGGCCTCTTGGGCCGGCTAGGTCAGGCCGCAGGTGGGCCTTAAGCGGGCTTCGGCCATGCACTGCTCCCCTCTCTCTTGAAAAACTCCTTACAGAAAAAAATAGAGAGAGACCAAAAAGAATCAAGAGAAGAGGCCATGGACGAGAATACAATGGTGGGATATTTTTGTAAGGCTTTATGGAATATTTCCAACCCAACAAAAATGGTTCCAGCAAAATAGGCGAAGTTAAACCCAAAATTATTTAACTAGCGCCAAAGGAGTTTGAATGGAGTCTAGGATTTAGGAGTGCCCAAAAATGTTCGAATTTTTTGGTGGAGCTCCGGAATATGATGAAAGAAATTATGGGCAAGGTTGGAGACCAAGAATTGAGATAACAACGGCATGGGATATTTTGCAAGTGGGTTATGGTTAATTCCAAAACAATGGAATATTTTATAATATCTCCCTAAATATTGGGAGGGTATGTTCTAAAGAGAAGTCACCCTTCCCTCGATCTAAACGGATCGAAGATCCATACAATTTATTTAGTTGAGTTTTTAAAATTAATGATATGATGGCATGATGACGTGATGCAATGCAAATGAAGCTAAGAAGAATGCAACAAACAAATACATCGCACAACGAAACTCGGAAAACATGGAAGGCATCTGGAGCATCAGTCTCGGGGCATTACAAAAGAAGCCTAAATAAAAAAGGGGGCCAAAGAAGCCCACCCAAAAAAAGAAAAGAAAAGAAAAAGAAAACGGGCAATGTTACATCCTTTTACCACACTTGTGCTTCATAGTAGCACCATGTTCTTCATATAGAGAATCTCCTATGTTATCACTTTCATATACTAGTGGGAATTTTCATTATAGAACTTGGCTTGTATATTCCAACGATGGGCTTCCTCAAATGCCCTAGGTCTTCATGAGCAAGCAAGTTGGATGCACACCCACTTAGTTTTTAGTTTGAGCTTTCATACACTTATAGCTATAGTGCATTTGTTGCATGGCAATCCCTTATCCTCGCATTGACATCAATTGATGGGCATCCCCATAGCCCGTTGATTACCCGCGTCGATGTGGGACTTTCTCCTTTTTTGTCTTCTCCACATAACCTCCACCATCATATTATATTCCACCCATAGTGTTATATCCATGGCTCGCACTCATGTATTGCGTGAGAGTTGAAAAAGTTTGAGAATACTAAAGTATGAAACAATTGCTTGGCTGACACCGGGATAGGCATGAGGGGTACCTTGTGTTAAGAAAAAGGAGCATAACAAGACTATATGATTTTGTAGGGATAACTTTCTGAAGCATTGATATTTTGAAAGACATGATTGTTTATTGGGATGCCCTAAGTATTATTGTTTTTATGTCAAATGATAGACTATTGCTTTGAATCACTCCTGTCTTTATATTCATGCCATGATTAGACATATGATCAAGATTATGCTAGGTAGCATTCCACATCAAAAATTATTTTTTTATCATTTACCTACTCAAGGACGAGCAGGAATTAAGCTTGGGGATGCAGATACGTCTCCGTCGTATCTACAATTTTTTATTGTTCCATGCCAATATTATTCAACTTTCATATACTTTTGGCAACTTTTTATACTATTTTTGGGACTAACATATTGATCCAGTGCCCAGTGCCAGTAACTATTTGCTGCATGTTTTATGTTTCGCAAAAACCCAATATCAAACGGAGTCCAAACGGGATAAAAACGGACGGAGAATTATTTTGGAATATTTGTGATTTTTGGGAGGAAGAATCAACGTGAGACGGTGCCCGAGGGGGCCATGAGGCAGGGGGCAGGCGCGCCCTGGACCCTCATGGGCACCCCGTAAGGCGGTTGACGCTCTTCTTTTGTCGTAAGAAAGCTAATTTTATGAGAAAAATCTGGGCGAAAGATTCACCCCAATCGGAGTTATGGGTCTCCGGATATAAAAGAAACGGTGAAAGGGCAGAATCTGAGAACGCAAAAACAGAGAGAGACAGAGAGATAGATCCAATCTCGGAGGGCCTCTTGCCCCTCCCAAGCCATGGGAGCCAAGGACCAGAGGGGAAACCCTTCTCCCATCTAGGGAGAAGGTCAAGGAAGAAGGAGAAGAAGGGGGGCTCTCTCCCCCTTGCTTCCGGTGGCGCCGAAACGCCGCCTGGGGCCATCATCATCACCGCGATCTTCACCAACACCACCGCCATCTTCACCAACATCTCCATCACCTTCCCCCATCTATATTCAGCGGTCCACTCTCCCGCAACCTGCTGTACCCTCTGCTTGAACATGGTGCTTTATTCTTCATATTATTATCCAATGATGTGTTGCCATCTTAGGATGTCTGAGTAGATTTCATTGTCCTACCGGTGATTGATGAATTGCTTTGATTGGTTTAATTTGCTTGTGGTTATGTTGTTGTCCTATGGTGCCCTCCGTGTCATGCAAGCGTGAGGGATTCCCATGTAGGGTGTTGCAATACGTTCATGATTCACTTATAGTGGGTTGCTAGAGTGACAGAAGCTTAAACTCGAGTAAGGGGATTCTGGCGTATGGGATAAAGGGGACTTGATGCTTTAATGCTATCGTTGGGTTTTACCTTAATGATCTTTAGTAGTTGCGGATGCTTGCTAGAGTTCCAATCATAAGTGCATATGATCCAAGAAGAGAAAGTATGTTAGCTTATGCCTCTCCCACATAAAACTTGCTATCGGTCTAGTAAAGTAGTCAGTTGCTTAGGGGCAATTTCACAACTCCAATCACCTCCTTTCCACACTCGCCATATTTACTTTATTGCTTCTTTATCCAAACAGCCCCTACTTTTTATTTACGTGCTCTTTATATTCTTGCAAACCTATCCGTCAACACCTACAAAGTACTTCTAATTTCGTACTTGTTCTATGTAAAGCGAACGCTAAGCGTGCGTAGAGTCGTATCAGTGGCAGATAGGACTTGAGAGAATATTTGTTCTACCTTTATCTCCTCGTTGGGTTTGACACTCTTACTTATCGAAGGAGGCTACAATTATCCCCTACACTTGTGGGTTATCACCAACTGCAGAAAGCAAATGAAAAGCCGTGTCCGGCACCTAGTCTAGTCTTCGACGTCTTCTCACCAGCGTGGATCTAAGTGCTGCCATTGGGCATGGGTGGGAGCCCCCGAGGCCCAAGGGCGGCACTCCTGAGACTCCGGGGCGTGTACAGCCCCACTCATTATTATGTGAGAGTGTCACAGGCGGCGAGCTTCACAGGCACTGAGCCTTCTTCATAGGCACCGGGCCTTTCTTCGGGCGGCGAGCTTCACAGGCACTGGGCCTTCTTCAAAGGCACCGGGCCTTTCTTCGGGCGGCGAGCTTCACAGGCACTGGGCCTTGTTCACGGGCACCGGGCATTTCTTTAGGGGTAGAACTTCAGGAGGTGCTTGATGTTCTAGAGGTTCAGGATGGGTACCCCGTCTTGGGTCTCAAGGCGCGCGGCGCCAGGCCTGGAAATGTGGACGACCTTGAACGGGCTCTCCCACATGGGTGAGAGCTTGTGCATCCCTTCCCTGGAGAGCACCCCCCTCGAGACTGTTGGGAAACGTAGTAATTTCAAAAAAATTCCTACGCACACGCAAGATCATGGTGATGCATAGCAACGAGCGGGGAGAGTGAGTCCATGTACCCTCGTAGACCGAAAGAGGAAGCGTTAGCACAATGCGGTTGATGTAGTCGTACATCTTCATGATCGAAGTACCGAACGTACGGCACCTCCGAGTTTAGCACACGTTCAGCTCGATGACGTCCCATGAACTCCGATCCAGTAGAGCTTTGCGGGAGAGTTCTGTCAGCACGACGGCGTGATGACGGTGTTGATGATGCTACCGACATAGGGCTTCGCCTAAGCACCACTACGATATTACCGAGGTGGAATATGGTGGAGGGGGGCACCGCACACGGCTGGGAGAGATCAACAAATCAACTTGTGTGTCTAGAGGTGCCCCCTGCCTGTTGGGGAACGTAGCAGAAATTCAAAATTTTCCTACGCATCACCAAGATCTATCTATGGAGAAACCAGCTACGAGTAGAAGGAGAGTGCATCTACATACCCTTGTAGATCGCTAAGCGGAAGCGTTCAAGTGAACGGGGTTGATGGAGTCGTACTCGTCGTGATTCAGATCACCGATGATCAAGTGCCGAACGGACGGCACCTCCGCGTTCAACACACGTACAGCCCGGTGACGTCTCCCACGCCTTGATCCAGCAAGGAGAGAGGGAGAGGTTGAGGAAGACTCCATCAACAGCAGCACAACGGCGTGGTGGTGGTGGAGGAGCGTGGCAATCCCGCAGGGCTTCGCCAAGCACCACGGGAGAGGAGAAGAACTTGGGAGAGAGGGAGGGGCTGCACCAAAGGCATAAGGTGTGTTTGGGAGGCCCTCCTACCCCACTATGTATAGGGATCCCAAGGGGGGGGTGCGCCAGCCCCTAGGAGATCCAATCTCCAAGGGGGCGGCGGCC
>NC_041391.1:592589196-592595954 GCF_002162155.2 Triticum dicoccoides | reverse complement strand
TGGGACTCTTCCTTTAGGGTTTCCCCAGGCGCATGGGCCTCTTGGGGCTGGTGCCCTTGGCCCATGTAGGCCAAGGCGCACCCCCTACAGCCCATGTGGCCCCCCGGGGCAGGTGGCCCCACCCGGTGGGCCCCCGGGACCCTTCCGGTGGTCCCGGTACAATACCGATGACCCCGAAACTTGTCCCGATGGCCGAAACAGGACTTCCTATATATAAATCTTTACCTCCGGACCATTCCGGAACTCCTCGTGACGTCCGGGATCTCATCCGGGACTCCGAACAACATTCGGTAACCACATACAAGCTTCCTTTATAACCCTAGCGTCATCGAACCTTAAGTGTGTAGACCCTACGGGTTCGGGAGACATGCAGACATGACCGAGACGTTCTCCGGTCAATAACCAACAGCGGGATCTGGATACCCATGTTGGCTCTCACATGTTCCACGATGATCTCATCGGATGAACCACGATGTCAAGGACTCAATCGATCCCGTATACAATTCCCTTTGTCTAGCGGTATTTTACTTGCCCGAGATTCGATCGTCGGTATACCAATACCTTGTTCAATCTCGTTACCGGCAAGTCACTTTACTCGTTCCGTAACACATCATCCCGTGATCAACTCCTTGGTCACATTGCGCATATGATGATGTCGTACCGAGTGGGCCCAGAGATACCTCTCCGTTTACACGGAGTGACAAATCCCAGTCTCGATCCGCATAGAACAATAGATACTTTCGGAGATACCTGTAGTGCACCTTTATAGTCTCCCAGTTACGTTGTGACGTTTGATACACCCAAAGCACTCCTACGGTATCCAGGAGTTACACGATCTCATGGTCAAAGGAAGAGATACTTGACATTGGCAAAGCTCTAGCAAATGAACTACACGATCTTTTGTGCTAGTCTTAGGATTGGGTCTTGTCCATCACATCATTCTCCTAATGATGTGATCCCGTTGTCAACGACATCCAATGTCCATAGCCAGGAAACCATGACTATCTGTTGATCACAACGAGCTAGTCAACTAGAGGCTCACTAGGGACATATTGTGGTCTATGTATTCACACGTGTATTACGATTTCCGGATAATACAGTTATAGCATGAATAAAAGACAATTATCATGAACAAGGAAATATAATAATAATACTTTTATTATTGCCTCTAGGGCATATTTCCAACAGTCTCCCACTTGCACTAGAGTCAATAATCTAGTTCACATCGCCATGTGATTAACACTCACAGGTCACATCGCCATGTGACTAATACCCAAGAGTTTACTAGAGTCAGTAGTCTAGTTCACATCACTATGTGACAAACACTCAATGAGTTTTATGTTTGATCATGTTGCTTGTGAGAGAGGTTTTAGTCAACGGGTCTGAACCTTTTAGATCCGTGTGTGCTTTACAAATCTCTATGTCATCTCCTAGATGCAGCTACCACGCTCTATTTGGAGCTATTCCAAATAACTGTTCTACTTGGAGCTATTCTAAATTATTGCTCCATTATATGTATCCGGTCTCTCTACTCAGAGCTATCCGGAAAGGTGTCAAGCTTGCATCGTCGTAACCTTTACGACGAACTCTTTTACCACCTCCATAATCGAGAAAATTCCTTAGTCCACTAGTTACTAAGGATAACTTTGACCGCTGTCCTGTGAGCCATTCTTGGATCACTCTTGTACCCCTTGACTGACTCATGGCAAGGCACACTTCTGGTGCGGTACACAGCATAGCATACTGAAGAGCCTACGTCTTAAGCATAGGGGACGACCTTCGTCCTTTCTCTCTATTCTGCCGTGGTCGAGCTTTAAGTCTTAACTTCGTACCTTACAATTCGGGCAAGAACTTCTTCTTTGACTGATCCATCTTGAATACCTTCAAGATCATGTCAAGGTATGTGCTCATTTGAAAGTACCATTAAGCGTTTTGATCTATCCTTATAGATCTTGATGCTCAATGTTCAAGTAGCTTAATCCAGGCTTTCCATTGAAAAACACTTTCAAAATAACCTTATATGCTTTCCAGAAATTCTACGTCATTTCTGATCAACAATATGTCAACAACATATACTCATCAGAAATTCTATAGTGCTCCCACTCACTTCTTTGGAAATACAAGTTTCTCACAAACTTTGTATAAATCCAAAATCTTTGATCATCTCATCAAAGCGTACATTCCAACTCCGAGATGCTTACTCCAGTCCTTAGAAGGATCGCTGGAGCTAGCATACCTTTTAGCATCCTTAGGATCGACAAAACTTTTCTGATTGTATTGCATACAACCTTTCCTTACGAAAACTGGTAAGGAAACTTGTCTTGACATCCATCTGCCAGATTTCATAAATGCAGCTAATGCTAACATGATTTCGACGGACTTTAAGCATCGCTACGAGTGAGAAAATCTCATCGTAGTCAACTCCTTGAACTTGTCGGAAAACACTTCGCCACAAGTCGAGCTTCATAGATGGTGACATTACCATCCACGTCCGTCTTCTTCTTAAAAGATCCATTTATCTCAATGGATTGCCGATCATCGGGCAAGTCCATCAAAGTCCATGCTTTGTTCTGATATATGGATACTATCTCGGATTTCATGGCTTCTAACCATTTGTCGGAACTCGGGCCCACCATCGCTTCTCCATAGCTCGTAGGTTCATTGTTGTCTAGTAACATGACCTTCAAGACAGGATCACCTTACCACTCCGAAGTAGTACGTGTCCTTGTCGTCCTACGAGGTTTGGGAGTGACTTGATCCGAAGTTTCATGATCAATATCATAAGCTTCCACTTCAATTGGTGTAGGTGCCACAGGAACAACTCCCTGTGCCCTGTCACACACTAGTTGAATAGACGGTTCAATAACCTCATCAAGTCTCCACCATCCTCCCACTCAATTCTTTCGAGAGAAACTTTTCCTCGAGAAAGGACCCGATTCTAGAAACAATCCATATTGCTTTCGGATCTGAATTAGGAGGTATACCCAACTGTTTTGGGTTTCCTATGAAGATGCATTTTATCCGCTTTGGGTTCGAGCTTATCAACCTGAAACCTTTTTCATATAAGCGTCGCAGCCCCAAACTTTTAAGAAACGACAACTTAGGTTTCTCTAAACCATAATTCATACGGTGTCATCTCATCGGAATTACGTGGTGCCCTATTTAAAGTGAATGTGGTTGTCTCTAATGCCTAACCCATGAACGATAGTGGTAATTCGATAAGAGACATCATGGTACGCACCATATCCAATAGGGTGCAACTATGATGTTCGGGCACACCATCATATTATGGTGTTCCAGGCGGTATTAATTGCGAAACAATTTCCACAATGTCTTAATTGTGTGCCAAAACTCGTAATTCAGATATTCATCTCTATGATCATATCATAGACATTTTATCCTCTTGTCACAATGATCTGCTACTTCACTCTGAAATTACTTGAACCATTCAATAATTCAGACTTGTGTTTCATCAAGTAAATATACTCAACATTTACTCGAATCATCTGTGAAGTAAGAACATAATGATATTCACTGCATGCCTCAGCACTCATTTGACTGCACACATCAAAATGTGTTACTTCCAACAAGTTGCTATCTTGTTCCATCTTACTGAAAATGAGGCTTTTCAGTCATCTTGCCCATGTGGTATGATTTGCATATCTCAAGTGATTCAAAATCAAGTGAGTCCGAACGATCCATTTGCATGGAGTTTCTTCATGCATATACACCAATAGACATGGTTCGCATGTCTCAAACTTTTCAAAAACGAGTGAGTCCAAAGATCCATCAACATGGAGCTTCTTCATGCGTTTTATACCAATATGACTTACATGGCAGTGCCACAAGTAAGTGGTACTATCATTACTATCTTATATCTTTTGGCATGAAAATGTGTATCCCTACGATCAAGATTCAATAAACCATTCCTTTAGGTGCAAGAGCACTTATTCAGGTTTAATACTAATCTTGATGGTAGAGGGAGCGTGCGATGTTAGATCACATCAAACTTGGAAACACTTCCAACACATATCGTCAGCTCACCTTTAGCCAGTCTCCGTTTTATTCCGTAGCTTTTATTTCGAGTTACTAACACTTAGCAACCGAACCGGTATCTAATACCCTGGTGCTACTAGGAGTACTAGTAAAGTACACATTAACATAATGTATATCCAATATACTTCTATCGACCTTGCCAGCCTTCTCATCTACCAAGTATCTAGGGTAATCCTGCTCCAGCGGCTATTCCCCTTATCACAGAAGCACTTAGTCTCGGGTTTGGGTTCAACCTCGGGTTTCTTCACTGGTGCAGCAGCTGATTTGCCGTTTCATAAAGTATCCCTTCTTGCCCTTGCCCTTCTTGAAACTAGTGGTTTCACCAACCATCAACAATTGATGCTCCTTCTTGATTTCTACTTTCGCGGTGTCAAACATCGCGAATACCTCAAGGATCATCATATCTATCCCTGATATGTTATAGTTCATCATGAAGCTCTAGCAGCTTGGTGGCAATGACTTTGGAGGAACTATCACTATTTCATCTGGAAGATCAACTCCCACTTGATTCAAGTGATTGTTGCACTCAGACAATCTGAGCACAAGCTCAACAATTGAGCTTCTCTCCTTAGTTTGCAGGCTAAGAAAATCGTCGGAGGTCTTATACCTCTTGACGTGGGCACGAGCCTGAAATCCCAATTTCAGCCCTCGAAACATCTCATATGTTCCGTGACGTTTCGAAAACGTCTTTGGTGCCTCTACTTAAACCATTTAACTGAACTATCACGTAGTTATCAAAACGTGTATGTTCGATGTTCACAACATCCACAAACGACGTTTGGGGTTCAGCACACTGAGCGGTGCATTAAGGACATAAGCTTTCTACTGATCGCATAATCGCTACTATCAACTTTCAACTATAATTTTCTCTAGGAACATATCTAAACAGTAGAAATTTAGAGTGAGCTACGACATAATTTGCAAAAGGTCTTTTGACTATGTTCAGGATAATTAAGTTCATCTTATGAACTCCCACTTAGATAGACATCCCTCTGGTCATCTAAGTGATCACATGATCCGAGTCAACTAGGCCGTGTCCGATCATCACGTGAGACGGACTAGTTAACGTCGGTGAACATCTTCATGTTGATCGTATCTACTATACGACTCATGCTCGACCTTTCGGTCTCCGTGTTCCGAGGACACGTCTGCACATGCTAGGCTCGTCAAGTTAACCCTAAGTGTTTTCGCTGTGTAAAACTGTCTTACACCCGTTGTATGTGAACGTAAGAATCCATCACACCCGATCATCACGTGGTGCTTAGAAGCGACGAACTGTAGCAACGGTGCACAGTTAGGGGAGAACACTTCTTGAAATTTTGTAAGGGATCATCTTATTTACTACCGTCGTTCTAAGCAAACAAGATGCATAAACATGATAAACATCACATGCAATCAAATAGTGACATGATATGGCCAATATCATTTTGCTCCTTTTGATCTTCATCTTCGGGGCTCCATGATCATCATCGTCACCGGCATGACACCATGATCTCCATCATCATGATCTCCATCATCGTGTCTTCATGAAGTTGTCACGCCAACGACTACTTCTACTTCTATGGCTAATGCGTTTAGCAATAAAGTAAAGTAAGTTACATGGCGTTCTTCAATGACACGCAGGTCATACAAAAAATAAAGACAACTCCTATGGCTCCTGCCGGTTGTCATACTCATCGACATGCAAGTCGTGATTCCTATTACAAGAACATGATCAATCTCATACATCACATATATCATTCATCACATCCTTTTTGGCCATATCACATCACATAGCATACCCTGCAAAAACAAGTTAGACGTCCTCTAATTGTTGTTGCATGTTTTACGTGGCTGCTATGGGTTTCTAGCAAGAACGTTTCTTACCTACGCAATACCACAACGTGATATGCCAATTGCTATTTACCCTTCATAAGGACCCTTTTCATCGAATCCGTTCCGACTAAAGTGGGAGAGACTGGCACCCGCTAGCCACCTTATGCACCAAGTGCATGTCAATCGGTGGAACCTGTCTCACGTAAGAGTACGTGTAAGGTCGGTCCGGGCCGCTTCATCCCACAATACCGTCGAAACAAGATTGGACTAGTAACGGTAAGCATATTGAACAACATCAACGCCCACAACTACTTTGTGTTCTACTCATGCAAAGTATCTACGCAATAGACCTAGCTCATGATGCCACTGTTGGGGAACGTAGCAGAAATTCAAAATTTTCCTACGCGTCACCAAGATCTATCTATGGAGAAACCAGCTACGAGTAGAAGGAGAGTGCATCTACATACCCTTGTAGATCGCTAAGCGGAAGCGTTCAAGTGAACGGGGTTGATGGAGTCGTACTCGTCGTGATTCAGATCACCGATGATCAAGTGCCAAACGGACGGCACCTCCGCGTTCAACACACGTACAGCCCGGTGACGTCTCCCACGCCTTGATCCAGCAAGGAGAGAGGGAGAGGTTGAGGAAGACTCCATCCAACAGCAGCACAACGGCGTGGTGGTGGTGGAGGAGCGTGGCAATCCCGCAGGGCTTCGCCAAGCACCACGGGAGAGGAGAAGAACTTGGGAGAGAGGGAGGGGCTGCACCAAAGGCATAAGGTGTGTTTGGGAGGCCCTCCTACCCCACTATATATAGGGATCCCAAGGGGGGGGGTGCGCCAGCCCCTAGGAGATCCAATCTCCAAGGGGGCGGCGGCCAGGGGAGGA
>NC_041391.1:592525714-592588871 GCF_002162155.2 Triticum dicoccoides | reverse complement strand
TTCCTTTAGGGTTTCCCCAGGCGCATGGGCCTCTTGGGGCTGGTGCCCTTGGCCCATGTAGGCCAAGGCGCACCCCCTACAGCCCATGTGGCCCCCCGGGGCAGGTGGCCCCACCCGGTGGGCCCCCGGGACCCTTCCGGTGGTCCCAGTACAATACCGATGACCCCAAAACTTGTCCCGATGGCCGAAACAGGACTTCCTATATATAAATCTTTACCTCCGGACCATTCCGGAACTCCTCGTGACGTCCGGGATCTAATCCGGGACTCCGAACAACATTCGGTAACCACATAAAAGCTTCCTTTATAACCCTAGCGTCATCGAACCTTAAGTGTGTAGACCCTACGGGTTCGGGAGACATGCAGACATGACCGAGACGTTCTCCGGTCAATAACCAACAGCGGGATCTGGATACCCATGTTGGCTCCCACATGTTCCACGATGATCTCATCGGATGAACCACGATGTCAAGGACTCAATCGATCCCGTATACAATTCCCTTTGTCTAGTGGTATTTTACTTGCCCGAGATTCGATCGTCGGTATACCAATACCTTGTTCAATCTCGTTACCGGCAAGTCACTTTACTCGTTCCGTAACACATCATCCCGTGATCAACTCCTTGGTCACATTGCGCATATGATGATGTCGTACCGAGTGGGCCCAGAGATACCTCTCCGTTTACACGGAGTGACAAATCCCAGTCTCGATCCGCATAAAACAATAGATACTTTCGGAGATACCTGTAGTGCACCTTTATAGTCACCCAGTTATGTTGTGACGTTTGATACACCCAAAGCACTCCTACGGTATCCAGGAGTTACACGATCTCATGGTCAAAGGAAGAGATACTTGACATTGGCAAAGCTCTAGGAAATGAACTACACGATCTTTTGTGCTAGTCTTAGGATTGGGTCTTGTCCATCACATCATTCTCCTAATGATGTGATCCCGTTGTCAACGACATCCAATGTCCATAGCCAGGAAACCATGACTATCTGTTGATCACAACGAGCTAGTCAACTAGAGGCTCACTAGGGACATATTGTGGTCTATGTATTCACACGTGTATTACGATTTCCGGATAATACAGTTATAGCATGAATAAAAGACAATTATCATGAACAAGGAAATATAATAATAATACTTTTATTATTGCCTCTAGGGCATATTTCCAACACTGCCCCCGTATATAAAGGAATTGAGGAGGGGGGAGGGCCGGCCCTCCTATGGCGTGCCCTGGAGGAGTCCTACTCCCACCGGGAGTAGGATTCCCCCTTCCAAGTAGTAGGAGTAGGAGTCAAGGAAAGGGAAAAGAGAAGAGAAGGAAGGAGGGGGCGCAGCCCCTCCCCATAGTCCAATTCGGACTTTGGGGGGGCGCAGCCTCCCCTCTCTCTTCCCCTTCAAGCCCAATAAGGCCCATATACTCCCCGGCGAATTCTCGTAACTCTCTGGTACTCTGATAAATACCGGAATTATTCGGAACCTTTCTGATGTCTGTATATGTCGTCCAATATATCGATCTTTATGTCTTGACCATTTGGAGACTCCTCGTTATGTCCCTGATCTCATCCGGGACTCTGATTACATCAAAACACATAACTCATAATATAAATCGTCACCGAACTTCAAGCGTGCGGACCCTACGGGTTCGAGAACTTTTATAGACATGACCAAGACACGTCTCCGGTCAATAACCAATAGCGGAACCTGGATGCTCATTTTGGCTCCTATATATTCTACGAAGATCTTTATCGGTCAAACCGCATAACAACATACGTTGTTTCCTTTGTCATCGGTATGTTACTTGCCCGAGATTCGATTGTCGGTATCTCAATACCTAGTTCAGTATCGTTACCGACAAGTCACTTTACTCGTTATGTAATGCATCATCCCGCAACCAACTCATTAGTGACATTGCTTGCAAGGCTAGTAGTGATGTGCATTACCGAGAGGGCCCAGAGATACCTCTCCGACAATCGGAGTGACAAATCCTAATCTCGGAATACGCCAACTCAACAAGTACCTTCAGAAACACATGTAGATCACCCTTATAATCACCCAGTTACGTTGTGACGTTTGGTAGCACACAAAGTGTTCCTCCGGTAAACGGGAGTTGCATAATCTCATAGTCATAGGAACATGTATAAGTCATGAAGAAAGCAATAGCAACATACTAAACGATCAAGTGCTAAGCTAACGGAATGGGTCAAGTCAATCACATCATTCTCTAATGACGTGATCCCGTTAATCAAATGACAACTCATGTCTATGGCCAGGAAACTTGACCATCTTTGATTCAACGAGCTCGTCAAGTAGAGGCATACTATCGTCAAGTAGAGGCATACTAGTGACATTATGTTTGTCTATGTATTCACACATGTACTAAGTTTCCGGTTAATACAATTCTAGCATGAATAATAAACATTTATCATGAAATAAGGAAATAAATAATAACTTTATTATTGCCTCTAGGGCATATTTCCTTCAGTCTCCCACTTGCACTAGAGTTAATAATCTAGTTCACACCACCATGTGATTTAACACCGATATTCACATATGTATGTGATTAATACCCATAGTTCACATCGTCATGTGATCAACACCCAAAGGGTTTACTAGAGTTAATAATCTAGTTCACATCGCTATGTGATTAACACCCAAAGAGTACTAAGGTATGATCATGTTTTGCTCGTGAGAGAAGTTTAATCAACGGGTCTTTCACATTCAGAGCCGTATGTATTTTGAAAATATTCTATGTCTACAATACTCTGCACGAAGCTACTCTAACTAATTACTCCCACTTTCAATATGTATCCAGATTGAGACTTATAGTCATCTAGATCGGTGTAAAAGCTTGCACCGATGTAACTCTTCACGACGGGCTCTTTTATCACCTCCATAATCGAGAAATATTTCCTTAGTCCTTACTAAGGATATTCTTGACCGCTGTCTAGTGATCTACTTCTAGATCAAAAATTGTACTCCCTTGCCAAACTCAGAGCAAGGTATACAATAGGTCTAGTACACAGCATAGCATACTTTATAGAACCTATGACTGAGGCATAGGGAATGACTTTTCATTCTTTTTCTATTTTCTACCATGGTCGGGTTTTGCGTCTTACTCAACTTCACACCTTGCAACACAGGCAAGAAGTCCTTCTTTGACAGTTCCATTTTGAACTACTTCAAAATCTTATCAAGGTATGTGCTCATTGAAAAATCTTATCAAGCGTCTTGATCTATCTCTATAGATCTTAATGCTCAATGTGTAAGCACCTTCACCGAGGTCTTTCTATTAAAAACTCTTATTCAAGTATCCTTTTATGCTATCCAGAATTTCTATATCATTTCCAGTCAACAATATGTCATCTACATATAGTTTTAGAAATGATACAGAGCTCCCACTCACTTTCTTGTAAATACAGGTTTCTCAGAAAGTCTGTATAAAACCATATGCTTTGATCAACTCATCAAAGCTTATATTCCAACTCCGAGATGCTTGCACCAGTCCATAGATGGATCGCTGGAGCTTGCACATTTTGTTAGCACCTTTAGGATTGACAAAACCTTCTGGTTGCATCATATACAACTCTTCTTTAATAAATCCATTAAGCAATGCAGTTTTGACATCCATTTGCCAGATTTCATAAAATGTGGCAATTGCTAACATGATTCGGTCAGACTTAAGCATCGATACGAGTGAGAAAATCTCGTCGTATTCAACACCTTGAACTTGTCGAAAAAAATTTTCCGACAAGTCGAGCTTTGTAGATAGTAACACTACTATCAACATCTGTCTTCCTCTTGAAGATGAATTTATTTTATATGGCTTGCCGATCATCGGGCAAGTCCACGAAAGTCCACACTTTGTTCTCATACATGGATCCCATCTCAGATTTCCTGGCCTTCAAGCCATTTTGCGGAATCTGAGCTCATCATTGCTTCCTCATAGTTCGTAGGTTCGTCATGGTCTAGTAACATGACTTCCAGAATAGGATTACCGTACCACTCTGGTGCGGACTGTACTTTGGAAGACCTACGAGGTTCTGTAGTAACTTAATCTCAAGTTTCATGATCATCATCATTAGCTTCCTCACTAATTGGTGTAGCAATCGCTGGAATTGATTTCTGTGATGAACTACTTTCCAATTCGGGAGAAGGTACAATTACCTTATCAAGCTCTACTTTCCTCCCACTCACTTCTTTCGAGAGAAACTCCCTCTCGAGAAAGGATCCATCTTAGGAACGAATATCTTGCCTTCGGATCTGTGATAGAAGGTGTACCCAACAATTTCCTTTGGGTATTCTATGAGGACGCACTTCTCCGATTTGAGTTCGAGCTTATCAGGTTGAAACTTTTTCACATAACCATCGTAGCCCCAAACTTTAAGAAACGACAACTTTGGTTTCTTGCCAAACCACAGTTCATAAGGTGTCGATGGTGCCCTATTTAAAGTGAATGCAGTTGTCTCTAATGCACAACCCCCAAACGATAGTGGTAAATCGGTAAGATACATCATAGATCACACCATATCCAATAAAGTGCGGTTACGACATTCGGACACACCATTGCGCTGTGGTGTTCCATGTGGCGTGAGCTGTGAAACTATTCCACAGTGTTTTATATGAAGGACAAACTCGTAACTTAAATATTCTCGTCCACGATCAAATCGTAGAAACTTTATTTTCTTGTTACGATGATTCTCCACTTCACTCTGAAATTCTTTGAACTTTTCAAGTGTTTCAGACTTGAATTTCATTAAGTAGATATACCCATATCTGCTCAAATCATGTGTGAAGGTCAGAAAATAACGAGACTCGCCACGAGCATCAACACTCATTGGATCGCATACATCGGTATGTATTATTTCCAATAAGTCACTAGCTCATTCCATTGTTCCAGAGAAAGGAGTTTTAGTCATCTTGCCCATAAGGCACGGTTCGCAAGCATCAAATCATTCATAATCAAGTGATTCCAAAAGTCCATCTTTATGGAGTTTCTTCATGTGCTTTACACCGATATGACCCAAACGGCAGTGCCACAAATAAGTTGCACTATCATTATCAACTTTGCATCTTTTGGCATCAATACTATGAATATGTGTATCACTACGATCGAGATCCAACAAACTATTTTCATTGGGTGTATGACCATTGAAGGTTTTATTCAGGTAAACAGAACAACAATCGTTCTCTGACTTTAAATGAATAGCGTATTGCAATAAACATGATTAAATCATATTTATGCTCAACGCAAACGCCAAATAACATCTATTTAGGTTTAACACTAATCCTGAAAGTATAGGAAGTGTGCGATGATGATCATATCAATCTTGGAACCACTTCCAACACACATCATCACTTCACCCTCAACTAGTTTCTGTTTATTTTATAACTCTTGTTTCGAGTTACTAATCTTACCAACTGAACAAGTATCAAATACCCAGGGGCTACTATAAACACTAGTAAGGTACACATCAATAATCTGTATATCAAATATACCCTTGTTCACTTTGCCATCCTTCTTATCCACCAAATATTTAGGGCATTTCTGCTTCCAGTGACCATTTCCTTTGTAGTAGAAGCACTCAGTTTCAGGCTTTAGTCTAGCTTTGGGCTTTTTCACGGAAGTGACAACTTGCTTGCCATTCTACATGAAGTTCCCTTTCTTTCCCTTTGCCCTTTTCTTGAAACTACTGGTCTTGTTAATCATCAACACTTGATGCTCTTTCTTGATTTCTACCTTCATCAATTTTATCATCATGAAAAGCTCGGGAATCGTTTTTTTCATCCCTTGAATACTATAGTTCATCACGAAGTTCTACTAACTTGGTGATGGTGACTAGAGAACTTTGCCAATCACTATTTTATCTGGAAGATTAACTCCCACTTGATTCAAGAGATTGTAGTACCCAAAAAATCTGAGCACGTGATCACTGCTTGATCTATTCTCCTCCATCTTTTAGCTATAGAACTTGTTGGAGACTTCATATCACTCAACTCGGGTATTTGCTTGAAATATTAACTTCAACTCCTAGAACATCTCATATGGTCCATGACGTTCAAAACGTCTTTGAAGTCCCGATTCTAAGCCGTTAAGCATGTTGCACTAAACTATCAAGTAGTCATCATACTGAGCTAGCCAAACGTTCATAATGTCTGCATCTGCTTCTGCAATAGGTCTGTCACCTAGCGATGCATCAAGGACATAATTCTTCTATGCAGCAATGAGGATAAACCTCAGATCACGGACCCAGTTCGCATCATTGCTACTATCATCTTTCAACTTAGTTTTCTCTAGGAACACATATAAAACAAAGGGAAGCAATAACACGAGCTATTGATCTACAACATAATTTGCAAAATACTATCAAGACTAAGTTCATGATAAATTAAAGTTCAATTAATCATATTACTTAAGAACTCCCACTTAGATAGACATCCCTCTAATCGTCTAAGTGATCGCATGATCCAAATCAACTAAACCATGTCCGATCATCACGTGAAGTTTTCAATGGTGAAAATCATTATGTTGATCATATCTACTATATGATTCACGCTCGACCTTTCGGTCTCCAGTGTTCCGAGGCCATATCTGCATATGCTAGGCTCGTTAAGTTTAACCTGAGTATTCTGCGTGTGCAAAACTGTCTTACACCCGTTGTATTTGAATGTAGAGCTTATCACACCCAATCATCACGTGGTGTCTCAGCACGAAGAACTGTCACAATGGTGCATACTCAGGGAGAACACTTATACCTTGAAATTTTACTAAGGGATAATCTTATAAAGCAACCATTGAACTAAGCAAAATAAGATGTATAAAAGATAAACATCATACGCAATCAAAATATGTAACATGATATGGCCATCATCATCTTGTGCCTTTGATCTCCATCTCCAAAGCATCGTCATGATCTCCATCGTCACCGGCATGACACCATGATCTCCATCATCTTGATCTATATCAATGTGTCGTCATATGGTCGTATCGCCAACTATTGCTCTTGCAACTATTGCTATCGCATGGCGATAGAGTAAAGCAATTATTTCACGCTTGCATCTTATGCAATAAAGAGACAACCATAAGGCTTCTGCCAGTTGCCGATAACTTCAACAAAACATGATCATCTCATACAACAATTTATATCTCATCACGTCTTGACCATATCACATCACAACTTGCCCTGCAAAAACAAGTTAGACGTCCTCTACTTTGTTGTTGCAAGTTTTACGTGGCTGCTATGGGCTGAGCAAGAACCGTTCTTACCTACGCATCGAACACAATGATATTTCGTCAAGTTAGTGATGTTTTAACCTTCTCAAGGACCGGGCGTAGCCACACTCGGTTCAACTAAGGTTGGAGAAACTGACACCCGCCAGCCACCTATGTGCAAAGCACGTCGGTAGAACCAGTCTCGCATAAGCGTACGCGTAATGTTGGTCCGGGCCGCTTCATCCAACAATACCGCCGAACCAAAGTATGACATGCTGGTAAGTAGTATGACTTGTATCACCCACAACGCACTTGAGTAGTACTCGTGCATATAACATCTACGCATAAACCTGGTTCGGATGCCACAGTTGGGGAACGTAGTAATTTGAAAAAAAAATCCTATGCACACGCAAGATCATGGTGATGCATAGCAACGAGCGGGGAGAGTGAGTCCACGTACCCTCGTAGACTGAAAGCGGAAGCGTTAGCACAACACGGTTGATGTAGTCGTACGTCTTCACGATCCGACCGATCCAAGTACCGAACATACGGCACCTCCGAGTTCAGAACACGTTCAGCTCGATGACGTCCCACGAACTCCGATCCAGTAGAGCTTTGTGGGAGATTTCCGTCAGCATGATGGCATGATGATGGTGTTGATGATGCTACTGACGCCGGGCTTCGCCTAAGCACCGCTACGATATTACCGAGGTGGAATATCGTGGAGGGGGGCACCGCACACGGCTGGGAGAGATCAACAGATCAACATGTGTGTCTAGAGGTGCCCCCCTGCCCCCGTATATAAAGGAGTGGAGGAGGGGGGAGGGTCGGCCCTCCTATGGTGCGCCCTGGAGGAGTCCTACTCCCACCGGGAGTAGGATTCCCCCCTTCCAAGTAGTAGGAGTAGGAATCAAGGAAAGGGAAAAGAGAAGAAAAGGAAGGAGGGGGCGCAGCCCCTCCCCCTAGTCCAATTCGGACTAGGCCTTTGGGGGGCGCGCAGCCTCCCCTCTCTCTTTCCCTTAAAGCCTAATAAGGCCCATATACTCCCCGGTGAATTCCCGTAATTCTCCGATACTCCGATAAATACCTGAATCATTCGGAACCTTTCTGATGCCCGAATATAGTCATCCAATATATCGATCTTTATGTCTCGACCATTTTGAGACTCCTCGTCATGTCCGCGATCTCATCCGGGACTCGGAACCACATTCGGTACATCAAAACACATAACTCATAATATAAGTCATCACCGAACTTTAAGCGTGCGGACCCTACGGGTTCGAGAACTATGTAGACATGACCGAGACATGTCTCCGGTCAATAACCAATAGCGGAACCTGGATGCTCATATTGGCTCCTACATATTCTACGAAGATCTTTATCGGTCAAACCGCATGACAACATACATTGTTCCCTTTGTCATCGGTATGTTACTTGCCCGAGATTCGATCGTCGGTATCTCAATACCTAGTTCAATCTTGTTACCGGCAAGTCTATTTACTCGTTATGTAATGCATCATCTTGCAACTAACTCATTGGTCACATTGCTTACAAGGCTAGTAGTGATGTGCATTACCGAGAGGGCCCAGAGCTACCTCTCCGACAATCGGAGTGACAAATCCTAATCTTGAAATACGCCAACTCAACAAGTACCTTCGGAGACACCTGTAGAGCACCTTTAGAATCACCCAGTTACGTTGTGACATTTCATAGCACACAAAGTGTTCCTCCGGTAAATGGGAGTTGCATAAGCTCATAGTCATAGGAACATGTATAAGTCATGAAGAAAGCAATAGCAACATACTAAACGATCAAGTGCTAAGCTAACGGAATGGGTCAAGTCAATCACATCATTCTCTAATGATGTGATCCCGTTAATCAAATGACAACTCTTGTCTATGGCCAGGAAACTAACCATCTTTGATTCAACGAGCTAGTCAAGTAGAGGCATACTAGTGACATTATGTTTGTCTATGTATTCACACATGTACTAAGTTTCCAGTTAATACTATTCTAGCATGAATAATAAACATTTATCATGAAATAAGGAAATAAATGATAACTTTATTATTGCCTCTAGGGCATATTTCCATCAAGGACGAGGTCACCTACCTCGAGCATCCTGGGGCGGATGTTGCGACAATGATACCGCCGCAACGCCTGCTGGTACCTTGCCGCCCATAGTGTGGCTTCACGGCCGCGTTCCTCCCCCAGCACAAGGTCCATCCCCCGCATGGCATCCTGCTGCACCTCATCAAACGCCAGGACCCGTGCGGAGCGATGCCTGACCTCGTGAGGGAGAACCGCTTTTGCTCCTTAGACAAGGAAGAATGGGGTCTAGCCTGTTGGTTTGGTGGCGGTGGTGCGGATGGACCACAGCACGGACTAGAACTCGTTGTGCCAGCCCTTGTCGCAAGCCTCCAGGTTCTTCTTAAAGGTTCTGGTCTTGAGGCCCCTCAGGACCTCCGTGTTGGCGCGTTCGGCCTGGCCATTGCTCCGGGGGTTCACCACCGAAGCGTAGCAGATCTGCGTTCCAGGGTTAGCACAATATGTTTTGAAGATATTGTTGGTGAACTACGAACCATTGTCGGTGATGATGCGGTTAGGGACCCCAAACCGGCTCACGAGGCGTCGAGGCCCTTGATGAACTTGACCGTGGACCCGACTGGGATGGTGCCGACGGCTTCCATCTCCGCCCACTTGGTGAACTTGTCGATGGCGTCGTAGAGGTAGCGGTAGCCCCCAAGCGCTCAAGGGAATGGGCCCAGGATATCCAGCCCCCAGACCGCGAACGGCCACGAGAGCTGGATGGTCTGCAGGCCCTGCGCTGGCTGATGGATCTGCTTGGCGTGGAATTGGTAGGCTTCACAGGACTTCACCAGCTCTGTCGCGTCATTGAGTGTCGTAGGCCAGTAGAACCCACTATGAAACGCCTTGCAGACGAGGGTCCGTGACGACGAGTGGTGTCCGCAATCTCCATCGTGTATGTCGGCCAGCAGCTCCTTCCCCTGTTCCTTGGGGATGCAGTGTAGGGAAATGTCATTTGGCCGTTTCCGGTATAACTCACCGTCTTGGATGCAGTAGGTTGTGGCCTGCCTGGCCACGCGCTCTGTGTCCTCCAATATCTCTGGCAACGCCCCTTGCATCAGGTATTCCTTGAATTCCGTGGTTTAGCATCCCTCCTGAGGTTCCAGCGCCAAGAGTAGGCGGGCTGCTGAGGTTGGGCCACAGGCCGGGGCTCCTGTGGCAGGTGGCTGATGGAGTTCTTCTCGAGGTTGTGCCATGCTTGAAAGCGATGGTGCCGGTGATGGCTTGAAGAGTCATTCTCAAAAATGCCAGGCTCCTGAGGCAACCGTCTGGACGCCCTCCTGGTGATGTCACCAGCCTCTTGGTTGGTGCCGCGGGGCACGTGCTGCAACTCCAGCCCCCAGAACTGCTTCTCCATCTTGGGTACTTCCGCAAGATATGCTTCCATGTGCTCATCCTTCGGCTCATACACCTTGTTGGAGAAGTTGACGAGGAGTTGTGAATCGCCCTTGATGACGAGGCGCTTCACCCACCAGTGATGTCGTGGCTTTCAGGCCTGCTATGAGGCCCTCATATTCTGCTATGTTGTTGGAGACCTTCTCGTCCTGCTGGAAACAGAGTTGTACAACATAGTAGAGCTTGTCCTGAGTGGGGGATATAAGCACTGCACCAGCCCCCGCGACCTGCCGCGAGAATGCTCCATCGAAGTACATGACCTAGCCATCTGGTGCCTCACTACCTGGGGAGAGAGACCGATCCTCGCCCGCCTTAAGCCCTGGTGCCTCCGTCCATTTAGCCACGAAATCAGCAAGTGCAACTCCCTTGACGACCTTGGTTGTGCTGAACTCCAACTAAAACACCTGCAGCTCGATGTTCCATTCGGCGACCCTTCCAGTGGAGTTGGGGCTCCTGAGTACCCTTTCCAATGGGTAGGCCGAGACGACCTTGATGGGGTGACCTTTAAAGTAGTGCCACAACTTACGCGAGGCCACCAAGAGCGCGAGCAAGAGCTTCTGAGGCATGGGGTACCGTGCCCTTGCATCCCACAGCATCATGCTGACGAAGTACACCGGATGCTCGATGAGGGTGGGCGCACTGATGTGGCCTGTGTCTTCTGGAGGTTGAGGCGCTTCCTGAGACGATAGAGGCCCCAGCGCCTGGTTGCTTGGTGCGGACTCTTCAGCCCTAGGGGCGTCTTCCTGCTGAGCTTGGTCCCCCGCTGCCGCAGTCGTGGTCCACGCGAGGCCTTCCTGGTCTTGTGTCGCCACAGCTGAGGGCGCGGCTGGGCGTGGCGCGGCCTTAGCCTAGAGTTCCTCCTGAACCGCCACCAGGGTAGCGCTGGCGGAGTAGGGAGTGGCGGAAAGGTAGAGCACCAGGGACTCGAGAGGGCGCGGCACCACCATCACGGGAGGGCTGGTCAGATATTTCTTGAGGTCTTGAAACTCTTGGTCGGCCTCCTGTGTCCACTCATACGGGCCCTTCTTCTTCATCAGCTTGAAGAATGGTAGGGCGCGCTCCCCCAGCTTGGAGATGAAGCGTCCTAACACAGTTACGTGACCGGCGAGCTTCTGCATTTCTCTGAGGGTCTGCGGTGAACTCATGTCTTCGATTGCCTTGACCTTCTCTGGGTTGGCCTCGATCCCCGTGTGGGACACGAGGAAGCCCAGCAGCTTGCCGGAAGGGATGCCGAACACACACTTCTCCGGGTTGAGTCGTAGGTCCACCTGGCGGAGGCTTGCGAAGGTCTCCCCCAGGTCCTCGATCAAGGTTCTTGCCTCCCGAGACTTCACCACAATGTCGTCAATGTAAGCCTCGGTGTTTTTCATGAGCTGTCGACCCAAAGCAATGTGCATCAGCCACTGGAAGGTCGCGCCCGCGTTGCACAACCCGAATGGCATGCAGGTGTAGCAGTACAGTCCACATGGGGCCAGGAAGGCTATCTTCTCCATGTCTTCCACCGCCATCTTGATTTGGTGATAACTCGAAAACACATCCATGAAACACAGCAGGTCGCACTCGGCGGTGGAGTCGACGATTTGATTGATGCGGGGAAGCGGAAACGGAGCTTGAGGGCAAGCCTTGTTGAGGTTGGTGAAGTCGACGCACATGCGCTCCTTTCCTCCCTTTTTTGGCACAACAATGGGGTTTGCCAGCCTTCCGGGGTAGCGAACCTCGCGAATAACACCTGCTGCCTCTAGCTTGCGGGTTTCTCGGACGATGAAGGCCTGCTTCTCTGTGGACTGCCGCCTCTCTTTCTGCTTCACGGGGCGTACATTGGGGCACACATTCAGGTGATGCTCAATCACCTCCATTGGGATCCCCTCTAGCTGCTTGGGTTCCCACACGAACACCTCCTTGTTTGAGCACAAGAACTTCACCAACGCCTCCTCTAGGTCAGGGTCAAGGTTGGCACCAATGGTGAAGGTGGCTCCCGAGGACCCGTCTTCCTCAACTGGCACCTGCTTGGTCTCCGCCTTATCCTGGGTGAACATATGCTTCTTTTTGGTCGGTGCAGCTTCCTTGGCCTTGGAGACGTCCGCGTCGGCGGGCTGCGCCGCCGCAGCAGCCTTAAGGGCCAGCTTGAGTGCCTGCAGAGACTCCTTGGTGTCTCCAGCTACGGTGAGTACGCTGCTGCTCCCGGGCATCTTCATGAAGTTGAAGGCCGGATGGGTTGCTGCCGTGAACTAAGCCAAGGAAGGGGATCCGAGGATGGTATTGTATGGGAGGACGATATGGGCGATGTCGAAGTCGACCAGCTCCGTGCGGTAGTTGTCGTGGGTGCCGAAGGTCACGGGAAGGCGGGTCTGCCCTAAGGAACTGGAGGAACCACCTCTGACGCCCAAAAGGGCTTGCTGGGTCGGAGTCGTTCCAGCGGTACATGGAGGAGGCTGAAGGCCTCCACCGAGAGCACGTTGAGGCCAATGCTGCCGTCGATGAGGGTCTTGGTGACGGCCACCTAGCAGATGGTGGGCATGCAGAGCATCGGGAGCGCACCCGAGCAGGCGGTGTTGACGGGGTGGTCTTCCGAGTTGAAGGTTATGTCGGCCTTGGGCACCACCCAACCCGGGGGAGCTCCTTGCCGCGTGAGGTCGGCGCTGATCTGGCGAAAGAACTGCTTAGCGTGGCGGTCTGAGGGTGGCGCCTGCGAGCCGCCCAGGAGAGTTGCGACAACCGGGGGCGCCGGCGTTGCGTAGTGGCGAGGAAGAGGTCGCACTGTTCCTCCCAGGAGCCCACAGAAGACGCCGGCAGGTTGAGCAGCCAAGCGCGTGGGACGCCAGTGAGGGCCATGGGAAGCCAGTTTGCCATGACCTTGTCATCGCCCCCGGCCTTGAGGACGGCCTCCTCGTATGCCAGCAGTAAAACCAGCGGGTCCTCCGTGCCGTCGTAGCATGGCAGCATCTCTGGTTTGAACTTACGCGGCCACTGCACCTGCCGTAAGGCGGGGGCCAAGGCTCGGAGCCCCCTAGCCCCAGTGCTGGCTATGGCCGCCGGAGGCTGCCATGCGGGCAAAACACAGTGTCAGCGGAGTGCGGGTCAACGGAAGGATAAGCTCCGGCGCACCCCTACCTGGCGCGCCAAATGTCGGATATCGGGTTCCGGCAAAACTCTTAAGGTTCGAACACTGGGGTGCGCACAAAGATTTCTTCCTACCGAAACACACCCTCAGCCTCGCCACGATCTCTAAGCTAGCTCGATGAACAACACAAGAGACACAAGATTTATACAGGTTCGGGCCACCGTTGTGGTGTAATACCCTACTCCTATGTGTGGTGGTGGATTGCCTCTTGGGCTGATGATGAACAGTACAAGGGAAGAACAACCTCGCAGGGAGAGGCGTACTTGTGCTTGTCGGTGTTCTCGGAACGGGGGTCCCCAGACTTGCCTGCCTGCGGCCTGCGGCCTGGCTCAAGTGTTGGCCCAGTACGGCCCATCTTCATCGACTCGAGCTCAAGACCCTCACGAGCGGCCAAGCCTCGTGGGGCAGACGACAGGAGGCTTCCTTAGGAGCGGCCTCGCTAGGCAAAGCTCGCGAGGAGGCGGAGAGATCAAGGCAAGGGTACCTCGCGAGGTGCTCATGATGCAAGCCATGACGATCAAGACCAGGCGGGCGCCAGGCGGGCGCTGGCCTATGCAGTGTCCTTGTTTCCTCTTTGGTGCAAAGGGGGCAAGCACAGGCGCGGAATACCGAGGTGTCAAGCAAAGGTTGCCATTCCAGTGCAACAGGACCAAGACCGGCAGAGCGGCAGGACGGAGGTCACCGGGGAGCCCAGGACGGCATCATCGCCAGAATCTTTGGCAGTCGAAGACCAACTTTAGTCAGGATAAGCTGTACTAGATGTTCCCCTTCGAAATGGCCGTTGTTGGCGCCCTTCCCGCTCAATATTTGGGAAGAGGACCAGGGCCTCTATAAATAGAGATATCCACCACAGTAGGAGTTGATCGAATCCTTACGAAGCAAAACACCCACCACCACAAGAACACCTCTCCTCGCGAGGATGTTCTTCCTTTGTACTGTTCATCATCAGCCCTGAGGCAATCCACTCACCACACAGTAGAGTAGGGTATTACACCACAATGGTGGCCTGAACTAGTATAAACCTCGTGTCCCTTGTGTTGTTCATCGAGTAGTCTAGATTCTCAGTGAGGCGTTGGGAAGTGAGTTGGTAGAGGAAATATCTTCGCGCGCACCCATGGCCCTCGTCGGCGTCCCACGCATGTGGCTGCTCCACTTGCCAACGTCTTCGGTGACCTCCTGGGAGGAGGTGCGTAGCCTCTTCCTCGCCCACCATGCGGTGTCGGCACTCCCCGTCGTTGCGACTCTCCTAGGAGGCTCACAAGCCCCGCCCGCGAGTCACCACGTCAAGTCGTTCGTCCGCCAGATTGGTGCTACCCTCACTCGTCGCCAAGCTCCTCTAGGATGGGCAGCACCCAAGGCCGACTTGACCTTCAGCTTGGATGACCACCCCGCCAACGCCGCTTGCTCGGGTGCGCTCCCAATGTTGTGCGCTAACACCATCTGCCAGGTGGCCGTCACCAGGACCCTCGTCGACGGCAGGGCCGGCCTCAACATGCTCTCGGCCGAGGCCTTCAGCCTCCTCCATGTGCCGCTAGAGCGACTCTGACCCAGCCATTCCTTCTCGGGCATCGGGGGCCGTTCCACCGGCTCCCTGGGGTAGATCTGTCTCCCGGTAACCTTTGGCACCCAAGCCAACTTCCGCACGGAGCTGGTCGACTTCGACGTTCCCCCATCGGTCTCTCGTACAACGCCATCCTCGGCTACCCTGCTTTGGCCCAGTTCATGGCAGCAGCTCACCCGGCTTACAACTTGATGAAGATGCCCGGGAGCAGCGGTGTCCTCACCATGGCCGGAGATGCAAAAGATGCCCTGCAGGCACTCAAGCTCGCTTTCAAGGCGGCCGTAGTAGCGCAGCCCGCCAGCGCCGATCCCTCAAGGCTAAGGGGGCTGCGGCCAGCAAGAAGAAGCAGTTATTCACCCAAGACAAAGCAGAGACCAAGCAAGTACTAGTCGACGAGGATGGATCCTCCGACGCCACCTTCACCATAGGCGCCAATCTCGACCCCGAGCAAGAAGAGGCCTTGGTGAAGTTCCTGCGCGCGAACAAGGAGGTGTTCGTGTGGGAACCCAAGCAGCTGGTGGGGGTCCCCAGGCAGGTGATCGAGCATCACCTGAACGTATGCCCAAACGTATGCCCCATGAAGCAGAAGGCAAGGCGGCAGCCGACCGAGAAGCAGGCTTTCATCGTCCAAGAAACCCGCAAGCTCGAGGCTGCGGGAGTCATTCGCGAGGTCCGCTATCCGGAATGGCTGGCGAACCTTGTTGTTGTGCCGAAGAAAGGTGGGAAGGAACGCATGTGTGTCGATTTTACCAACCTCAACAAAGCTTGCCCACAAGATCCGTTCCCACTCCCCCGCATCGATCAAATCATCGACTCAACTGCTGAGTGTGACCTGTTGTGCTTCCTGGATGCCTTCTCGGGCTATCACCAAATCAAGATGGCGGTCGAGGATGTGGAGAATACGACTTTCCTGACCCCGTGTGGGGTGTACTGCTACACCTGCATGCCGTTCGGCTTGCGCAACGCAGGCGCAACCTTTCAGCGGCTGATGCACATCGCCTTAGGCCGGCAGCTCAGGAAGAATGCGAAGGGTTATGTCGACGACATAGTGGTGAAGTCTCTGGAGGCAAAGACCCTGATACAGGACCTAGAAGAAACCTCCGCAAGCCTCCGTGAAGTGGACCTATGGCTCAACCCAGAGAAGTGCGTGTTCGGTGTTCCCTCTGGCAAGCTCCTGGGCTTCCTCGTGTCCCACAGAGGGATCGAGGCTAACCCGGAGAAGGTCAAGGCAATCGAAGACATGAGTCCACCGCAAACCCTCAGGGAAATGCAGAAGCTCGCCGGACGAGTAACCGCACTAGGGCGCTTTATCTCCAAGCTAGGAGAATGCGCTCTGCCCTTCTTCAAACTGATGAAGAGGAAGGGCCCGTTCGAATGGATTCAAGAGGCTGACGAAGCGTTCCAAGATCTCAAGAAGTACCTGACCAGCCCTCCTGTGATGATAGCGCCATGCCCGCAGGAGCCCCTGGTACTTTATCTCGCCACCACACCGTACTACGCCAGTGTAGCTCTGGTGGCGGTCCGGGAGGAGCGCAGGGCCAAGACCGCATTGGCCGCGGCCCCAGTCGCAGCAGCCCTGGGCCAGGAAGGCCTCGCAACGGTCACGCCCTCGGCAGATACACGTCAGCCCCAGCAGGAAGATCCCTCCACGGCTAAAGGGACCCCGCCAGTCCGTCAGGAGCCGGGGGCTCGTGCACCTTAGGAGGCGCTCAACTCCCCGGAGGATGCGGACTCCATCACTGCGCCCGCCCTCGTCGAGCATCCCGTGTACTTCATCAGCACAATGCTGAGGGATGCAAGGGCACGGTACCCCATGCCCCAGAAGCTCCTGGTCGCGCTGTTGGTGGCTTCTCGGAAGCTGCGGCACTACTTCCAAGGTCACCCCATCAAGGTTGTCTTGGCATACCCATTAGAGAGGGTACTCAGGAGTCCCAACTCAGCAGGAAGGGTTGCCGAATGGAACATCGAGCTGTAAGCGTTTCAGTTGGAATTCAGCATGACGAGAGTCGTTAAGGGAGCCGCACTTGCAGATATTATAGCAGAATGGACGGAGGCGCCAAGGCTTGAAGCAGGCGAAGAACGGTCACTGTCCCCAGGAAGTGAGGCGCCGGATGGTTGGGTTATGTACTTCGACGGAGCCTTCTCGCGACATGGCGCGTGGGCTGGCGTGGTACTCATATCCCCCACTATGGACAAGCTCTACTACGCCATGCAACTCTATTTCCAGCGTGGAGAGAAGGTTTCCAACAATATAGCAGAGTACGAGGGGCTGATGGCGGGCTTGAAAGCTGCAGTTGCCTTGGGGGTAAAGCGCCTCATCATCAAAGGCGATTCACAGCTCCTCGTCAACTTCTCCAACAAAGTGTATGAGCCGAAGGACGAGCACATGGAGGTGTATCTAGCTGAGGTCCGCAGAATTGAGAAGCAGTTTTGGGGTTTGGAGTTGCAGCAAGTGCCCCGCGGCACCAATCAAGAGGCTGATGACATCGCTAAAAGGGCATTTAGGCGGCTGCCTCAAGAGCCCGGTGTCTTCGAGGGAAGGCTCTTTAAACCCTCGGCAGCACCGCCACCATCAAGCGCGGCGCAACATCAGGAAGAGCTCGCTCAACCACCTGCCTTAGGAGCTTTGGCCTGTGGCCCGGCCTCAGGAGCACGCTTGCTCCTGGCGCTAGAGCCTCATGAGGGATGTTGGACCGTGGAACTCAAGAGCTTCCTAATGCAAGGGACCCTGCCGGAGAGGGATCATGACGCAGAACGTGTGGCACGGCAAGCCACGACCTGCTGCATTCAAGATGGAGAGCTCTACCGGAAGCGGCCGAACAACGTGTCCCTACTTTGCATTTCCAGGGAACAGGGGAAGGAGCTGCTGGCGGACATACACGGTGGGGATTATGGGCACCACTCTTCGTCATGGACCCTCGTTGGCAAGGCGTTCTGCAGCGGATTCTACTGGCCCACAACACTCAACGACGCTGTAGAGCTAGTGAAAGCTTGTGAAGCCTGCCAATTCCATGCCAAGTAGATCCATCAGCCGGCTCAGGGCCTGCAGACCATACCCCTCTCATGGTCGTTCGCAGTTTGGGGGCTGGACATCTTGGGCCCGTTTCCCCGGGCAGGAGGGGGAAATCGCTACCTCTACGTTGCTATCGACAAATTCACCAAGTGGGCTGAGGTGGAAGGTGTCTGCACCATCCCAGCAGGCTCAGCAGTCAAGTTCATCAAAGGCCTCATGAGCCGTTCGGAGTGCCCAATCGCATCATCACCAACAATGGTTCGCAATTCACCAGCAATCTCTTCAAAACATATTATGCTAACCTTGGAACGCAGATATGCTACGCTTCGGTGGCGCACCGTCGGAGCAACGGCCAGGCTGAGCGAGCCAATGCGGAGGTCCTGAAGGGCCTCAAAACCAGGACCTTCAAGAAGAAGCTGGAGGCCTGCGGCAGGGGCTGGTATGACGAGCTCCAGTCTGTGTTGTGGTCCATCCGCACGACCGCAACCAAGTCGACTGGCAAAACTCCTCGTCTACGGAGCGGAGGCAGACCTCCCTTACAAGGTCAGGCGTTGCTCCGTGCGGGGCCTGGTGTTCGACGAAGCGCAGCAGGATGCCATGTTGGGGACGGATCTCATTCTGGGGGAGGAACGTCGTCGGGAGGCCGCGCTTCGGGCGGCAAGATACCAGCAGGCGTTGCGGCGGTACCATTGCCACAAAATCCGCCCTAGGACTCTCGAGGTAGGGGACCTCGTGCTCAGGCGGGTGCTCTCCAGGGAAGGGCTGCATAAGATTTCTCCCATGTGGGAGGGCCCGTTCAAGGTTGTTCATGTTTTTAGGCCCGGCTCCGCACACTTGGAGACCCAGGAGGGGGTGCCCATCCCGAACGCGTGGAACATTCAGCATCTTCGGAGATTCTACCCTTGAAGCGAGGCCCAGTGCCTACGAGGAAAGGCCCGGAGCCTGTGAAGAAGGCCAATGCCTTTGAAGCTTGTCGCTGTGAAAATATGCCCGGTGCCTGTGACGAAGGCCAATGCCTGTGAAGCTCGACCCCTCCTCAAGAAAAGGCTCGGTGCGTGTGAAGCTCGACCCCTCCTCAAGAAAAGGCCCGGTGCCTATGAAGAAGGTCAATGCCTGTGAAGCTCGACCCCTCCTCAAGAAAAGGCCCGGTGCCTGTGAAGAAGGCCAATGTCTGTGAAGCTCGCCGCCCGTGACACTCTCACGTAATAATGAGATGGGGTTGTACACGCCCGGGAGTCTCCGGAGTACCGCCCTGGGCCTCGGGGGCTCCCACCCATGCCCAGTGACAGCACTTAGCTCCACGCTGGTGAGAAGACGTCGAGGACTAGAATAGGTGCCGGACGCGGCTTTTCATTTGCTTTCTGCAGTTGGCTAGTTCATCTTTGTTTGGGACTTTAGTTGAAGTTGCTTTCGATGTGGTTCGCCGTCCCCGGCATGTGTTTTCTCGTCTTTGCCGCTCGCCTATTTCTTCCTTCCTTTCGCAACCCTCATGAGGGGGGGGGCGGGCGCCCTCGCAAGTGTCTTCTGGCTTAATTTCGTGAGGTTTCCCAATCAAAGTTCACAGCGGGAGCATTCCTCCCGGTCCATGCCCCACAGGCATCGCAGCACGAATGTAGGACCCGAGCTGGTCACCCACGCAGCTGGGGGACGGGGCATGTCCCTCCGGCTAATTTTTGCAGGCCTCAAGACGCACAACAAGGCCTCTGGCTGGAGCCTCCCGAGGCAAAGGCCGCAACGAATCCCCCACCAAGCTAAGTTATTCCTACGCATGAGTATTTAATACCGTAAAGCAACATGGAAATGATAGGAACAACATGATAATTAAAGGCAACAGTCTAGCACGCCCCCACAGGGCTACACACTCTTCTCTCTATGCAGGTAAAGCAAAATGGGCACAGCTCCCCCGACGGCAGCCCGCAGAAGAGGATCCGCATCACCCTCCGGAGCTCAAGCAGACCCCTCCTCACGCTTCACCGAGGCACGGCGATGGGACGATCCGCCGCCTCCCTCGAAGCGGGCGTGGTGGCGCGGTTGCTGGTCACGGCCTCCGCTGGGGGAGCTGCCGTCAGAAGGGGAGTCACCGAAGCTTGGCGAGCCGCGGTGTCGGCGTTCTGGGAACGGGGGTCCCCAGACTTGCCTGCCTACGGCGTGGCTCAAGGGGGGCCCAGCTCGGCCCTTCTTCATCAACACGAGCTCAAGACCCTCGCGAGGGGCCAAGCCTTGTGGGGCGGATGACAAGGAGCTTCCTCAGGCGCGGCCTCATCAGGCTGGCTCGCAAGGACACGGAGAGATCAAGGCAGGGTACCTCACGAGGTGCCCATGACGCAAGCCATGACGACCAAGGGCGCCAGGCGGGCGCCAGCCGCGCAGTGTCCTCCTTTCCCCTTTGGTGCAAAGGGAGCAAGCGCAGGCGAGAGCATCAAGCAAAGGCATCCATTTCGGTGCGACAAGACCAAGACCAGCCAAATGGTAGGATGGAGGTCATCATGGAGCCCAAGCCGGCGTCACCACCAGAACCTTTGACAGGCTAGGACCAACTTTAGTCAGGATAAGTGTACCAGATGTTCCGCTTCAAAATGGCCAATTGTTGGCGCCCTTCCCACTCAATATTTGGGAAGAGGCCCAGGGCCTTTGCCTATAAATAGGACTAGCCACCACAAGGTAGGGGGACGGGATCCTCACCAAGTAACCAGTAGAGAGAGCGACTGAACTCCCCCTAGTAGTTCATCGCACCAGTCAAGAACAGACCCTAGCGAGGCTGTTCTTCCTTGTATTGTTCATCATCAGCCCAAGAGGCAATCCACCACACCACAAACTGGAGTAGGGTATTACACCACAATGGTGGCCTAAACCAGTATAAACTCTGTGCCTCTTGTGTTGTTCTTTTCATAGCTTAGATCCTAGCATGGCGGCGGGGTGCAGGTAGGTAGTGGGTGAGATCTCCGCGCGCACCCTAGTGTTCAAACCTCAAGGGTCTGCCGGAACCCGAAATCCAACATTTGGCGCGCTAGGTAGGGGTGCGCCAGAATTCGTCTTCCACCGCCCTATTCTCCTCCGACCATCGCATCCATGTCTGACACTCGCTGGGCCCGCGCCGAGCGCCGAGCCGCCCTCGCCTCCCGCGTCGCCCAGACGGCTCCCGTCGGCGGCCGCCCTCGTCGTTCCCCATCGCCTTCCATCAACGCCGCCACCGGCCCGGCGGGGAACGAGCAGCAAGCATCATCCCAGCATCCCTCCGTGAGGCAAGACGGCCGCACTGCTACCCCCTCGTTCACCCCAGCGGGTTATTTGTCTCATGCGTTCCGCGCACCCATGGAGGCTAGAGCCACGCTCATCGCGGCGAACGAGCTCCTGCGCTACCGTCCCGTCGACGATGTCTATGAAGAATGGCTCGACCGCGTCGCCGAGCTCGTCCGTGCCGCAGGGGGCTCTCCTGCGCCGTCCGTCCCGCTGCACCGCACCCCGCCCTGCGCGGGCGATGAAGCCCCGGGGGCGCCTCGGCCGCCTCCTCCTCAAGAAGGCGCCCTGGCCCCAAGGCACGTCGCCCCTGGGCGGGATCCGCTCCGTCAGGCGCCAGCGCGGCAAGAGCAGAGCTGCCAAGAAGTCCCTCGTCCGCAAGAAGCTGCCCGAGTGCTCCCTGCTCCGGCTCGTCGCGACCACGCTCCCGCCCCCGCGCGTCAAGA
Source organism: Triticum dicoccoides (assembly GCF_002162155.2). Taxonomy (NCBI): domain Eukaryota; kingdom Viridiplantae; phylum Streptophyta; class Magnoliopsida; order Poales; family Poaceae; genus Triticum; species Triticum dicoccoides. The sequence continues at coordinate 592,566,792 of NC_041391.1, read as the reverse complement.
CCCTGCACTGCTCCTAGCTGCAGTGCGTGGGGACCTGCAAGACCAAGCTCTTCGTCACCCAAGGCCTCCTGTAGCCACAGTAGGCTGCCGTGCCTTCACCACCGAGCTGCGCAACGTTGCGTGGCCCGGCAAGTTCAAGCCAGACCTGCCTCCTCGCTATGACGGCACGGCCGACCCCACCGAGTTCCTCGAGCTCTAGGAGCTGGGCATCCAAGCTGCCAACGGAGATGAGAAGGTCATGGCGAACTGGTTCCCCATGGCGCTCAAGGACGGGGCCCACACCTGGCTCCTGAACTTGGCCCCCGGCACGGTCTCCTCCTGGGACGAGATGCGCACCCGCTTTATCGCCAACTTCCAAGGTACTCGCGACCGGCCATCCGCCGTGAGCAACATGCTCCGCATCAAGCAGCAGCCAGGGGAGACCCTGCAGAAGTACATTCAGCACTTCAACAACACACGCCTCAAGATTCTCAAGGTGACCGAGGAGGCCATCATCTCGGCCTTCTCCGACGGCGTGCGCGATGTCAAGATGAAGGAGGAGCTGGCGATGCATGAAGACCTGTGCACCTCTCTGGAGCTGTTCAACTTGGCGACCAAGTACGCCACGGCTGAGGAAGGGTGCCTCTCCCTCCTCGAGCTGCCTGGCGTAGACCCAGAATAGAAGAAACCCAAGGCCAAGGATGTGAAGCGCAAGGGGGCTGCTGTGCTCGCGGCAGAACCAGACACCAAGCGGGGCAGAGATCTGCCCGAATCTTCCAAGGGCAGTCGGTACTGTGTGTACCACGACCTCCACGCCCACAACACCAACGAATGTCAAGAGCTCCGGGCCGTGGGAGAAAGAAGGATCGGCCGACGCCCCGACCGCAGCGACCGGGGCTACGGTCGAGGAGGAGGAAGGAACACAAGACACTGGGAAGACCGCGGCCCACGCCAAGGGTGGCACGACCAACCTCGAGAGGATCGCTGGCAAGACCCACCTCGCGAGGGAGACTGGAGGGATCAGCCCCGCGAGGATCGCCCGCAAGGCAACGCAAGCCTCCCTCCACTGCCGCCGCGGCCAAGGAGAAATGAGGACCGTCATCAGGACGAGGGCGCTGGGGGCTTCCAGGAGCCACGTGCGATCGCCTGCATTCTTGGTGGAGCTCAAGCCCCAGCCTCTCAGCGCATCTTCAAGCAGTTCGCGCGTGAAGTGAACGCAGTCCTCCCCAAGCTCGAAGCCACGCGCCCTCTTAGGTGGTCGGCGTGCGCCATCACGTTCAGCTCAGCGGATCAACTCAAGTGCGCGGCCACAGCCGGAGTCCTCCCGATGCTCTGCTCCCCAATCATCAGCAACGTGCTAGTCACCAAGACCCTCATCAATGGCGGGGCAGGGCTCAATGTCCTGTCCGTGGAAACATTCAACAATCTTCAAGTGCCCTACGATCAGCTTCAGCAAACCAAGCCTTTCTCCGGAGTCACCGATGGCTCCACGGTCCCGATTGGGCTGGTTCGCCTCCCTGTCACCTTTTGGACACGTGACAACTACCGCACAGAGCTCATCGACTTCGACATCGCCCACATTCGCCTATCGTACAATGCCATCCTCGAGTACCCAGCGCTGGCCAAGTTCATGGTCGTGACTCACCATGGCTACAACGTTCTCAAGATGCTAGGAAGTGGCAGAGTCATCACGGTGCCCTGCGAGGAGAAAGACGCGGTGTGCTCCCTGGAGCGAGCCTTTCAGGCCGCATCACTGGAAGACCCGGACCGCGGAAGCAGGAGGCTTCCCGAGACCGCCCCCAAGAAGAAGAAGACATCATCCGGCCCGACCCCTCAGGAGGCAGGTCCCTTAGGGCCCGCGCCTGCCCAGGGGGAACCTCCTTCTATCGCATAGGAAAGCGCGTCCGGCGCCCTCCTCAGGCAGGGCTCGGGGGCTCTCCCCTGGAGGGCCATCGACCTTGCCAAGGTCACGAGGGAGGCGCTTGGGCACCACTTGGAGGCGTGTTTTGAAGCACGCTTCCCTCAAGAAGGAGCAAGGCAAGGAGGGCCAAACCCTCAGGAGTTTGTCAGCATGGCCATTCAGGAGCTACAGGAGTCAAGGATCATGAGTGGCAGCCGCCGCTTACCCGCCGCAGCTCCCCATCCAGGAGAGGAAGGCGGGCTGCGCGTCTGCATCGACATCCCACGGCTCAACCGAGTCGCCTCTCAGGAGCGCTTCTGGCCCTCACGTGTGGGGCGCTGTGGGGGCCCACCCCACAGCTACGTGTGCATGCCCTACAGCTTGCCGAACGCGGCTGCGGTACACCAGCGCCTCATGAGGAGCATCCTGGAGGCTCAGGAGGCCAGGCACTCTGCAGTCTTGGCGGAGATGGAGATGGTTCGCGAGGAGCCACCAGCGCCCCCGGAGCCTCCCGAGGCTCCTGGGCTTGTCCTTTGCTACAAAAATGATTGGGCCACCTTGCTGCACCTTATTTACTTTCATTGATTGTTACCCGCTACAAATTAGCTTATCAAAAAACTATATGTTACTGATAATTTCAGTGCTTGCAGGGAATTCCTTACTGAAAACCGCTTGTCATTGCCTTTTGCTCCTCGTTGGGTTTGACACTCTTACTTATCGAAAGGACTACGATAGATCCCCGACACTTGTGGGTCATCAAGACTCTTTTCTGGCGCCGTTGCCGGGGAGTGAAGCGCCTTTGGTAAGTGGAACTTGGTAAGGAAACATTTATATAGTGTGCTGAAATTTACTGTCATTTGTTACTATGGAACATAATCCTTTGAGGGGCTTGTTCGGGGTATCTTCACCCCGACCAGTAGAGCAAAGAGTTGCTCCTCAACCTACTGAAACTACTGAATTTTTTTACTTTGAAATTGCTTCGGGTATGGTAGAGAAACTACTAGCTAATCCCTTCGTAGGAGATGGAACTTTGCATCCTGATTTACACATAATCTATGTGGATGAAGTTTGTGGACTATTTAAGCTTGGAGGTATGCCTGATGATGTTATCAAGAAGAAGGTCTTCCCTTTATCTTTGGAGGGAGATGCATTGACATGGTATAGGCTATGTGATGATATGGGATCCTGGGACTATAAATGATTGAAATTGGAATTTCACCAGAAGTTTTATCCTATGCATCTTGTTCATCGTGATCGTAATTGTATATATAATTTTTGGCCTCGCGAAGGAGAAATCATCGCTCAAGCTTGTAAGAGGCTTAAGTCAATGTTATATTCATGCCCCAATCATGAGCTCTCAAGATAAATGATTACTCAAAACTTTTATGATCGGCTTTCTCTCAACAATGGCTCCATGCTTGATACTTCTTGTGCTGGGTCTTTTATGATGAAGACTATTGAATTCAAATGGGATTTATTGGAAAGAATTAAATGCAACTCTGAAGATTGGGATTCCGACGATGGTAAGGAGTCAGGTATGACACCTAAGTTTGATTGTGTTAAATCTTTTATGGATACCGATGATTTTCGTGGATTTAGCACTAAATATGGACTTGACTCTGAGATAGTAGCTTCTTTCTATGAATCATTTGCTACTCATGTTGATCTCCCTAAGGAGAAGTGGTTTAAATATAATCCTCCCACTGAAGTAAAAATAGTTGCACCTATTACAGTTGAAGAAAAGACTATCACTTATAATGATCCTATTGTTCCTACTACTTATATTGAGAAACCACATTTCCCTGTTAGGATAAAGGATCATGCTAAAGCTTCAATCGTGGTTCGTAAGAGTAATACTAGAAAATATACACCTCCTGAGCAAATTAAAGTTGAACCTAGTATTGCTATGGTTAGAGATCTCTTGGCTGATAATATTGATGGGCATGTTATTTATTTCTGTGATGCAGCTGCTAGAATTACTAGACCCGATGCTAAGAAACATAGACCCGTTGTAGGCATGCCTGTTATTTTTGTTAAAATAGGGGATCATTGTTATCATGGCTTATGTGATATGGGTGCTAGTGCTAGAGCGATACCTTTTTCTTTATATGAAGAAATTATGCATGACATTGCACCTGCTGATGTAGAAGAAATTGATGTTACAATTAAGCTTGCCAATAGAGATACTATTTCACCAATTGGGATTGTTAGAGATGTTGAAGTCTTGTGTGGGAAAGTTAAATATCCTGCTGATTTTCTTGTTCTTGGTTCCCCACAAGATGACATTTGTCCCATCATATTTGGTAGACCCTTCTTGAACACTGTTAATGCTAAGATAGATTGCGAAAAGGATGTTGTAACTATTGGCTTCGGAGATATGTCTCATGAGTTTAATTTTGCTAAGTTTCGTAGACAACCCCATGATAAAGAATTGCCAAGTAAGGATGAAATTATTGGTTTTGCTTCTATTGCCATACCTCCTAATGATCCTTTAGAACAATATTTGCTAGACCATGAAAATGATATGTATATGAATGAAAGAAGGGAAATAGATGAAGTATTCTTTAAAAGGGACCTATTTTAAAACACAACTTGCCTGTTGAAATCCTAGGGGATCCCCCTCCACCCAAGGGTGATCCCGTGTTTGAGCTTAAACCATTACCTGATACTCTTGAATATGCTTATCTTGATGAGAAGAAGATATATCATGTTATTATCAGTGCTAACCTTTCAGAACAAGAAGAGGAAATATTATTGAAAACTCTGAAGAAGCACCGTGCTGCCATTGGATATACTCTTGATGATCTTAAGGGTATTAGTCCCACTATATGCCAACACAAAATAAAATTGGAAGAAGACGCCAAACCAGTTATTGATCACCAACGACAATTAAATCCTAAGATGAAAGAAGTGGTAAGAAAAGAAATACTAAAGCTCCTGGAGGCAGGTACAATTTATCTCGTTGCTGATAGTCAGAGGGTAAGTCTTGTCCACTGTGTCCCTAAGAAGGGAGGTATTACGGTCATTCCGAATGATAAAGATGAATTGATCCTGCAAAGAATTATTACAGGTTATAGGATGGTAATTGCTTTCCACAAATTAAATAAAGCTACTAAAAAAGATCATTACCCTCTACCTTTTATTGATCAAATTCTAGAAAGATTATCCAAACATACACATTTTTTCTTTCTAGATGGTTACTTTGGTTTCTCTCAAATACCTGTGTCTGCTGAGGATCAAGAAAAGACCACTTTTACTTGCCCTTTTGGTACTTTTGCTTATAGACGCATGCCTTTTGGTTTATGTAATGCACCTGCTACCTTTCAAAGATTCATGATGGCTGTATTCTCTGACTTTTGTGAAAATATTTGTGAGGTATTCATGGATGATTTCTCCGTTTATGGATCCTCTTTTGATGATTGTTTGAGCAATCTTGAACGAGTTTTGCAGAGATGTGAAGATACTAGTCTTGTCTTGAATTGGGAAAAGTGTCACTTTATGGTTAATGAAGGCATTGTCTTGGGGCATAAAATTTCTGAAAGAGGTATTGAAGTTTATAAAGCTAAGGTTGATGCTATTGAAAAGATGCCATGTCCCAAGGACATTGAAGGTATAAGAAATTTCCTTAGTCATGCCGGTTTTTATAGGAGGTTCATTAAGGACTTTTCTAAAATTTCTAGGCCTCTGACTAATCTATTGCAAAAAGATATTCCTTTTGTCTTTGATGATGATTGTGTAGAAGCGTTTGAAATACTTAAGAAAGCTTTGATTTCTGCACCTATTGTTCAGCCACCTGATTGCATTTACCCTTTGAAATTATGTGTGATGCTAGTGAATATGCTATAGGTGCTGTTCTAGGACAAATAGTTGATAAGAAACTAAATGTTATTCAATATGCTAGTAAAACTCTAGATACTACCCAGAGAAATTATGCTACTACTGGAAAAATTCTTAGCAATTGTATTTGCTTGTGATAAGTTCAGACCTTATATTGTTGATTCTAAAGTAACTATTCACACTGATCATGCTGCTACTAAATATCTTATGGAAAAGAAAGATGCTAAACCTAGACTTATTAGATGGGTTCTCTTGCTACAAGAATTTGATTTGCAAATTATTGATAGAAAGGGAGCTGAGAACCCCGTTGTAGACAACTTGTCTAGGTTAGAGAATGTTCTTGATGACTCACTACCTATTGATGATAGCTTTCCTGATGAACAATTAGCTATCATAAATACTTCTCGTACTGCTCCATGGTATGTGGATTATGCTAATTACATTGTTGCTAAATTCTTACCACATAGTTTCACATACCAGCAAAAGAAAAAGTTCTTCTATGATTTAAGACATTACTTCTGGGATGACCCACACCTTAAGGAAGGAGTAGCTGGTGTTATTAGACGTTGTGTACCTGAGCATGAACAAGAAAAGATCCTACGCAAGTGTCACTCCGAAGCATATGGAGGACACCATGCTGGAGATAGCACTGCACATAAGGTATTGCAATCTGGTTTTTATTGGCCCACTCTCTTCAAAGATGCCCGTAAGTTTGTCTTGTCTTGTGATGAATGTCAAAGAATTGGTAATATTAGTAGACGTCAAGAAATGCCTATGAATTATTCTCTTGTTATTGAACCATTTGATGTTTGGGGCTTTGATTATATGGGACCGTTTCTTGCCTCCAATGGGTATACACATATTTTAGTTGTTGTTGATTACGTTACTAAGTGGGTAGAAACTATTCCAACTAGTAGTGTTGATCATAACACCTCTATTAAGATGCTTAAAGAAGTTATTTTTCTGAGGTTTGGAGTCCCTAGATACTTAATGACTGATGGTGGTTCACATTTTATTCATGGTGCTTTTCGTAAAATGCTTGCTAAGTATGATGTTAATCATAGAATTGCATCTCCATATCACCCATAGTCTAGTTGTCAAGTAGAATTGAGTAACAGAGAGCTTAAATTAATTTTTCAAAAGACTATTAATAGATCTAGAAAGAATTGGTCTAAGAAACTTGATTATGCATTATGGGCTTATAGAACTGCATATAAGAATCCTATGGGTATGTCTCCGTATAAAATGGTTTATGGAAAGGCATGTCACTTACCTCTCGAACTTGAACATAAGGCATACTGGGCCATTAAAGAGCTCAGTTATGATTTCAAACTTGCCGGTGAGAAGAGCTTATTTGATATTAGCTCACTTGATGAATGGAGAACCCAAGCCTATGAGAATGCCAAACTGTTTAAATAAAAAGGTTAAAAGATGGCATGACAAAAGGATACAAACCGTGAGTTTAATGTAGGTGATTATGTGTTGCTATTCAACTCTCTTTTAAGATTTTTTTGCAGGAAAACTTCTCTCTAAATGGGAAGGTCCTTACGTTATCGAGGAGGTCAATCATTCTGGTGCCATTAAAATCAACAACTTCGAAGGCACAAATCCGAAGGTGGTGAACGGTCAAAGAATCAAACATTATATCTCAGGTAATCCTATAAATGTTGAAAGTAATATTATTGAAACCGTAACCCCGGAGGAATACATAAGGGACACTTTCCAGAATGTTTTAGACTTCGAAAAGGAATAGGTATGTCGTACGATAAGTAAATCGACTCCAAAACAGTTCTAATAGCAAATTTTCTCCGTTTTGGAATATTTCAGAAAATAAGAAAATAAGAAGTAGTCCGGGAAGAGCACGAGGCATCCATGAGGGTGGAGGGCGCGCCCTACCCCCCTGGGCGCGCCCCCCTGCCTCATGGGCACCTCGTGTCCTCTCTGGACTTCATTTTCTTTTACGATACTTCTTTCGGTTGGTAAAAATTCATTATATAATCTCCCGAAGGTTTTGACCACTGTATCACGCAAAAATCTCCTGTCTTTGTTTCGAGCTGTTTTTCTGACGTCACCCTCCTCCAACAATGAAGACAAGGATGCTTGGCTATTGAAGATAGAGCTAAAGAGAGAAGAACCTGGGGAGATTAGCAAGGATGATGGGATCAAGAAGGCCAGGAAGGATCAAGCTCCGGCGGCAGAAGAAGAAAACATCCTTCAACCTCTTCCTAACCTCTTTACCCCAACTGAGATTGAAGCTTTCGAGATGATTGAGTTAGCTCGCATACAAAACAAGTATCTCACACAGGAAAATATTTTGTTGAAGTATCATATGTCGCACTCAAGGGCATTATCCACAAATTGGAAGAGCTCCTACGCTCGATGTGCGACTATCCATCATCATCACCACATTCTTCACCACCTCCAAGGACATAAACACATGGGTATGGGCATTCCCCTTGGCGACTGCCAAGCTTGGGGGGGTTGCCATGGTATCGTATCACCATCACACTCATATATTTACAGTTTTTCTTAGTTCGATCCTTTTGGTAATGTCTTGATCTAGTAGAATAAAGTTTTGGTATGATTTAGTTTTGAGTTTTGCTTTATGATCCCTCTATGTAATCGAGTCCGTGAGCTATATATAATAAAGATTAGTGTTGAGTCAAGGGCTTTGCTATCTTGTTATGATCTTGAGGGAATAAAAATAAAGTAAAGAATAAAAAGAAATAAGAGAGATCATATTGATCTTATGGATAGTAATGACTTCACATACAAAAAGTATGATGAATAAAAGTTGTTGAGAGTTGACAAACATAGTTTTGGTCATCATTGCAATTAATAGGAAGTAATAAAGAAAGAGAGGTTCTCACATATAAATATACTCTCTTGGACATCTTTTATGATTGTGAGCACTCATTAAAGTATGACATGCTAAAGAGTTGATGTTGGATAAGCAAGACAACGTAATGGTTATGTTTTCTCCCATCTCAGTTAAAGTATATTGTCATTGATCATCCAAACATGTTGAGCTTGCCTTTCCCCCTCATGCTAGCCAAATTCCTTGCACCAAGTAGAGATACTACTTGTGTTTCCAAATATCCTTAAACCCAGTTTTTCCATGAGAGTCCACCATATCTACCTATGGATTGAGTAAGATCCTTCAAGTAAGTTGTCATGTTGCATGCAATAAAAAATGCTCTCTAAATCTGTATGACTTATTAGTGTGTAGAAAATAAGCTTTATACGATCCTACGATATGGAAGAAATAAAAGCGACAGACTGCATAATAAAGGTTCATATCACATGTGGCAATATAAAGTGACGTTCTTTTGCATCAAGCTTTCGTGCATCCAACCATAAAAGCACATGACAACCTCTGCTTCCCTCTGCGAAGGGCCTATCTTTTACTTTATGTCTATGCAAGAGTCAAGGGGATCTTCACCTTTCCCTTTTACATTTTATCCTTTGGCAAGCACCTCGTGTTGGAAAGATCCTCATATATATATCCAATTGGATGTAATTTAGCATGAATTATTATTGTTGACATTACCCTTGAGGTAAAATGTTGGGAGGCAACACTATAAGCCCCTATATTTCTCTGTGTCCAGTTAAAACTCCATAACCATAAGTATTGTGTGAGTGTTAGCAATTGAGAAAGACTAAATGATAGTTGAGTACGTGGACTTGCTGAAAAGCTCTTATTGACTCTTTCTGATGTTATGATAAATTGCAATTGCTTCAGTGACCGAGATCATTGTTTGTTGATTCTCAATGAAGTTTCTGAATCATACTTGATATTGTGAATATATTGTTACTTGAACATAAGAAAGCATATGACAATATATATATGTATGTTGTTGTTATAAGAATGATCATGATGCCCTCATGTCTGTATTTTATTTTATCGACACCTCTATCTCTAAACATGTGGACATATTTTTCGATACCAGCTTCCGCTTACGGACAAGCAAGGTCTAAGCTTGGGGGAGTTGATACGTCCATTTTGCATCATGCTTTTATATCGATATTTCTTGCATTATGGGCTGTTATTACACGTTATGTCACAATACTTATGGCTATTCTCTCTTATTTTACAAGGTTTACATAAAGAGGGAGAATGACGGCAGCTAGGATTCTGGGATGGAAAAGGAGCAAATATTAGAGACCTATTCTGCACAGCTCCAAAAGTCCTGAAACTCCAAGAAAGTCATCTTTGGAATTAATGATAAATATTGAGTGGAAGAAGTACCAGAGGGGGCCCACACCCTGGCCACGAGGGTGGGGGGCGCGCCCTACCCCCTGGGCGCGCCCCCTACCTCGTGAGCCACCTGGCAGCCCTCCGGTGCCCATCTTCTACTATATGATGTCTTTTACCCTGGAAAAAAAATCATAAGCAAGCTTACGGGACGAAACTCCGCCGCCACGAGGTGGAACCTTGGCGGAACCAATCTAGGGCTCCGGCAGAGCTGTTCTGCCGGGGAAACTTCCCTCCGGGAGGGGGAAATCATCATCATCATCATCACCATCGATCCTCTCATCGGGAGGGAGTCAATATCCATCAACATCTTCACCAGCACCATGTCCTCTCGAACCCTAGTTCATCTCTTGTATCCAATCTTTGTACCAAAACCTCAGATTGGTACCTGTGGGTTGCTAGTAGTGTTGATTACTCCCTGTAGTAGATGCTAGTTGGTTTATTCGGTGGAAGATCATTTGTTCAGATCCTTAATGCATAGTAATACCCCTCTGATCATGAACATGAATATGCTTTGTGAGTAGTTACATTTGTTCCTGAGGACATGGGTGAAGTCTTGCTATTTGTAGTCATGTGAACTTGGTATTCATTCGATATTTTGATGAGATGTATGTTGTCTCTCCTCTAGTGGTGTTATGTGAATGTCAACTACATGACACTTCATCATTGTTTGGGCCTAGAGGAAGGCATTGGGAAGTAATAAGTAGATGATGGGTTGCTAGAGTAATAGAAGCTTAAACCCTAGTTTATGTGTTGCTTCGTAAGGGGCTGATTTGGATCCACATGTTTCATGCTATGGTTAGGTTTACCTTAATACTTCTTTGGTAGTTGCGGAAGCTTGTAATAGGGGTTAATCATAAGTGGGATGCTTGTCCAAGAAAGGGCAGTACCCAAGCACCGGTCCACCCACATATCAAATTATCAAAGTAACAAACATGAATCATATGAGCGTGATGAAAACTAGCTTGACGATAATTCCCATGTGTCCTCAGGAGCGCAATCCTCATTATAAGAACTTGTCCAGGCTTGTCCTTTGCTATAAAAAGTATTGGGACACCTTGCTGCACCTTATTTACTTTCATTGCTTGTTACCCATTACAAATTATCTTATCACAAAACTATCTGTTACCGATAATTTCAGTGCTTCCAGAGAATACCTTACTGAAAACCGCTTGTCATTTCCTTCTGCTCCTCGTTGGGTTCGACACTCTTACTTATCGAAAGGACTACGATAGATCCCCTACACTTGTGGGTCATCACTCACCGCCGTGCGTGAGTAATCCCATCATAGGCTTGCTGGACGGTGATGGGTTGGATGAGATTTACCATGTAATCGAGTTAGTTTTGTTAGGGTTTGATCCCTAGTATCCATTATGTTCTAAGATTGATGTTGCTATGACTTTGCAATCTTAATGCTTGTCACTAGGGCTCGAGTTCCATGGTTTCAGATCTGAACCTATTATGTTTTCATGAATATATGTGAGTTCTTGATCCTATCTTGCAAGTCAATAGTCATCTACTACGTGTTATGATCCGGCAAACCCTGGAGTGACAATAGTCGGGACACTTCCCGGTGATGACTGTAGTTTGAGGAGTTCATGTATTCAGTAAGTGCTAATGCTTTGGTCCAGTACTCTATTAAAAGGAGGCCTTAATATCCCTTAGTTTCCGATAGGACCCCGCTGCCATGTGAGGGTAGGACAAAAGATGTCATGCAAGTTCTTTTCCATAAGCACATATGACTATATTCGGAATACATGCCTACATTGCATTGATGAACTCGAGCTAGTTCTCTGTCACCCTATGTTATAACTGTTGCATGATGAATTGCATCCACATAATTATCCATCATTGATCCATTGCCTACGAGCTCGTTTCATATTGATCTTTGCTAAGTTACTTCTCCATTGACACTGTTATGATTGCTACAAAACTGTTACTGTTACTTTTGCCACTATTATTGTTACTTCCATACTACTTTGCTACTAAATACTTTGCTGCAGATATTAAGTCTGTCAGGTCGGTTGAATTGACAACTCAGCTGCTAATACCTGAGAATATTCTTTGGCTCCCCTTATGTTGAATCAATAAATTTGGGTTGAATACTCTACCCTCGAAAACTGTTGCGATCCCCTATACTTGTGGGTTATCAGGCATTAAAACCCACGCCACCATCCATGAGTGTCTTAGTGACAAGGACATTGCTAATGATTGGTGAATAGAGCATTGAGAGCGCGCCTGAAGTGGCCGCACACTTGAGCTGATCCAAAGAGTCGAAGGTGATGGAGTACTTGGACCACCTGAGGGGACGCGACGCCTCGGGCTTAGGAAGGGCCGCGTTCACCTCACGAGCGAACTTCTTGAAGACGTGATGGCAGACGAGGGCCTAAGCACCACCCAGGATGCAAGCGATAGCCCGAAGCTCTTGGAAGCCCCCGGCCCCATCATCCTGGCAGTGGTCGTCGTAACTTGTTGGTGGTGGTGGCAGCGGAGGGAGGCCAGCATTGCCCTGAGGGTGGTCCTCATGAGGCTCGTCCTGCCATGGACCATCGCGAGGCTGGCCTTCCCAGCGGTCCTCACGAGGCTGATCGCGCCAGTCCTAACGGGGTCAAGGTTGTCCCAGCGGCCTCCGCTGGTACTGATGACTCACAAGTAAAGGGGATCTATCGTAGTCCCCTCGATAAGTAAGAGTGTCGAACCCAACAAGGAGCAGAAGGAAATGACAAGCAGTTTTCAGCAAGGTATTCTCTCCAAGCACTGAAATTATCGGTAACAAATAGATTTGTGATAAGGTAATTCGTAACGGGTAACAAGTAACAAAAGTAACTAAGGTGCAGCAAGGTGGCCCAATCCTTTTTGTAGCCAAGGATAAGCCTAGACAAACTCTTATATAAAGCAAAGCGCTCCCGAGGACACATGGGAATTGTTGTCAAGCTAGTTTTCATCATGCTCATATGATTCGCGTTCGTTACTTTGATAATTTGATATGTGGGTGGACCGGTGCTTGGGTGCTGCCCTTCCTTGGAGAAGCCTCCAACTTATGATTAACCCCACTCGCAAGCATCCGCAACTACGAAAGAAGAACTAAGGTAAACCTAACCATAGCATGAAACATATGGATCCAAATCAGCCCCTTATGAAGCAACACATAAACTAGGGTTTAAGCTTCTGTCACTCTAGCAACCCATCATCTACTTATTACTTCCCAGTGCCTTCCCCTAGGCCCAAATCACAATGAAGTGTCATGTAGTTGACGTTCACATAACACCACTAGAGGAGAGACAACATACATCTCATCAAAATATCGAACGAATACCAAATTCACATGATTACTTATAACAAGACTTCTCCCATGTCCTCAGGAACAAACATAACTACTCACAAAGCATATTCATGTTCATAATCAAAGGAGTATTAATTATCATTAAGGATCTGAAAATAAAATCTTCCACCAGATGAACCAACTAGCATCAACTACAAGGAGTAATCGACACTACTAGCAACCCACAGGTACCAATCTCAGGTTTTGAGACAAAGATCGGATACAAGAGATGAACTAGGGTTTGAGAGGAGACGGTGCTGGTGAAGATGTTGATGGAGATTGACCCCCCCTCGATGAGAGGATCGATGGTGATGACAACGGCGATGGTTTCCCCCTCCCGGAGGGATGTTTCCCCGCCAGAACAGCTCCACCAGAGCCCTAGATTGGTTCTGCCCAGGTTCCGCCTCAAGACGGCAGCGCTTCGTCCGGAAAGCTTCTCTCTTATTTTTTTTCCATGGCAAAAGACACCATATAGCAGAAGATGGGCGTCGGGGCCTGCTAGGGGGTCCACAAGGTAGGGGCGCGCCCAGGGGGTAGGGCGCGCCCTCCACCCTTGTGGTTGGCTAGTGACCCCCCCCTTTGGTGCTTTCTTCGCCCAATATTTTTTGTTCATTCCAAAACTGATCTCGGTGAAGTTTCAGGACTTTTGGAGTTGTGCAGAATAGGTCTATAATATTTGCTCCTTTTCCAGTCCAGAATTCCACCTGCCGGCATTTTCCCTCTTCATGGAAACCTTATAAAATAAGAGAAAAAGGCATAAGTATTGTGATATAACGTGTAATAACATCCCATAATGTAATAAATATCAATATAAAGCATGATGCAAAATGGACGTATCAACTCCCCCAAACTTAGAGCTCGCTTCTCCTCAAGAAAAAGCCGATATCGAAAAATATGTCCACATGTTTAGAGATAGAGGTGTTGATAAAATAAAATATGGACATGAGGGCATCATGATCATCTTTAGAACATCAACATATATTGTCATATGATTTATTAAGCTAAAGTAAGAATTCATTCACAAGGTAAAGTATGAATCAGAAACTTCATTGAAAACTAACAAACTATGATCTCAGTCATTGAAGCAATTGAAATTTATCATAACCTCGGAAAGAGTCAATATAAGAGCTTTTCAGCAAGTCCACATACTCAACTATCATTTAGTCTTTCATAATTGCTAACGCTCATGCGATACTTATGGGTACAAAGTTTCAATCGGACACAGAGAAAGATAGAGGCTTATAGTTTCGCCTCCCAACCTTTTACCTCAAGGGTAATGTCAACAATAATATTTTCTGAAAAACCTACATCCGAGTGGATATATATATCCGGATCTCTCCAACACATAGTTCTTGCCAAAGGATAAAGTGTAAAAAGGGAAAGGTGAAGATCACTATGACTCTTGTATGAGGGTAGAAGGTTAAAATAAAAGATAGGCCCTTTGTAGAGGGAAGCAGAGGTTGTCATGTGCTTTTATGGTTGGATGCACAAAATCTTAATGCAAAAGAACGTCACTTTATATTGCCACTTGTGATAAGGACCTTTATTATGCAATCCGTCGCTTTTATTTCTTCCACATCACATGCTCGTATAAAGCTTATTTTCTTCACACTAATAGATCATGCATATGTAGATAGCAATTTTTATTGCTTGCACCGATGACAACATACTTGAAGGATCTTGCTCAATACATAGGTACGTATGGTGGACTCTCATGGCAAAACTGGGTTTAGGGATGTTTGGAAGCAAAAGTAGTATCTCTACTTGGTGCAAACAATTTGGCTAGCATGAGAGGGAAAGGCAAGCTCAACATGTTGGATGATCCATAACAATATAACTTCTATTCGGATATAGGAAAACATAACCCATTATGTTATCTTCCTTGTCGAACGTCAACTTTTTAGCATGTCATATTTTAATGAGTGCTCACAATAACAGAAGATGTCCAAGATAGTATATTTATATGTAAAACCTCTCTTTCTTTATTACTTTCCATTAATTGCAACAATGACCAAAACTATGTTTGTCAACTCTCAACAACTTTTATTCATCATACTCTACTCTATAAGGTCAACATATGATCTTTTTATTTCTTTCTATTCTTTCTTTAATTCCCTCAAGATCATAGCAAGATAGCAAAGCCCTCAACTCAAAACTACTCTTATTATATATAACTCACTGTCGGTGTCAAAACCGGCGGATCTCGGGTATGGGGTCCCGGACTATGCATCTAGGCGGATGGTAAGAGGAGACAAGGGACACGATGTTTTTACCCAGGTTCGGGACCTCTCGATATAGGTAAAACCCTACTCCTGCTTGATTAATATTCATGATATGGGTAGTACAAGAGTAGATCTACCACGAGATCAGAGAGACTAAACCCTATAAGCTAGCCTATGGTATGATTGTTGTTTGTCCTACGGACTAAAAACCCTCTGGTTTATATAGACATCGGAGAGGGATAGGGTTACACAGAGTCGGTTACAATGGGAGGAGATCTACATATCTGTATCGCCAAGCTTGCCTTCCACGCCAAGGAAAGTCCCATCCGGACATGGTGCGAAGTCTTCAATCTTGTATCTTCATAGTCCAGGAGTCCGGCCAAAGGTATAGTCCGGCTATCCGGACACCCCCTAATCCGGGACTCCCTCAGTAGCCCCCGAACCAGGCTTCAATGACGATGAGTCCGGTGCACAGATTTGTCTTCGGCATTGCAAGGCGGGTTATCCTCCAAATTCCATATACCTGTTGAATAGTGTCCGGCTTCTAGTGAATGTTGCGCTCCTTGGCTTCCATGCCCAATAATGGCCATCTTCCACGTGTCAAACGATTACGAAAAGCCAGGGTGTTTTTTCATTTACCCCCTGCGCAAATGAGCTGCCTATAAAAGAGATGAGGATTTAGATCCGAATCACACCATCTTCCCTTCGTGAGCATTCATTGGAGCGCATCCGACAGAGATCCATTCCATCATGGCCAGTCGATGCAGCTCCTCCTCTCGCCCTCCCAGCCCTCAGCCTGGAGATTGGGGGAGATGCTCCGTCCCGCACAGCGAGCTAGTGACGCTCCAAGCCAAGGGGTTTCTCCCCCCAGCCTACATGGTCCCGGTTCGAGCCGGGCTTGCCACGTATAATGGTGGAGAGCAAGCGGAGAGCGTCCCCAATACCTCCAAAGGAGAGCGGGTATGCCTTGTCCCTTATTTGATAAGAGGGCTCGGATTTCCAATTCATCCGTTTCTCCAGGGCTCCTGGAGTTCTACGGCCTCCAGTTGCACAACCTTACGCCTGCCTCCATATTGCATATTGCGGGCTTCTTAGCCCTTTGCGAGCTGTTTTTGGGCATCGAGGCTCATTTCGCGCTGTGGAAGAAGCTATTCTGCTTTGTGCCCCATTCTCAGGAGGGGTCGATATATCAAGTGGGCGGAGCCGAACTATGGCGCATCGCCGGGACCGGATATCTATCTGGAACCCCGAAGAAGGCGTCCGAAGACTGGCCTCCAGAATGGTTTTACATAGAAGATGTCCCCCTGCCAGACCCTGTTCGGATCAGCCTCCCTGAGTTCGATAATGCTCCTTTGAAGAAGCACCTAAGCTGGCATCCACGGAGCCCTCAAAAGGAAAATGACAAGGACGTCCTTTACCTGATGAGCCGGATAAGGTTGTTAGCTCATTCCAGATTGACCATGATCGAGGTCATGGCCACATGCATTATGCGGGGGGTGCAACCGCTTCAGTATAGAGGCCACCCCATGTGGGATTTCAACGCGGAGGACGACGCCACCCGGTGCGGCCGTAAGGGGCCGGAATTGGTTGCCGCTCTAATAAAGATCTTGTCCGCTTTGTACAAGGGAGAAGAGGAGGAATTTCTCCGCATCAACCCACGGGGCGGGTTTTCTATGTACAATCCTCCAAGCTGGGTAATCGGACACTTTTACTCGCCCATCCGTTTCATATTCCCATAGTTAAGTATTCAGTCTAGCAATTTTAACGCAGGAGCTACGCCAGGCTGTAAAGGAGATAAACAGCCCTCCTCCACAACCCGAGGACCCGGAACGGTCCTTCGACCCGGTCTCCCAAGAGGACCCGGACTTATTTGTGGAGCTGATCGATGGGGTGTTTCATCAATTGAGCAAGGAAAACGCCTTAGTGGCCATTACGGTGGATTATCCCGGACTACTTCCAGCCTCACAAGTAATGGAGACTGAAGTCCCAGTACTTTTAAGATGATCCATCTGTGCTTATTTTTTATCACCGTATACCAATGGAGTTTTTGCAGGGGAAGTGCTTGAGGTGGAGGGCCGAGCCTGCGGTGGCTAGCCAACAAGGGGTAGCAAGGCCCAGCAGGCTGAAAAGAAGTGCGGTCCGGATTGAGACATCGGCGCAATGGTATGGCGTGCCATTTTATTCCCAGATGTTATTCCCTCAAGGCATACTAACGCTCATGCTCTCTTCAGGAAAAAGAGCGCTCGCCGGACTATATCCGGAGAGGTTGCCAATCGCGCCTCCACCAGCAGGCTCCAAGGCCGGGTCCGAAAGCGAAGGCGAACACGAGGCGCGCACCGGACGCTCCTCCGACAGAGGATGCGGATGGGCTGTCTGCCACCAATTCCGAGGTGGAGAGTGCCATGAACCACAGGCATTGCCGAACAATTCTTCGTGACACTTGTTTCTCCCAAGAGGCATTGGATGCCTTCAATACGGGAGATGTGTACCTCCGTGCCGCACAAAATGGTCTAGCCAGAGCCACGGAGCAGTATGTAAAAGACATATGGGTGAGAAAATTTGATGGTTATATATGTCAGTAGCCCCCGAGACTTGAAGCAGTTAGAATAACAGATTTAAGGATCATTTGTTATGCAGGATCTTACAGAAAAGAATACCCAACTATCCCAAGAGCTGGAAGAGTGCAAAGCCCAACTTGAGGCCGCACTAGCCGCGGCAGGGGAGGCCAAGGAGACCCCCTCTGGTAATATATGCTTCGAAAGATAAGTATGTTGTGAAGTGTGGCGTGTGTGCAAATCTGACAATAACATTGCAGATGGCGCCGGAGTAGATCCGGACAAGCAACAACTCTTGTGTCGGTTAAAGGCCGGCGAGAGCGTGCTTACGAAGCTGAGGCAAGAGAAGAATAATCTCCACGATGCCAACACCCAACTGGGCGAGGAACTAAAGGATGTTCGTGCCCAGCTGTCGGACTCCGTGAAGGAGAATCGGCGGCTTCGACGCGGCATTTTTAGTAAGTGCTTGAACGAACTTCGAAAAAGAGTTCGGCGAGGAAGTCGATTGACAGAGTTATGTCTGTAGGTATGCTGATAGGCCGGCCTTTAGAGGAAATGCCCGGTTCTACGGGTGACCTTCTTCCCGAGCTCTCACAACTGCACAAACGGGTTCGGCAGGTAATGCAAGGCGTCGCACAGGCCTTGTGGCCATCCTTCTTCATGCCCAAAGGCCTTGGAGAGCTTGCAGAGAAGCTGAAGGGAGCGCGGTGGCGCTTCTGATTATGGAAGATATCGGCCTGCCGTCAAGGCGCCAGGGAGGCATGGGCCATGGTGAAGACGCGGTACACGAAGGCTGACCCAAACCACATGGTCGAGGTCGGACCTGTGGGGCTTGATGGGAAGGAGATCCCTGTGAGTTGAGTGTATGGCCAGGTAGAGTTGGCCGCCAAATATTCCGAACAGGACTGTAAACTAGACAGCCTGTTGGATGGTATTGAAGAGGAATATACCCAATCAAATTGACTATGTAATTTAAGATGACATGTAAAATGCCTTCTAGCCGGATTGTAGATCGTTTGTCATGGCGGACCTTTTCGCTTCAACCACGGGACCCGATAGTCTAGAGTGTGTCCGAATACCCTCTCGGTTATGTAAGAACCGGGGCATGCGTGGAGACCAGGCGTAGGGGTCATTAGTGATTGAACAGACAAGTGCCCAACTAGTTATGTTATATTACATGGTTAGTAAGAAACATCTTCCAGGGAGAATAATTCCGTTAGGGGTTCCTTTCCCTGGGAGGCATGCCCTAAAGTGCATGTCCGGACTGCGAAAAAAGCAGAAAAGCATCTGGGGGCGGATAAATAAACAGGTGAGAAATCATCTTTAGTTCACCAGCCGAATATTCCCTTAAGAACGCTAGCTTTCGGCTTCACCCAGTCTGAGGTACACATCCGGCTGACCCGGTAGTAACAATCGCAGAGGTGCTCCCTTTACCGCCTAGCCGAACAATCGGGAACATAGGGGTAAGCACGGAGCCAGGCAACCCAGCTTGGCCAAAATTTAAGTCATATCGATGCATATAATGGTGAATAAAAGGTACATACGGAAGTGTGACACATGTGTTGGCCATGAGGCCCGTATAAACAAGCTTCTGTTAAAGAAGCCCCCAGGTATAATGAGCGCGGATAGCGCGTCAATTGTGTGCGAACAAGGCGCAAACGAGCCCTTAAAGGCTATACGAGAAAGGGAGGGAGAAGGAGAGAAATATAAGATAGCTAATGTGTAAAAAATAGACAGAGGAAGGAGACGAACACAGAGTCCGGCGCTTCAAGCCTGCTATTGATAGAATGTTGAACGGGCTTTTGCCACATCACGCTCCTCCTCCAAGGCATCCAAACTATCCTGCCGATCGAGTACGGCTTCTCTTTCTTCGTACATGCGCACGCGAGGTGAGTCATGAATTATGTCGCAGGGCAGAACTGCCTCTGCGCCGTATACCATAAAGAATGGTGTGAATCCGGTGGTGCGATTCAGCGTGGTCCGCAGCCCCCAGAGTACGGAGTCGAGCTCCTCTACCCAGTGCATGCTAGATTCCTTGAGGGACCACACTAATCTGGGTTTGATGCCGCTCATGATTAGACTATTTGCTCGCTCGACTTGACTGTTAGTTCGTGGGTGATAGACTGAAGCGTAGTCGAGCTTGATGCCCATGTTTTTGCACCAGAGTTTGACCTCGTCAGCCATAAAGTTCATGCTGTTATCAGTGATGATGTTGTAGGGGACGCCATAACGGTGTATGATCCCTGATATGAAGTCTATCATCTGTCCGGATTCGGCCGTCTTAACAGGCTTGGCCTCTATCCATTTGGTGAATTTATCCACCATGACCAATAGGTATTTTTGCTTGTGGGTTCCTCCTTTAAGGGGTCCAACCATGTCAAGCCCCCAGACCGTGAAGGGCCAGGTGATGGGTATAGTTTGGAGGGCGGCGGCTGGCATATGGCTTTGGTTAGCAAAGAGCTGGCAACCGCCGCATCGTTGGACTAAGTCCCGAGCATCTGCCCGGGCCGCCGGCCAATAAAATCCTGTACGGAAGGCCTTGATTACAAGGGCCCGGGCTGCGGCGTGGTGCCCGCCGAGTATGGCATGAATTTCAGCCAGAAGATTCCGCCCTTCCTCTTTGGAGATACACCTTTGAAGGACTCCGGTGGTGCTTTTCTTATAAATCTCTCCCTCATGGACTTTATAGGCTTTAGATCGCCGCACTATGCAGCGTGCCTCATTTTGGTCCTCGGGAAGTTCCTGCCTGGTTAGGTAGGCTAGGAATGGTTCTGTCCATGGGGCAATGACTGCCAATATTACGTGGGCTGAGGATGTTACTTCGTTGGCAGAGCCTCCCGTTATGTCAGAATGTTCGGTGTCGGGCGGTGCGGTTGGGTCCGGGCTGTTATTTCCGGATTCCCCTTCCCGATGGCTTGAATAGCCTCTCCAAGAAAATGTTGGGGGGGGGGGACTGCATCGCGCTTTGCACTGATGCGTGCCAAGACGTCTGCTGCCTGATTGTTTTCCCGGGCTAAATGGTGAAATTCGAGCCCCTCAAACCGAGCTGACATTTTTAGGATGGCGTTATGATAAGCTGCCATTTTCGGATCCTTGGCATAAAAGTCTCCATTTATTTGGGATATCGCGAGGTTCGAATCCCCACGCACCTCTAAGCGTTGGATGCCCATGGAGACTGCCATCCGGAGACCATGTAGAAGGGCCTCGTATTCGGTTGCGTTGTTGGAGTCCGTATACATTATCAAGAGTACGTATTGAACTTTATCTCCTATTAGGGACGTCAGAACGATGCCAGCCCCCAGACCAGCTAACATTTTGGAGCCGTCGAAGTGCATGATCCAGTTGGAGTATGTGCCGTACTCTTTAGGGAGTTCGGCTTCAGTCCATTCGGCGACAAAGTCGGCCAAAACTTGCGACTTAATAGCTCGCCGTGGCTTATAGGTTATGTCGAACGGGAGGAGCTCAATGGCCCATTTGGCAATCCGTCCCGTCGCATCGCGGTTGTTTATAATATTGTTAAGAGGTACTTCAGAGGCTACTGTTATTGAACACTCTTGAAAGTAGTGTCGCAGCTTCCGGGATGCCATAAACACCGCGTACGCTATCTTTTGATAATGCGGGTACCGTGACTTGCATGGAGTGAGGACAATGGACACGTAGTAAACTGGTTTTTGAAGGGGGAATTTGTGTCCGTCCGTTTCTCGTTCGACGACGAGCACTGCGCTTACGACTTGATAAGTTGCCGCAATGTATAATAGCATTGGTTCGCCGATGCTAGGCGCGGCCAGGATCGGGTTTGTTGCCAATATGGCTTTTATTTCTTCGAGTCCGGCCGTGGCGGCATCCGTCCACTCAAAGTGTTCGGTGCGCCGGAGGAGGCGATAAAGGGGTAATGCCTTTTCTCCCAAGCGGGAGATAAAGCGGCTTAGAGCCGCCATGCGTCCAGTCAATTTTTGTATTTGTTTGAGGTCCTTTGGAATATCCAATTGTGACAGGGCTCGGATCTTGGCTGGGTTTGCTTCAATTCCTCTACCGGATACAATGAAGCTCAGGAGCTTTCCGGCTGGTACACCAAAAACGCATTTTTCCGGGTTGAGCTTGATGTCATATGTTCGGAGGTTATCGAATGTGAGCCTCAAGTCGTCTACTAGAGTTTCGACATACTTGGTTTTGACGACCATGTCATCTACGTATGCCCCCACTGTTTTGCCGATCTGGTTTGCCAGACATGTCAAGATCATGTGCTAATATGTTGCACCGGCGTTTTTGAGCCCGAAGGGCATTGTGTTGAAGCAGAATGGGCTATATGGGGTGATGAATGCCGTTCTGGCTTGGTCTGGCTCTGCCATCTTAATTTGATGGTAGTCGGAGTATGCGTCGAGGAAACACAATGAATCGTGTCATGTGGTAGCGTCGATAATTTGATCGATGCGGGAGAGGGGGAAGGGATCCTTTGGGCAAGCCTTGTTGAGGTCCTTGAAATCGACGCATAGGCACCAGGATTTGTCCTTCTTTGGTACCATCACCAGGTTTGCTAGCCAATCTGGATGTTTTATATCTCTGATGAATCCCGCCTCCAGTAGTTTGGCTAGCTCCTCTCCCATGGCTTGTATTTTAGGTTCGGAGAAACGCCGAAGAGCCTGCTTGACTAGCTTGAATCCTTTTAGGATGTTTAGGCTGTGCTCGGCCAGCCGGCGTGGGATTCCTGGCATGTCTGAAGGGTGCCAGGCAAAAATGTCCCAATTTTCACGTAGGAATTCTCGTAGTGCGGCGTCTACATCAGGGTTTAATTGTGCCCGATGGAGGCCGTTTTTGTAGGGTCCGTTGGATGGACTTGGAATTTGACTATTTCGTCCGCCGGTTTAAAGGAGGTGGACTTGGATCTTTTATCGAGTATCACGTCGTCCCTGTTCATCGTGGAGCGCAGCGCAGTCAGTTCCTCGATCGCTAGGGCTTTGGATAGTGCCTCAAGGGCCAGTGCGGCTGTCTTATTTTCGGGCGGAGTGCTATGTCCGGGTCACTAGCAAGAGTGATGATTCCATTGGGTCCAGGCATTTTGAGCTTCATGTACCAGTAATGGGGTATAGCTTGAAAAATTGTGAATGCCTCTCGCCCTAATAGAGCGTGGTATCCGCTGCTGAACGAGGCCACTTAAAACGTGACCACCTCGGACCTGTAATTATCCGGCGTGCCGAACACCACATCCAGTGTGATTTTTCCTGTACAGCATGCTTCCCGACTGGGGATTATTCCTCTAAAGGTTGTGCTGCTTCACTCAATGCGGCTCCTGTCTATTTCCATTTTTCAAAGGGTTTCCTCAGAAATGAGGTTCAATCCGCTACCACCGTCCATGAGTACCTTGGTAAGGCGAAAGCCGTCCACTATTGGACTGAGGACCATGCGGCTGGTGCTCGGGCTGTTCGGAATTTAAGTTCATCACTGGCATTAAAGGTAATAGTCGTGTCACTCCATGGGTTTATTGTTGCTACTTGGTAGACTTCGGCAAGGTTGCGGAGTGTTCGTTTCCGCATAATATTTGATGTGAAAGTCTCAAAGACTGTTAATACCGTACTGGTATCCCTGGGCTGGTGCTCTATGAACTCTGGAGTTAGAAGCTCTTCGCCACTTCTGGCAACCTGCCGGAGTATCCAACATGCTCTAAGGCTATGAGTTGGTGTGGTGCCCTCTGTACTATGAATTTTACAGGGTCCATTGAGCCATCCCTCCAGTACGGTTCCATGCCCTATAGAGGTTTTTTGCTTTTTGGTGTTTAACCCAGGTGCCTAGCAATAATGCACCCTTTTATTTCGGACTGGGGTTGTATTCAGGGTCGGATTGTCCCAAAATTTTATTTCGGTTTTCCAGGTGCTTTCCATCGCACAGTACTTTCGTACTATGGATGCCAAGTCAGCGAAGCGTGTAATTTCACAGCGACTTATGGTGTTGAGGATTCCGTTGTCCGTGCAATTATTGCAGAAGAATGAAATTGCATCCTCCTCGCGGCAGTCCTTTATCCCGTTCATGACCAGGAGGAATCAGGCCCAGTAATGGTGTACTGTTCTGCGGGCTCTTGCTGAATTTGGGATAGATCCCTTATATTTGGGTGGGAGGGTGGAATTAAATCTAGAACCTTGCCCAATCTGAGACTCAGGGGCCAAGGAGTTTCCGAACTTGGAAGCTTGGGTTCTTGGATGTTGTCCAATGAATCTAGCCCGCTGCCTGACTTTAGGTTCAGGGCGTGAGTGACGTCCTCCCCTCCGCGGGTATCCGGCTTGGAGGGATCGGGAATCTGGACATAACTAGTCCTTAAGATAGATGAAGGCTTGCCGCATTGTTCCTCCACCACTACGACATGATGGGTGACCTGGGGAGAGTTAATCTCTCTCGGATCGGGTATAGGCCCAATCTGATCATAGTTTGTAGCGACTCCCAGGGCGGCAATGCGATCCAAGAGCTCGTTTAAGGAAGAGAGCTCCATCGGATCTAACTGCTCGGCGAGTTCCGAGTTGATGTGGAGATTGCTTTCGATGACCCGAGAAGTCATCGTCGGCGCGGCGGCCGAACAGGCGGTCATAAGAATACCGCCTAGCCGGAGAGTTTGGCCAATAGACAAAGCTCCTTTAGCAACAGTGCCGTCTTTAAAGACGGGATGAGGCATCCTTCCTGATGGCGACGGCACAGCGGAACTCTCAATGAAAGCACCAATGTCGGTGTCAAAACTGGCAGATCTCGGGTAGGGGGTCCCGAACTGTGCGTCTAGGCAGATGGTAACAGGAGACAAGGGACACGATGTTTTTACCCAGGTTCGGGCCCTCTCGATGGAGGTAAAACCCTACTCCCGCTTGATTAATATTGATGATATGGGTAGTACAAGAGTAGATCTACCATGAGATCAGAGAGGCTAAACCCTATAAGCTAGCCTATGGTATGATTGTTGTTCGTCCTACGGACTAAAACCCTCCGGTTTATATAGACACCGGAGAGGGCTAGGGTTACACAGAGTCGGTTACAATGGGAGGAGATCTACATATTCGTATCTCCAAGCTTGCCTTCCACGCCAAGGAAAGTCTCATCCGGACACGGGACGAAGTCTTCAATCTTGTATCTTCATAGTCCAGGAGTCCGACCAAAGGTTATAGTCTGGCCATCCGGACACCCCCTAATCCGGGACTCCCTCACTCACGGACTCGATTACATAGATAGAGATCAAAACAAAACTCAAAGCTAGATCATACTAAAACTTTATTCTACTAGATCAAAATATAACCGGAAAGATTGAACTAAGAAAAACGGTAAATATAGAGGTGTGATGGTGGTATGATACCGGGGCACCTCCCCCAAGCTTGGCAGTTGCTAAGGGGAGTGCCCATATCCATGTATTTATGTCTCTTTCTTTGGAGGTGGCGACGATGGAGTTGTTGATGACCGAGGCTTCTTCCTTAGCTTGCGCATGAGGATAGAATTTTGCTCCCTTAAGTCATCGATCTCCTGCTCAAGACTTAATATCTTCTTACATAATTCCTGTTTGTTTTCCTGCAAGAGACGAAAAGGGATTAACTTGATCTTAGGTTTCTTTGCTTTATTAGGCAGACTTGACTTTTTGAACTCCACGTGCATGTCCCCAGGTTGAGGTAGTGGGACTTCATCTTCATCTGAGATTGTCTTTTCCTTTCCCTTAGGATCATAGTCTTCTTCTTCCTCCGTATTCCAACCACCATGCTCCAAATCCCCGTAGACTTTGGGGTCTACAACGTAGTCAGGCACATAGCTTTCTCCTTCTGAATCCTGGGATGACATATTGCTCTAAATCTGCTGCAGAAATAGCTCAAAACAAAAAGAGAGGATTTTGTCGTGGTACGGTGGTCAAAACCTTCGGGAGATTATATAATGATTTTTTATCGACCAAAAGAAATATTGTGCAAGAAAACAGAGTCCGGAGGGCACACGAGGTGGCCACAAGGTAGGGGCCGCCCAGGGGGGTAGGGCGCGCCCTCCACCCTTGTGGTCGCCTCGTGTCTCTTTCGGACTAATTTTAATTTTACTATTTTTTAAAATATTCCAAAACAGAAAAAAAATTGCTATTAGAACAGTTTTGGAGTTGGTTTACTTACCGTACCACATACCTATTCCTTTTTGAAGTCTGACACGTTCTGGAAAGTGTCCCTTATGTATTCCTCTGGTGTTACGGTGTCAATTATATTGGTTTCTACATTTATGGGATTACCTGAGATATAATGTTTGACTCTTTGACCGTTTACTACCTTCGGATTTGTGCCTTCGGCGTTGTTGATTTTGATGGCACCGAAATGATAGACCTCCTCGATAATGTAAGGACCTTCCCATTTAGAGAGAAGTTTTCCTGCAAAAAATCTTAAACAAGAGTTGTATAGCAAAACATGATCAGCTACATTAAACTCACGCTTTTGTATCATCTTGTCATGCCATCTTTTAACTTTTTCTTTAAACAACTTGGTATTCTCATAGGCTTGGGTTCTCCATTCATCAAGCGAGCTAATCTCAAATAATTTCTTCTCACCGGCAAGTTTGAAATCATAGTTGAGCCCTTTAATAGCCCAATATGCCTTATGTTCTAGTTCGAGAGGTAAGTGACAAGCCTTTCCATAAACCATTTTACATGGAGACATACCCATAGAATTTTTATAAGCAGTTCTATAAGCCCATAATGCATCATCAAGTTTCTTGGACCAATTCTTTCTAGATCTATTAACAGTCTTCTGCAAAATCAACTTAATCTCTCTATTACTCAATTCTACCTGACCACTAGACTGAGGATGATATGGAGATGCAATTTTATGGTTAACTTCATACTTAGCAAGCATTTTACGAAAAGCACCATGAATAAAGTGTGAACCACCATCAGTCATTAAATATCTAGGGACTCCAAACCTCGGAAAAATAACTTCTTTAAGCACCTTAATAGAAGTGTTATGATCGGCACTACTAGTTGGAATAGCTTCTACCCACTTAGTAACGTAATCAACAACAACTAAAATATGTGTATACCCATTAGAGGAAGGAAAATGTCCCATATAATCAAAGCCCCAAATATCAAATGGTTCAATAACAAGTGAATAGTTCATAGGCATTGCCTAACGTCTACTAATATTACCAATTCTTTGGCATTCATCACAAGACAAGACAAACTTACAAGCATCCTTGAAGAGAGTAGGCCAATAAAAACAAGATTGCAATACCTTGTGTGCAGTTCTATCTCCAGTGTAATGTCCTCTGTAAGCCTCGGAGTGACACTTGCGTAGGATCTGTTCCTGTTCATGCTCAGGTACACAACATCTAATAACACCATCTACTCCTTCTTTATAAAGGTGTGGGTCATCCCAAAAGTAATGTCTTAAATCATAGAAAAATGTTTTCTTTTGATGGTATGTGAAACTAGGTGGTATAAATTTAGCAACAATGTAATTAGCATAATCAGCATACCATGGAGTACTACGAGAAGCATTTATGGCAGCTAGTTGTTCATCAGGAAAGCTATCATCAATAGGCAGTGGGTCATCAAGAACATTTTCTAACCTAGACAAGTTGTCCGCAACGGGGTTCTCAGCTCCCTTTCTATCAATAATATGCAAATCAAATTCTTGTAACAAGAGAACCCACCTAATAAGTCTAGGTTTAGCATCTTTCTTTTCCATAAGATATTTAATAGCATCATGATCGGTGTGAACAGTTACTTTGGAATCAACAATATAGGATCAGAACTTATCAGAAGCAAATACAACTGCTAAAAAATATTTTTCAGTAGTAGCATAATTTCTCTGAGAATTGTCTAGAGGTTTACTAGCATAATGGATAACATTTTATTACTTATCAACTCGTTTTCCAAGAACAACACCTACAGCATAATCACTAACATCACACATAATTTCAAAGGGTAAATTCAAATCAGGTGGCTGAACAATAGGTGCAGAAGTCAAGGCTTTCTTAAGTATTTCAAATGCTTCTACACAATCATCATCAAAAACAAAAGCAACATATTTTTGCAAGAGATTAGTGAGAGGCCTAGAAATTTTAGAGAAGTCTTTAATAAACCTCCTACAGACCATCATGACCAAGGAAACTTCTTATACCTTTGATGTCTTTAGGACACTGCATCTTTTCAATAGCATCTACTTTAGCTTCATCAACTTCAATACCTCTTTTAGAAATTTTATGCCCCAAGACAATACCTTCATTAACCATAAAGTGGCACTTCTCCCAATTCAAGACAAGATTAGTTTTTTCGCATCTCTGCAAAACTTGATCAAGGTTGCTTGAGCAATCATCAAAAGAAGTTCCGTAAACGGAGAAATCATCCATGAAAACCTCAACATTCTTTTCACAAAAGTCAGAGAATATAGCAGTCATGCATATTTGAAAGGTAGCAGGTGCATTGCATAAACCAAAAGGCATATGTCTATAAGCAGAAGTACTGAAAGGGCAAGTAAAAGTGGCCCTTTCCTGATCATCTTTTGACACATGTATTTGAGAGAAGCCAGAATAACCATATAGGAAGCAAACATGTGTATGTTTGGATAGTCTTTCTAGCATTTGATCAATAAAATGTAGAGGGTAATGATCTTTTCTAGTAGCTTCTTTTAATTTGCGGAAATCAATTACCATTCTATAACCCGTAACAATTCTTTGTGGGATCAATTCATTCTTATCATTAGGAACAACGGTAATACCTCTCTTCTAAGGGACACAATGAACAGGACTTACCCACTGACTATCAGCAATAGGATAAATTATACCTACCTCCAGAAGCTTTAGTATTTTATTTCTTACCACTTCTTTCATTTTAGGATTTAACCGTCGTTGATAATCACTAACCGGTTTAACATCTTTCTCCAATTTTATTTTGTGCTGACATAGAGTGGGACTAATGCCCTTAAGATCATCAAGAATATATACAATAGCGGCACGTTGCTTCTTCAGAGTTTTCAATAATTTATTTTCTTCATGCTCGGAAAGGTTAGCACTACTAACAACAGGATATATCTTATTTTCATCGAGATAAGCATATTTAAGAGTATCAGGTAATTGTTTAAGCTCAAACACGGGATCACCCATGGGTGAGGAGGATCTCTGAGAATTTCAACAGGCTAATTGTGTTTCAAAATAGGCCCTTGATTAAAGAATGCTTCATCTATTTCCCTTCTTTCATTTATAAACATTTCATTTTCATGATCTAACAAATATTGTTCTAAAGGATCAGTAGGAGGCATGGCAATAGAAGCAAGACCAATAATTTCCCACACAAGAATTCAACATTCTAACAATCCCAACTCGTGAAATAGTATCTCTATTTGCAAGCTTAAAGTAACATCAATGCCTTCTATCTCTGCAGGTGCAATATCATTCATAATTTCTACATACAAGGTATAAGGTATTGCACTCACACTAGCACCCACATCACACAAGCCATGATAACAATGATCTACTATTCTAACAGAAACCACAAGCATGCCAACAACAGGTCTATGTTTATCTTTAGTATCAGGTTTAGCAATCCTAGCAGCTTCATCCTAGAAATAAATAACATGCTCCTCAATACTATCGACCAAGAGATCTTTAACCATAGCAATACTAGTTTAAACTTTAATTTGTTCAGGGGGTGTAGGTGTTCTAGTATAACTCTTCGAACCATAGTGGAAGCTTTAGCATGATCCTTTATTCTAACAGGGAAAGGTGGTTTCTCAATATAAGCAGTAGGAACAACAAGACCAACATTATAAGTAATAGTTTCTTATTTAACTTTAATAAGTTCTAGTACTTTAACTTCAATGGGAGGATGAAATTTAAACCACTTCTCCTTAGGGAGATCAACATGAGTAGCAAATGATTCACAGAAAGAAGCTACTATCTTAGAGTCAAGTCCATATTTAGTGCTAAAATCACGAAAAGCATCAGTATCCATAAAAGATTTAACACAATCAAACTTAAGGTTTATACCTGACTCCTTACCTTTGTGGAGTTCCCAATCTTCAAAGTTGCATTTAATTCTGTCCAATAAATACCATTTGAATTCAATAGTCTTCATCATAAAAGAACCAGTACAAGAAGTATCGAGCATACATCGATCGTTATGAGAAACCCGAGCATAATTTTTTTGGATAATAATTTCTCATGAGAGCTCATGATAGGGGCACGAATATAACATTACCTTAAGCCTCACCCAAGATTGAGCGATACTATCTCCTTCACGAGGCCAAAAATTATATATATAAGTCCGATCACGATGAACCAGATGCATAGGATAAAACTTCTGATGAAATTCCAATTTCAATCGGTTGTAGTTCCATGATCCAATATCATAACATAGCCTATACCATGTCAATGCCTTTCCCTTTAAAGATAAAGGGAAGAACTTATTCTTGACAACATCTTCGGGCACACCTGCAAGCTTAAATAATCCACAAACTTCATCCACATTGATTAGGTGCATATCAAGATGTAATGTTCCATCTCCTATGTAAGGTTTAGCTAGCAGTTTCTCTATCGTACCCGAAGGAATTTCAAAATAAATATTTTTAGCAGGTGCAGTAGGTTGAGGAGCAACTCTTTGCTCTTCTAGTCATGGTGAAGATACCCCAAACAAGCCCCTCAAAGGATTATTTTCCATAGTAACAAGTGACAGTAAATTTGAGCACACTATATAAATGTTTCCTTACCAAATTCCACTTACCAAAGGCTCTTCACTCCCCGGCAACAGCGCCAGAAAAGAGTCTTGATGACCCACAAGTATATGGGATCTATCGTAGTCCTTTCGATAAGTAAGAGTGTCGAACCCAACGAGGAGCAGAAGGAAATGACAAGCGGTTTTCAGCAAGGTATTCTCTGCAAGCACTGAAATTATCGGTAAAAGATAGTTTTGTGATAACGTAATTCGTAACGGGTAAAAAAAAGTAGCTAATGTGTAGAAAGGTGCCCCAATCCTTTTTGTAGCAAAGGACAGGCCTGAACAAACTCTTATATAAAGCAAAGCGCTCCTGAGTACACATGGTAATTATTGTCAAGCTAGTTTTCATCATGCCCATATGATTCGCATCCGTCACTTTGATAATTTGATATGTGGGTGGACCGGTGCTTGGGTGGTGCCCTTCCTTGGACAAGCCTCCCACTTATGATTAACCTCTCTCACAAGCATCCGCAACTATGGAAGAAGATTTAAGGTAAACCTAACCATAGCATGGAACATACGGATCCCAATCAGCCCCTTACGAAGCAATGCATAAACTATTTAAGCTTCTGTCACTCTAGAAACCCATCATCTAATTATTACTTCCCAATACCTTCCCCTAGGTCCAAATCAAGGTGAAGTGTCATGTAGTCGACGTTCACATAACACCACTAGAGGAGAGACAATATACATCTCATCAAAATATCGAACGAATACCAACTTCACATGATTACTTATATCATAACTTCTCCCATGTCCTTAGAAACAAACATAACTACTCACAAAGCATATTCATGTTCATAACCATAGGAGTATTAATTATCATTAAGGATCTGAAAATATAATCTTCCACCAGATAAACCAACTAGCATCAACTACTAGGAGTAATCAACACTACTAGCAACCCAAAGGTACCAATCTGAGGTTTTGAGGCAAAGATCAAATATAAGAGATGAACTAGGGTTTGAGGGGAGATAGTGCTGGTAAAGATATTGATGGAGATTGACCCCTTCTCGATGAGAGGATTGATGGTGATGACGATGGTGATGATTTCCCCCTCCCGGAGGGATGTTTCCCCGGGGGAACAGCTCCGTCAGAGCCCTAGATTGGTTCTACCCAGGTTCCGCCTCGAGACGGCGGCGCTTCGTCCCGAAAGCTTCTCTCTTATTTATTTTTCAGGGCAAAAGACACCATATAGCATAATATGGGCGTCGAGGACCTGCCAGGGGGCCCACAAGGTAGGGGGCGTACCCAGTGGGTAGGGCGTGCCCTCCACCCTTGCGGCTGGCTGGTGGTCCCCCTCTGGTGGTTTCTTCGCCCAATATTTTTTATTATTCCAAAACTGATCTCCGTTAAGTTTCAGGACTTTTGGAGTTGTGCAAAATAGGTCTCTAATATTTGCTCCTTTTCCAGTCCAGAATTCCAGCTGCCGACATTCTCCCTCTTCATGAAAACCTTATAAAATAAGAGAGAAAATGCATAAGTATTGTGATATAACGTGTAATAACAGCCCGAAATGCAATATTATCAATATAAAAGCATGATGCAAAATGGATGTATCAGCGGCCTCCTCTGCGGCCCTAGCAACGGTCATTGCGCTCAGGGCGACGGCCAAGGCACCCATCCCGAATGGTCGTGAGCTCTTGGCAGTCGTTGGTGTTGTGGCTGTTCATGTTGTGGAAGACGCAGAATGGGCGATTTCCTTTGGAAGACTTAGGGTGATCACAGTGGCGCTTCATCTCAGGCTTGGCCGCGAGCACCGGCGGGCCCTTGCGCTTCACGTCCTTTGCCTTGGCCTTCTTATCTTATGGGTCAGCCTCTAGGAGCTCGAGGAGCGAGAGATGGCCTTCTTTTGCCCTCGCGCACCGGGTTGCCATATTGAACATCTCCAGAGCTGAGCACAGGTCCTCGTGTATGGCGAGGTCCTCCTTCATCTTGACGTCCCGGACGCCATCAATGAACGCTGAGATGATGGCCTCGTCCGACACCTTGGGATTCTTGAGGCGAACATTGTTGAAGCACTGGATGTATTTGTGCAAGGATTCCCGTGGTTGTTGCTTGATGCGTCGTAGGTCACCCACGACAGGAGCGCGGTCACGGGTACCTTGGAAGTTGGCAACAAAATGCTCCCGCAGCTCGTCCTAGGAGGAGACACTACAAAAAAAGACACATCCGTGACATTTTGGACCGAACGAATTTTTTCCTGTCATACTTATGACACT
The DNA here is from genome assembly GCF_002162155.2 of Triticum dicoccoides. NCBI lineage: Eukaryota > Viridiplantae > Streptophyta > Magnoliopsida > Poales > Poaceae > Triticum > Triticum dicoccoides. The sequence goes on along the minus strand of NC_041391.1, from coordinate 592,533,803 downwards.
TCTATGACGATAATTGTGACAAAACCCGGTATCATCATAGATGTGGCGGGCTCCTACTTCTATGACAAAAATCATGATAGAAAATGGGCTTTTCATCCTGGGCGGGCCGGAGATGCAGCTTCATGACATTCTTTGGGCCGTCCATGACGGAAAAAACCGTGGTAGAAGCAAGGGCGAGGAAAATTTCGGCGAGTTCCTGGTTATGCTGGGTGGTCAGGGGCCGAGCGATGCGCGTTTCTCTCGTACACGTACGCGCGTGTGTGTGAGGCGTTGGCTTTAATTCAACCCGAGCGAGGCGTTGGGCTCTAACTGAACCCGAGCGATTGCACTGCAGGCTACGCGTTACTGAACCCGAGCGATAGTTCGATGGCTGTTAACTGAACCCGATCGAGCGATTCCTTCACTACTCTGCTAACTGAAGCCGGTCGATGCTGCCTTTGGATGAATAGTGAGCGTTGCGGGAGGGGGGGTGGATGAACAGTGAGCGGTGGGGGTGCATGAACAGGACCCCGTGGCATTGCGTTTGGATGAACAGGACCCCGAATGATCGAGCCGGTTGGGGCTAGATGAACAGGACCCCGTGGAGGGCTGGCAGAACAGGACGACCCTGTGGAGGGCTGCATGAACAGTAGACGGTGGAGGGGTGGATGAACAGTAGCCCGTGGAGGGGTGGTTGAACAGGAGCCCATGGAGAGGGGTGGTTGAACAGTAGCCGGTGGAGTAGCGCACGGTGGAGGCTAGATGAACAGGAGCCCGTGAATGAACAGTCGCAGGTGGAGGCTGGAGGAGGTCGACGATGGATGAACAGTAGCCCGTGGATGCTGGAGGAGGTCGACGGTGGAGATGAACAGTATCCGGTGGAGTCCCGTTTTGTGGTACGCCACACCCCTCCCAATGAACATGACCCCCGTTTCAACCGTAGCGCTCCAACACAAGTCTGTTTCGTCCATTTTGCGGTACGCCACACCCCTCCCAATTAACAGGACCCCCGTTTCGACCGTAGGAGGTCCCTTTCCTCCGTTTTGCGGTACACCAGACCCCTCCCAATGAATAGGGTCCCGTTTCGAACGTGGCTGGTTGAACACAAGGCCGTTTCCTCCATTCTGCGGTACGCCAGGCCTCGTTTCCATCGCCTGTTCCGTCCAAGCCGGTTGGTTCCCACCCGTTCCGTTGCCTCCCGATGAACACGACGCGTTCCGTTGCCTCCCCATGAACATGATGCATTCCATTTCCTCCCCATGAACACGACGACGACGCTGTTTCTCCGTTCCGACCCAGCCATGTACACGAACCCTGGCCGTACGTATGCGCGAGTGGACGTTCGAGACCCCGCCCGTATGTACGTATGTGGCTGTATTTACTTTCTTGCACCCTGGCCGTTGTACGTATGTGTACATGCTACGTGTGCGCCTCTACTACGACACGTTTGCGCCTCTACTACGACATATGCGCGCCTCTACATCGACCAGTATGTACGTACACGTTCGCGACCAGAATGACAACGCTACGTACGCTTCAACCAGGTGGGTCCCGACTGTCAGGCACTTCCTTGCGTGCGAAGATGTAGCTGGTGGGTCCCAGCAGTCAGGGGGGTGAATCATTTTTTTTTGCCCAGACGCAATTCCTTGCATGCGATGATGTAGCTGGTGGGTCCCAGCAGTCATGGGGAAACGTTTTTTCGCAAAATATGGTGGCCCGTCCGGTGGGTCCCTACTGTTAGGTGGAGGAATAATTATTTTGCGCGTAATAAGGAGGCACTTCCTTGCTGCGGCCGTGGACCCAGCTTTCATCCTCTCCACGTACAGTCCACGTCCGATGGAAGCCGTTCCTTGACCACGTTGACCACGCCACGCCGAGAGCACCAGGGCGGTGGACGACAGTGAGGCCTAGGAAGGGGGCGACGTGGAGCTGGGGAAGACGCGACAGTGGATGCCCACGCATAGAGGAGTATGAGGGTTCACTGGTTCGCTGCGGTGTGAGGGTGCCGTCGCCGCAGAATAATGAAGTCTACTACACAACCTTCTTCTTGTAGACGTTGTTGGGCCTCCAAGTGCAGAGGTTTGTAGGACAGTAGCAAATTTCCATCAAGTGGATGACCTAAGGTTTATCAATCCGTGGAAGGCATAGGATGAAGATGGTCTCTCTCAAACAACCCTGCAACCAAATAACAAAGAGTCTCTTGTGTCCCCAACACACCCAATACAATGGTAAATTGTATAGGTGCACTAGTTCAGCAAAGAGATGGTGATACAAGTGCAATATGGATTGTAGATATAGGTTTTTGTAATCTGAAATTATAAAAACAGCAAGGTAACTAATGATAAAAATGAGCGTAAACGGTATTGCAATGGTAGGAAACAAGGCCTAAGGCTCATACTTTCACTAGTGCAATTTCTCTCAACAATAATAACATAATTGGATCAAATAACAATCCCTCAACATGCAATAAAGAGTCACTCCAAAGTCACTAATAGCGGAGCGCAAACAAAGAGATTATGGTAGGGTACGAAACCACCTCAAAGTTATCCTTTCCGTTCTATCTATTCAAGAGTCCGTAATACAACTACATGAAGCTATTCTTTCCGTTCAATCTATCATAGAGTTCATACTAGAATAACACCTTAAGACACAAATCAACCAAAACCCTAATGTCACCTAGATACTCCATTGTCACCTCAAGTATTCGTGGGCATGATTATACGATATGCATCACACAATCTCAGATTCATCTATTCAACCAACACAAAGTACTTCAAAGAGTGCCCCAAAGTTTCTACCGGAGAGTCAAGACGAAAACGTGTGCCAACCCCTATGCATAGGTTCATGGGCGGAACCCACAAGTTGATCACCAAAACATACATCAAGTGGATCATGTGAATATCCCATTATCACCACAAATAAGCAAGACAAGACATACATCAAGTGTTCTCAAATTCTTAAAGACTCAATCCGATAAGATAACTTCTAAGGGAAAACTCAATTCATCACAGGAGAGTAGAGGGGGAGAAACATCATAAGATCCAACTATAATAGCAAAGCTCGCGATACATCAAGATCGTGCCATACAGAGAACACAAGCGAGAGAGAGAGATCAAACACATAGCTACTGGTACATACCCTCAGCCCCAAGGGTGAACTACTCCCTCCTCGTCATGGAGAGCGCCGGGATGATCAAGATGGCCACCGGTGAGGGATTCCCCCTCCGATAGGGTGCCGGAACGGGCTCCCGAGAGGTTTTTGGTGGCTACAGAGGCTTGCGGGGGCGGAACTCCCGATCTATTGTTCGCTTCGATGGTTTTAGGGTATGTGGGAATATATAGGCGAAAGAAGTCGGTCGGGGGAGCCTCGAGGGGCCCACGAGACAGGGGGCGCGCCCAGTGGTGAAGCTATGTACCTAGGGTAGGGTCATGGGCCTGTCCAAACTACCCTCCCCAAGGACATCTCTAGAAGAAACCACCTGTCAATCGACTCAGAAGTGTTCCACTCGACGGACTTGAAGACACTCGACCATGAAGCCAACCACTCGACCATGAAGCCAACCACTCGACAGCCAGGAGATCTAAAGTCACTCTACACGCAAACGGTCGGTCACTAAGTAGCTTTTACGGTCATCATGGCACTTTATTTGTGGCGTTACCAGTAACGCCCAATCTTAATGTACTTTAAACCCTACATAACTGAGGGCCGGAGGGGTCTGGCAAACTCTATATAAGCCACCCCCTCCTCAGTGTAAATGGTTCGCACCCATGTAACTCGTACGCACATAATACAGTCGACCGCCTCCGGGCTCCGAGACATAGGGTTGTTACTTCCTCCGGGAAGGGCCTGAACTCGTAAATCTCTTGCGTATACAACTCCTCCATAGCTAGGATCTTGCCTCTCCATACCTACCCTCCTACACTACTATCAGACATAGAACCACGAGAGTTGGCGCCCACCATGGGGCACGTGTCTTAGCGACTTATTGGAGAAGTTGTGATTTTTCCGATCTCCTTCGTCATGGTTTCAGGCGGAGTTTTGGTTGAGGGCCGCGAGATCCGTCTCCGCGCACTCACATTCATCGCTCACGACTCCGCTTGGCTTCAGGAGGCTCCGCTCGACATCGACGCACTCCCAGTCCATGGAGCAACGCACTTTCGCGCGTGCGTCCACGACATCCTCCTGCGGCAACCGTCGACCCAGTATCGGTCGGCCCCTGTGTCGTCCTCCCTCCCTATTTCCTGTCGGCGCAAGCGCTCCGGTCGGTCGAGGCTTCAGAGGTGGGTGAGGCACGCAGTGGCTCGCCAGTCGGCCACCCCCAAGTCGCGGCAATGGAGCCCGATGAATCTCTCTACGGCCTGTTCGACCTGTCGACTGGCTCCGCAGAGACTGCATCCGACTGCGACAGCAGTGATCCCGCGGCGGAGGTTCTGATGGTCGATGGACCACGCAGTCCTCTCGGTTTCCCCCGCACCAACGGAGGCGATGGCAGAGGCGATCCGTCGCATGCCCATGAAGAATATCTCCCCGAGCCCCCCACTTTGTTGCAGAGGGAAGATCTTCGCCGCCGGAACATGGATGCGCTGCACACTCCTATCATTGGAGAAACCCCTGAGGCTCGTGGCTTAGAGGACGCGCGCTTGGCTAACTTGGCTGAGCGCACCCGACTGGAGAACCTTCAGCGAGCACTCGACGTAAACTCTTTCCACCACCGACTTAGGTATATCGAACTCCGATTCAGAATTTAGCGGCTGCAGCCCGTATAGCAGAGTCGATTCAACCTTCCTAGTCAGAAGCTGGCAAAGGCTTGTTACAGATCAAAGATTTACTCCAGGCAGAAGGAGATCAAAATTCAGCTGTATCGCAGGAGCGGAATAGGATTCACAGCAGATCCGTCGCTGCAAATACAGTCCAGTCGGCCCATAGCCCAAGATTGCCCCCGAGGCGTGAGGAACATCGAGACCGGCATGATCAGTACAAGAACCGTGAGCAGTATGATCACTGAGGGATTCTCGGATTAGGGGGTGTCCGGATAGCCGAACAATCATCGTTGGCCGGACTCCTGGACTGTGAAGATACAAGATGGAAGACTTCGTCCCGTGTCCGGATGGGACTTTCCTTGGCGTGGAAGGCAAGCTTGGCGATACGGATATGTAGATCTCCTACCATTGTAACCGACTCTGTGTAACCCTAACCCTCTCCGGTGTCTATATAAACCGGAGGGGTTTTAGTCCATAGGACGAACAACAATCATACCATAGGCTAGCTTCTAGGGTTTAGCCTCTTTGATCTCGTGGTAGATCTACTCTTGTACTACCCATATCATCAATATTAATCAAGCAGGAGTAGGGTTTTACCTCCATCGAGAGGGCCCAAACCTGGGTAAAAACATCATGTCCCTTGTCTCCTGTTACCATCCGCCTAGACGCACAGTTCGTGACCCCCTACCCGGGATCCGCCGGTTTTGACACCGACATTTGTGCTTTCATTGAGAATTCCTCTGTGCCGTTGCCATCAGGAAGGATGCCTCGTCCCGTCTTTAAAGACAGCACCGTTGCTAAAGGAGCTTTGGCCATCGGCCAAACTCTCCGGCTAGGCGGTTTTCTTATGACCGCCTGTTCGGCCGCCGCACCGATGATGACTTCTCGGGTCATCAAAAGCAATCTCCACGTCAACTCGGAACTCGCCGAGCAGTTAGATCCGATGGAGCTCTCTTCCTTAAACGAGCTCTTGGATCGCATCACCGCCCTGGGAGTCGCTACAGACTACGACCAGATTGGGCCTAAAACCGATCTGAGAGAGATTAACTCTTCCCAGGCTACCCACCACGTTGCTGTGGTAGAGGAACAATCTGGCGACCCTTCTTCTATCCTAAGGACTAGCTATGTCCGGATTCCTGACCCCTCCATGCCGGATTCCCGCGGAGGGGAGAACACCACTCAAGCCCTGAACTTAAAGTCAAGTAGCGAGCTAGATTCATCGGACAACGTCGAAGAACCCAAGCTTCCAAGTTCGGAAACTTCTTGGCCCCTGAGTCTTAGATCGGACGGAGTTCGGAATTTAACTCCACCCGCCCACCCAAACATAAGCGATCTATCCCAAATCCGGCAAGAGCCCGCTGAAACAGTACATCATTACTGGGCCAGATTCCTCCTGGTCATGAACAGGATAAAGGACTGCCGCGAAGAGGACGCAATTTCATTCTTCTGCATTAATTGCACAGACGAAAGAATCCTCAACGCCGTAAGTCGTCGCGAAATTACACGCTTTGTTGACTTGGCGTCCATAGTAAAAAAGTACTGTGCGATGGAGAGTGCCTGGAAAACCGAAATCAAATTTTGGGATAATCCGGCCTTGAGCACAACCCTAGTCCAAAGTAAAAGGGTGCATCATTACCAGGCACCTGGGTTAGATACCAAAAAGCAAAAACCCTCTAAAGGGCATGGAACCGTACTGGAGGGATGGCTCAATGGACCCTGCAAAATTCATAGTACAGAGGGCGCCACTCCAACTCATAGCCTTAGAGCATGTTGGATACTACGGCAGGTGGCCAAAAGTGGCGAAGAGCTTCTAGCTCCAGAGCACCAGCCCAGCAATACCTGTACGGTATTAATAGTCTTCGAAACTTTCGCATCAAATAATATGCGGAAACGAACACTCTGCAGCCTTGCCGAAGTCCACCAGGTAGCAACAATAAATCCATGGAGTGACACGACTATTACCTTTAACGCAAGTTACGAACCTAAATTCCGAACAGCCCGAGCACCAGCCGCATTGGTCCTCAGTCCAATAGTGGACGGCTTTCGCCTTACCAAGGTACTCATGGATGGCGGCAGCGGATTAAACCTCATTTACGAGGAAACCCTTCGAAAAATGGAAATAGACTGGAGCCGCATTGAGCGAAGCAGCATAACCTTTAGAGGAATAATCCCCAGCCGGGAAGCATGCTGTACAGGAAAAATCACACTGGATGTGGTGTTCGGCACGCCGGATAATTACAGGTCCGAGGAGGTCACATTCCAAGTGGCCCCATTCAGCAGCGGATACCACGCTCTATTAGGGCGAGAGGCATTCACAATTTTTCAAGCTATACCCCATTACGGGTACATGAAGCTCAAAATGCCCGGACCCAATGGAATCATCACTCTTGCTAGTGACCCGGACATAGCACTCCGCGTCGAAAATAAAACAGCCGCACTTGCCCTTGAGGCACTATCCGAAGCCCTAGCGGCCGAGGAACTCACTGCGCTGCGCTCCACGGTGAACAGGGACGATGTGATACTCGATAAGAGATCCAAGTCCACCTCTTTTAAACCGGCGGACGAAACAGTCAAATTCCAAGTCCATCCAACGGACCCTACAAAAACGGCCTCCATCGAGGCACAATTAAACCCTGATGTAGTGTAACGCCCCGGATCCGTTGCGCCAGGTGTCTGCTAGTTATTCGCCTTCGTTGCCATGTCATTTGCTTACGTGTTGCATTTTGTCATGTCATCATGTGCATCTCATTTTGCATACGTCTTGGTCTCATGCATCCGAGCCTTTTCCCCGTTGTCCGTTTCGTGATCCGGCACTCCTATGCCCTCCGGCGTTCCCCTTTCGTCTCTCGTTCTGAGCGGCTATTAAACGTTCTCGGAATGGACCGAGGCTTCTCAAGTGGCCTTGGTATACCACTCGTAGACCGCCTGTCAAGTTTCGTGCCATTTGGAGGTCGTTTGGTACTCCAACGGTTAACCGGGTAACCGTAAAGCCTCCTTCTCCTTGCAGCCCAACACCCCTTCCAAACTGGCCCAAAAACCATCTAACTCCCCTCCATGCTCTTGGTCGTTCGATCACGATCGCGTGGCCGAAAGCCGCTCCTCATTTGGACTCTCCTAGCTCCCTCTACATATAAAACTAGACCCTCCCCCGAAATTCGCGAAACAAATCGCAGACGAAACCCTAATTTTCCCCTTCCTCCCGCAGCCGGACGCGTCCGCCCGCGCCGGACACGTCTGCGCTGGCCGCCGTAGCCACTCCCCTCGCGCCACGTGTCCTCCGCCGCCAGCCCGCGGAGCCCATCCGGGGCCCGCTCAGGCCCGAATCGCCGCCGCCGCAGCCCGCGAGCGCT
>NC_041391.1:592501947-592525558 GCF_002162155.2 Triticum dicoccoides | reverse complement strand
GCCCCGAACCTCGGCCCGCGCCGCCATGCTTCGGCACCGGAGGCCAGCGCCCCGCCGCCGGTCGCCTTCCGCCTCCGCCGCACCACCAGCCCCGCCGGTGAGCGCCTCCACCTCGCCGGACCCACGCCGCGCCGTCGCCGCAGCGGATCGAGAGGAGCCCGATCCGGCTGGCGCGCCCCGTTGACCGACCGCATGGGCCGGCCTAGCCGTGGCCCAGCGTCCCCGCGGCCTCAACCCAGCGTCCCCGCGGCCTCAACCCAGCATCCCCACGGCCTCGGCCCAGCTCCTGTTGGCCTAGGGTGAGCAGCCCACTAATCTCCGCCCGGTCGTAGTATAGTTATTTTGCGCTCATATGTTTTTTCCCGAAATCTGCTAAGTCCCAGTTTTGTGTAATTTTTATGCCATGTTCATGCCATCGTATCTCTGCATCCGTAGCTCTGTTTCGTGCGTGTAAATCTCTGCATCATATTCATTTGAGGTCATCTTGATGCCTGAATCATCGTCGTAAGAGTGCTTCCTGATGTTTTCTGCTGTCTATTATCAGAACGAGCTCTTTTGTCATTTTTGCCATGATTGATGTGCGCATCCTATGAGGTTGATGTCTTCATGTGTTTTGAACTATGCTATGTCTTATTTAAAGAGGTGCTTACCATGTATTTTTGTGATCAATGTGGTGACTAGCACAAGCATGTAAACATTGCATCGTGATGTTGCTGATTTTAGTCCATGTTCTGCTGTTATTTTGATGCCATGTAAGCTTGATGCTACAGAGAGATCCATGCATATTTTGAGATACTTCAGTAAGGGTGTTTTGGACATGCGTTTATTGTCTATCCATTCATGCCCTTTGTTGCAATTATGCAGTAGTCTAGCATGTCATTTTCGTGCTCTACTTTTGCTTCAAAATGTTTCCTGGCAGATTGTTTACGTGTTATTCAATTTGGCCAAGCTTGTTGTAGTTGATCCTTGCATGCTATGAACTTGTTCTTGACTTGGTTTGTTTCACAAACATGTCTTCTTGATGATGCTATGCTTATCTTGTCATGCAATGACTTGTGGTGAGTGAATCGAGCTTGTTAAGTAGTGTTCATGATGTTGCTGTTTTTCTAGGCTGAATCTGTTATTTCGTGATGCTATACAAACATGTTGCTACTAATCACTCTATGCATAATCTGGTGATGTTCTATAAACATGTTTTGATCTACATGTCACCCTCTATCCATCCATGCCCCGGTTGCATTTATAGGTTGTTCTAGCTTGTTCATATCTTGCTCTAAAGTTGCTTCATAATGTTGCTGTCAGCCGGTTAACATTAAGTTTAGTTGTTTCCATGTGTTTTCCTAGTTATCCATGCACCCTATGACCTTGATATTGCCATGCTTAACTTCACAAACATGTCTTCTTACTGTTGGGTGCCTTGCCATGCCATGTATTGCTCTGTAGTGAGTTGCACAAGCTCATCTACATGCCTTCATAATTATGTTCCTGCCATGTTTGAATCTGTATTATAACTTGCCATGTTTACGTGAGTGCCATCATATTTTTTGATCCTTTTTGGCTTATGGTCACTAAGGGACTTTTGATCTATACATTTAGTAGATTCATGCCATGCCTTTGTTTTCCATGATAAATTCCTGTAACATGTTGTTTTATAGCTCTGAACAATGCATCGTGATGTTATTTTCTGCAAAGTCTGAAATTGTTATAACTTGCAATCTTACCATGTGTGTTTGAGTATGTTCTAATGATTTCTGAAGATAGTTCAGTGTTCATGTTTATGCTTTACCTGTACATCATGCCCATGTCTTTTGTTTTTATGTTGAGATGCTGTAGCATGTTGTTTTGATGCTTGCATATGCCTAGTTGCTGTTTTGGACAGCTTGTCCTTTAAACTTGTTTCATGTGTGTGTGTTGCACCGTTGCTCCGTTTTGAGTGTGCTCTATATGAAACTTGCTTAGAATTGCATGTAGTTTCATATTATCATGTTGCATCCTTGTTTTGAGGTGTTTGCTTGATGTTTGTATGCATTTTGCATCAATGCCATGTTTAACTTGTTTTGCTCATATCTTATAGGTCGTAGCTCCGAACTAAATGAACTTTATATGTAACTTGGCTAGAATCTCGTGTAGATCATCTTGGTGCATCTTAACTTGCTGTTTAACAACTTGAACATAAGGTTTATTCAGATCTGGACCAATTTCGAAATATGCATATGAGGACTTACCGGAATTGTTATATGTTGTTCCCGGCCTCATTTAAACTTGCCTTGATGTGTTGTTCTTGTTTGCATCATCTCTTGCCATGAGTAGCTTCATGTAGTCTTGTCTTGCATCATGCTTGTTCGTGCATCATGCCTTGTTCATGTGTGGTGTGTTTACTATGTTGTGTGCTTCTTCTCGATAGTTCCTGTTCCGTTGCGATCCTGAGGATTCGTTCGTCTACGCTTGGTTCGGCTTCATCCGTTCATCTTCTTCATGGATTCGTTCTTCTTCCTTGCGGGATTTCAGGCAAGATGACCGCTACCCTGGATCTCACTACTATCATTGCTATGCTAATTGCTTCGTTCTATCGCTTTGCTGCGCTACCTATCACCTGTTTACCAAGCCTCCCATATTGCCATGAACCTCTAACCTTTGACACCTTTCCTACACAAACTGTTGCTTCGCTATGTTACCGCTTTTGCTCAGCCCCTCTTATAGCGTTGTTAGTTGCAGGTGAAGTTGAAGATTGCTCCATGGTGGATAGGATTTTGGTTGGGATATCACAATATCTCTTATATTATTAATACATCTATATACTTGGTAAAGGGTGGAAGACTCGGCCTTTTGCCTGGTGTTTTGTTCCACTCTTGTCTCCCTAGTTTCCGTCATACCGGTGTTATGTTCCCGGATTTTGCGTTCCTTACGCGGTCGGGTGATTTATGGGACCCCCTTGACAGTTCGTTTTGAATAAAACTCCTCCAGCAAGGCCCAACCTTGGTTTTACCATTTGCCTCACCACCACCTATCCTTTCCCTTGGGTCGGCCAACCCGAGGGTCATCTTTATTTTAGCCCCCCCCCCCGGGGCCAGTGCTTGTCTAAGTGTTGGTCCGAACCGAGCAACCTACGGGGCCACCTCGGGGCAACTCGAGGGATAGTTTTACTCGTACCTTGACTTATCCGGTGTTGCCCTGAGAACGAGATATGTGCAGCTCCTATCGGGATTGTCGGCGCATCGGGCGGCTTTGCTGGTCTTGTTTTACCATTGTCGAAATGTCTTGTAAACCGGGATTCCGAGTCTGATCGGGTCTTCCTGGGAGAAGGTCTATTCCTTCATTGTGCGCGAGAGCTTGTCATGGGCTAAGTTGGGACACCCCTGCAGGGTATAATGTTTCGAAAGCCGTGCCTGCGGTTATAGGCAGATGGGAATTTGTTAATGTCCGGTTGTAGATAACTTGACACCAGATCCGAAGTAAAATGCATCAATCGTGTGTGCGTAGCCGTGATGGTCTCTTTTCGGCGGAGTCCAGAAAGTGAACACGGTTTCTGGGTTATGTTTGGCGTAAGTAGGAGTTCAGGATCACTTCTTGATCATTGCTAGCCTCACGACCGTTCCGCTTGCTCTCTTCTCGCTCTTATTTGCGTATGTTAGCCACCATATATGCTTAGTCGCTGCTGCAGCCTCACCACTTTACCCCTTCCTTTCCTATTAAGCTTTGCTAGTCTTGATACCCATGGTGATGGGATTGCTGAGTCCTCGTGGCTCACAGATTACTACAACAACAGTTGCAGGTACAGGTTATGCGATGATCATGACGCGAGAGCGATGCTTGCTTGCTTTGAGTTCTTCTTCTGCTTCTTCTTTGATCAGGGGATAGGTTCCAGGTCGGCAGCCTGGGCTAGCAGGGTGGATGTCATTTGAGTTTCTGTTTGTGTTTCATCCGTAGTCAGATGATGCTCTTATGTATTGTGATGTTGTATTCGAGTGGCATTGTATGCCTTATGTATGTATCCCCATCTATTTTGTAATGTTGATGTAATGATATCCACCTTGCAAAAGCGTTTCAATATGCGGGTCTATCCTTGGTGGGACCATCGATTTCCTTTTGGATAGGGTCGCATATTGGGCGTGACAAGTTGGTATCAGAGCCTCGACCGACCCTAGGAGCCCCCTTGATTGATCGTGTAGTTTGGCCGTTGTTGAGTCTAGAATAAAACTGTTTTCTGAGTCTAGTTATATCGGAGAGTAGGAATTCTTTTTACTCCTCATCCCCTTCGTTGCTCTGGTAAGTAATCTTGACATAGGTGTTTTGAATTACTCCTCTTCCCTTTCAAACTTTCTTTAGGATCACGCAGTTGGTTTTCCGGTAGTTGTTCCTCAGCTCTTTTCATCTGGTGCATTTCTCGTCAAGTTGACGAGAGACTCTTCATCTTTGAGTTCAATCCTCAGTTGTTTTCTTTTCCCACCCGCCCTCCCCTTTTTCTTCTCGGAATCGGAGTCCGTTATCAAGTATCCATCCTACTCGTGTGAAGCCTTTTCTTTCTTTCAACCGGTGTTTTTCTCTTCAAGATATTCGTCGATTTCCCCTTTCAACCTGATTCAATCCCATTTCCATTCTCCCGGAGTATCTCAGCAATTTTGGTGTTGTTTCTCGTCGGCATTTGAAGATTGAAGAAGAGTTTTTCTCTAAATCTTGCCCGTTCTCTCGAAGATTCGTGGTTCTAGCTTCATATCATCCTCTTGAATTATTTCAGTTTGTCAGATATTCTTTCTTTCCTATCCGGAGTATTCCAGGAGTTGATTTCTGTTTTGCTTCATCGGAGGCCATCATTCCAGTTATCGTTCTCTATTATCCCGGTGCTTCGTTCAAGTGTTAATTAATCAGCTCGAGTTCTCTTCGTTCTCGTCTCTCTAAATCCCCTCAAGCATATTTGCCTTCTAATTCTTCCCGGTGATTCATTCTCTTTCATCAGTCATTTCGAATTCTTACGGTGGTTCAATCTTATCCGTTTTCTGATCTCGTTCTAACTGGAGTGGTTTCATAGTCTATCTGATTCCGTAAGCTTTTGATTCTCGTCATTCTCGTTGTTCCTCTCTTCTTCTCGAGTGCTCTCGATTCTTTGCTTCTTCTCTTCAGTTCTTATTCCACCTCATCCCTTTTCCCTTCCATCTCGGTCCTAAGATCTCGGGACGAGATCTCTTTTTAGTGGAGGAGTGTTGTAACGCCCCGGATCCGTTGCGCCAGGTGTCTGCCAGTTATTCGCCTTCGTTGCCATGTCATTTGCTTATGTGTTGCATTTTGTCATGTCATCATGTGCATCTCATTTTGCATACGTGTTCGTCTCATGCATCCGAGCCTTTTCCCCATTGTCCGTTTCGCGATCCGGCACTCCTATGCCCTCTGGCGTTCCCCTTTCGTCTCTCGTTGTGAGCGGGTATTAAACGTTCTCGGAATGGACCAAGGCTTGTCAATTGGCCTTGGTATACCACCGGTAGACCGCCTGTCAAGTTTCGTGCCATTTGGAGGTCGTTTGGTACTCCAACGGTTAACCGGGTAACCGTAAAGCCTCCTTCTCCTTGCAGCCCAACACCGCTTCCAAACTGGACCAAAACCCATCTAACTCCCCTCCATGCTCTCGGTCGTTCGATCACGATCGCGTGGCCGAAAACTGCTCCTCATTTGGACTCTCCTAGCTCCCTCTACCTATAAAACTAGACCCTGCCCCGAAATTCGCGGATCAAATCGCAGACGAAACCCTAATTTTCCCCTTCCTCCCGCAGCTGGACGCGTCCGCCCGCGCCGGACACGTCCGCGCCGGCCGCCGCAGCCACTTCCCTCGCGCCACGTGTCCTCCGCCGCCGTCCCCGCGCCGCCGGCCTGCGGAGCCCATCCGGGGCCCGCTTAGGCCCGAATCGCCGCCGCCGCAGCCCGCGAGCGCCCGCGCTTCCTCCGCCTCCGCGCCTCGCCGCCGCCGTCGGGCTCCGCCCCGCCCCTTGCCGGTCGCCGCCTCCTCGCCTCCGGACCCCGTCGGCGCCTCCGCCGCCGCCTCGCTAGCGTGCTCCACCGCCGCCTCGCCGGCACGTTGCCTCCCCGCCGACCCCGTGCCTCGCTCCCCGTCTCCGAGCGCATCTTGCGGTTGTCCGCGCCGCCGCCCCGAAGCTCGGCCCACGCCGCCATGCTTCGGCACCGGAGGCCAGCGCCCCGCCGCCGCTCGCCTTCCGCCTCCGCCGCGCCACCAGCCCCGCTGATGAGTGCCTCCACCTCGCCGGACCCACGCCGCCGTCGCCGCAGCGGATCGGGAGGAGCCCGATACGGCTGGCGCGCCCCATTGACCAACCGCATGGGCCGGCCCAGCCGCGGCCCAGCGTCCCCGCGGCTCAACCTAGCGTCCGCGCGGCCTCAACCCTGCGTCCCCACGGCCTCAGCCCAGCTCATGTTGGCCCAGGGTGAGCATCCCACTAATCTCCGCCCCGGTCGTAGTTTAGTTATTTTGCGCTCATATGTTTTTTCCCGAAATCTGCTAAGTCCTAGTTTTGTGTAATTTTCATGCCATGTTCATGCCATCGTATCTCTGCATCCGTAGCTCGGTTTCGTGCGTGTAATATGTCAAATTGTTCGTCTCAACGAGTACATCATTTCATTTCATTGCATCATATTCATTTGAAGTCATCTTGATGCCTGAATCATCATCGTAAGAGTGCTTCATGATGTTTTCTGCAGTCTGTTATGAGAACGAGCTTTTTTGTCATTTTTGCCATGATTGATGTGTGCATCCTATGAGGTTGATGTCTTCATGTGTTTTGAACTATGCTATGTCTTCTTTATAGAGGTGCTTACCATGTATTTTTGTGATCAATGTGGTGACTAGCACAAGCATGTAAACATTGCATCGTGATGTTGCTGATTTTAATCTATGTTCTGCTGTTATTTTGATGCCATGTAAACTTGATGCTACAGAGAGATCCATGCATATTTTGAGATACTTCAGTAAGGGTGTTTTGGACATGTGTTTATTGTCTATCCATTCATGCCCTTTGTTGCAATTATGCAGTAGTCTAGCATGTCATTTTCGTGCTCTACTTTTGCTTCAAAATGTTTCCTGGCAGATTGTTTACGTGTTATTCAATTTGGCCAAGCTTGTTGTAGTTGATCCTTGCATGCTATGAACTTGTTCTTGACTTGGTTTGTTTCACAAACATGTCTTTTTGATGATGCTATGCTTATCTTGTCATGCAATGACTTGTGGTGAGTGAATCGAGCTTGTTAAGTAGTGTTTATGATGTTGCTGTTTTGCTAGGCTGAATCTGTTATTTCGTGATGCTATACAAACATGTTGCTACTAATCACTCTATGCATAATCTGGTGATGTTCTATAAACATGTTTTGATCTACATGTCACCCTCTATCCATCCATGCCCTGGTTGCATTTATAGGTTGCTGTAGCTTGTTCATATCTTGCTCTAAAGTTGCTTCATAATGTTGATGTCAGCTAGTTAACATTAAGTTCAGTTGTTTCCATGTGTTTTCCTAGTGATCCATGCACCCTATGACCTTGATATTGCCATGCTTAGCTTCACAAACATGTCTTCTTACTGTTGGGTGCCTTGCCATGCCATTTATTGCTCTGTAGTGAGTTGCACAAGCTCATCTACATGCCTTCATAATTATGTTCCTGCCATGTTTGAATCTGTATTATAACTTGCTATGTTTACGTGAGTGCCATCATATTTTCTGATCCTTTTTGGCTTATGGTCACTAAGGGACTTTTGATCTATGAATTTAGTAGATTCATGCCATGCCTTTGTTTGCCATGATAAGTTCCTGTACCATGTTGTTTGATAGCTCTGAACATTGCATCGTGATGTTATTTTCTGCAAAGTCTGAAATTGTTATAATTTGCAATCTTACCATGTGTGTTTGAGTATGTTCTAGTGATTTCTGAAGATAGTTCAGTGTTCATGTTTTGTAATGCTTTACCTGTACATCATGCCCATGTCTTTTGTTTTTATGTTGAGATGCTGTAGCATGTTGTTTTGATGCTTGCATATGCCTAGTTGCTGTTTTGGACAGCTTGTCCTTTAAACTTGTTTCATGTGTGTGTGTTGCACCGTTGCTCCGTTTTGAGTGTGCTCTATATGAAACTTGCTTAGAATTGCATGTAGTTTCATATTATCATGTTGCATCCTTGTTTTGAGATGTTTGCTTGATGTTTGTATGCATTTTGCATCAATCCCATGTTTAACTTGTTTTGCTCATATCTTCTAGGTTGTAGCTCCAAACTAAATTAACTTTATGTGTAACTTGGCTAGAATCTCGTGTAGATCATCTTGGTGCATCTTAACTTGCTGTTTAACAACTTGAACATAAGGTTTATTCAGATCTGGACCAATTTCGAAATATGCATATGAGGACTTACCGGAATTGTTATATGTTGTTCCCGGCCTCATTTAAACTTGCCTTGATGTGTTGTTCTTTTTTGCATCATCTCTTGCCATGAGTAGCTTCATGTAGTCTTGTCTTGCATCATGCTTGTTCGTGCATCATGCCTTGTTCATGTGTGGTGTGTTTACTATGTTGTGTGCTTCTTCTCGATAGTTCCTGTTTCGTTGCGATCGTGAGGATTCGTTCGTCTACGCTTGGTTCGGCTTCATCCGTTCATCTTCTTCATGGATTCGTTCTTCTTCCTTGCGGGATTTCAGGCAAGATGACCGCTACCCTGGATCTCACTACTATCATTGCTATGCTAATTGCTTCGTTCTATCGCTTTGCTGCGCTACCTATCACCTGTTTATCAAGCCTCCCATATTGCCATGAACCTCTAACCTTTGACACCTTTCCTACGCAAACCGTTGCTTGGCTATGTTACCGCTTTTGCTCAGCCCCTCTTATAGCGTTGTTAGTTGCAGGTGAAGTTGAAGATTGCTCCATGGTGGACAGGATTTTGGTTGGGATATCACAATATCTCTTATATTATTAATGCATCTATATACTTGGTAAAGGGTGGAAGACTCGGCCTTTTTCCTGGTGTTTTGTTCCACTCTTGCCACCCTAGTTTCCGTCATACCGGTGTTATGTTCCCGGATTTTGCGTTCCTTACGCGTTCGGGTGATTTATGGGACCCCCTTGACAGTTCGCTTTGAATAAAACTCCTCCAGCAAGGCCCAACCTTGGTTTTACCATTTGCCTCACCACCACCTATCATTTCCCTTGGGTAGGCCAACCCGAGGGTCATCTTTATTTTAGCCCCCCCCTGGGCCAGTGCTTGTCTAAGTGTTGGTCCGAACCGAGCAACCTGCGGGGCCACCTCGGGGCAACTCGAGGGCTGGTTTTACTCGTAGCTTGACTTATCCGGTGTTGCCCTGAGAACAAGATATGTGCAGCTCCTATCGGGATTGTCGGCGCATTGGGCAGCTTTGCTGGTCTTGTTTTACCATTGTCGAAATGTCTTGTAAACCGGGATTCCGAGTCTGATGGGGTCTTCCTGGGAGAAGGTCTATTCCTTCGTTGATCGCGAGAGCTTGTCATGGGCTAAGTTGGGACACCCCTGCAGGGTATAATCTTTCGAAAGCCGTGCCTGCGGTTATAGGCAGATGGGAATTTGTTAATGTCCGGTTGTAGATAACTTGACACCAGATCCGAAGTAAAATGCATCAATCGTGTGTGTAGCCGTGATGGTCTCTTTTCGGCGGAGTCCGGAAAGTGAACATGGTTTCTGGGTTGTGTTTGGCATAAGTAGGAGTTCAGGATCACTTCTTGATCATTGCTAGCCTCACGACCGTTCCGCTTGCTCTCTTCTCGCTCTTATTTGCGTATGTTAGTCACCATATATGCTTAGTCGCTGCTGCAGCCTCACCACTTTACCCCTTCCTTTCCCATTAAGCTTTGCAAGTCTTGATACCCATGGTAATGGGATTGCTGAGTCCTCGTGGCTCACAGATTACTACAACAATAGTTGCAGGTACAGGTTATGCGATGATCATGACGCGAGAGCGATGTTTGCTTGTTTCGGAGTTCGTCTTCTGCTTCTTCTTCGATCAGGGGATAGGTTCCAGGTCGGCAGCCTAGGCTAGCAGGGTGGATGTCGTTTGAGTTTCTGTTTGTGTTTCATCCGTAGTCAGATGATGCTCTTATGTATTGTGATGTTGTATTCGAGTGGCATTGTATGCCTTATGTATGTATCCCCATCTATTATGTAATGTTGATGTAATGATATCCACCTTGCAAAAGCGTTTCAATATGCGGGTCTATCCTTGGTGGGACCATCGAGTTCCTTTTGGATAGGGTTGCATATTGGGCGTGACATGTAGACGCCGCACTATGAGAATTCCTACGCGAAAATTGGGACATCTTTGCCTGGCACCCTTCGGACATGCCAGGAATCCCACGCCGGCTGGCCGAGCACAGCATAAATATCCTAAAAGGATTCAAGCCAGTCAAACAAGCTCTTCGGCGTTTCTCCGAACCTAAGAGGCAGGCCATGGGAGAGGAGCTAGCCGAATTATTGGAGGCCGGATTCATTAGAGAGATAAAACATCCGGACTGGCTAGCAAACCTGGTAATGGTACCAAAGAAGGACAAATCCTGGCGCGTGTGTGTCGATTTCAAGGACCTTAACAAGGCTTGCCCAAAGGATCCCTTCCCCCTTCCCCGCATCGATCAAATTATTGATGCTACCGCAAGATACGATTCATTGTGCTTCCTCGACGCATACTCCGGCTACCACCAAATTAAGATGGCAGAGCCAGACCAAGTCGCAACGGCATTCATCACTCCATACGGCCCATTCTGCTTCAACACAATGCCCTTCGGGCTAAAAAACGCCGGCGCAACATATCAGCGCATGATTCAGACATGTCTGGCAAACCAGATCGGCAAAACAGTGGAGGCATACGTAGATGATGTGGTCATCAAATCCAAACATGTCGAAACTCTAGTAGACGAATTGAGGCTCACATTCGACAATCTCCAAGCATATGACATTAAGCTCAACCCGGAAAAATGTGTTTTCGGCGTACCAGCCAGAAAGCTCTTGGGCTTTATTGTATCTGGTAGAGGAATTGAAGCAAACCCAGCCAAGATCCGAGCTCTATCACAACTGGATATCCCAAAAGACCTCAAACAAAAACAAAAATTGACTGGATGCATGGCGGCTCCAAGCCGCTTTATCTCCCGCTTAGGAGAAAAGGCATTACCCCTTTATCGCCTCCTGCGGCGCACCGAACACTTCAAGTGGACGGATGCCGCCACGGCCGGACTCGAAGAAATCAAAGCCATATTGGCAACAAATCCGGTCCTGGCCGCGCCCAACATGGGCGAACCAATGCTATTATACATCGTGGCAACCCATCAAGTTGTAAGCACGGTGCTCGTTGTCGAACGAGAAACAGACGGACACAAGTTCGCTCTCCAAAAACCAGTTTACTACGTGTCCACTGTCCTAACTCCATGCAAGTCACGGTACTCGCATTATCAAAAGATAGCATACGCGGTGTTCATGGCATCCCGGAAGCTGCGACACTACTTCCAAGAGTGTTCGATAATAGTAGCCTCTGAAGTACCTCTTAATGACATTATAAACAACCGCGACGCAACGGGCTGGATTGCCAAATGGGCCATCGCGCTCCTCATGTTCGACATAACCTACAAGCCACGACGAGCTATTAAGTCGCAAGCTTTGGCTGACTTCGTCACCGAATGGACTGAAGCCGAACTCCCTAAAGAGTACGGCGCATATTCCAACTGGATCATGCACTTCGACGGCTCCAAAATGTTGGCTGGCCTGGGGGCTAGCATCGTTCTGACGTCCCAACTGGAGATACAGTCCAATACGTACTTCATATAATGTACACGGACTCCAACAACATAGCTGAATACGAGGCCCTTCTACATGGTCTTCGGATGGCAGTCTCTATGGGCATTCAGCGCGTAGAGGTCCGCGGGGATTCAAACCACGCGATATCCCAAATAAATGGAGACTTTGATGCCAAGGATCCAAAAATGGAAGCTTATCGCAACGCCATCCTAAAAATGTCAGCTCGGTTTGAGGGGCTCGAATTTCACCATATAGCCCGGGAGAACAACCAGGCAATAGACGTGTTGGCAAGCATTGGCGCAAAGCGCGATGCCGTCCCTCCCAACATCTTCCTAGAGAGGCATTTCAAGCCATCCGTATTATGGGAGGGAGAGTCCGGAAATAACATCCCGGACCCAACCACACTACCCCACACCGAACATTCTGACATAGTTGGTGGTTCTGCCAACGAAATAACACCGTCAGCCCACACAATAATGGCAGTCATTGCCCCGGGGACAGAACCATTCCTAGCCTACCTAAATAGGCAGGAACTTCCCGAGGACCAAAACGTGGCCCACTGCATAGTGCGGCGATCTAAAGACTATAAGGTCCATGAGGGAGAGCTTTATAAGAAAAGCACAACCGGAGTCCTTCAAAGGTGTATCTCCGAAGAGGAAGGCCAGAATCTTCTGGCTAAAATTCATGCCGGACTCGGCGGGCACCATGCCGCAGCCCGGGCCCTTGTAGACAAGGCCTTCCGTACAGGATTTTATTGGCCGGCGGCCCGGGCAAATGCTCAGGACTTGGTCCAACGATGCGTCGGATGCCAGCTCTTTGCTAATCAAAGCCACATGCCACCTACCGCCCTCAAAACTATACCCATCACCTGGCCGTTCGCGGTTTGGGGGCTTGATATGGTTGGACCCCTTAAAGGAGGAACCTACAAGCAAAAATACCTATTGGTCACGGTGGATAAATTCACCAAATGGATAGAGGCACAGCCTGTTAAGACGGCCGAATCCGGACCGGTGATAGACTTCATATCAGGGGTAGTACACCATTACGGCGTCCCCCATAGCATCATCACTGATAATGGCACGAACTTCACGGCCGACGAGGTCAAACTCTGGTGCAAAAACATGGGCATCAAGCTCGACTACGCTTCAGTCTATCACCCTCAAACTAACGGTCAAGTCGAGCGAGCAAATGGTCTAATCATGAGCGGCAATAAACCCAGACTCGTGTGGTTCCTCAAGGAATCCAATACGCACTGGGTAGAGGAGCTCGACTCCGTACTCTGGGGGCTGCGGACCATGCTGAATTGCACTACCAGATTCACACCATTTTTTATGGTGTACGGCGCAGAGGTAGTTTTGCCCTGCGATATAATTCATGACTCACCTCGCGTGCGCATGTACGAAGAAAGAGAAGCCGAGCTCGATCGGCGGGACAGTTTGGACACCTTGGAGGAGGAGCGCGACGTGGCAAAAGCCCGTTCTACATTCTATCAACAGCAGGCTCGAAGATACCAAGCAGAGAAGTACGGGCCAAAGCTTACAATGTTGGCGAATTAGTTCTACGCCTGTCAGACAAGAAAAAGGACAAACTCAAGCCCAAATGGGAGGGTCCCTTCATCATCGACCAAGTCCTGACCGGCGGAGCATACCGTCTGCCGAACGCATCGGATAACTGACTTGAGCCAAACCCATGGAACGCAGCCCGTCTCCGAAGATTCTACGCCTAGCGCCGGACTCTGAGTTCGTCTCCTTCCTCCGTCTATATTTTGTACTTTAACTGTCTTTTATTTCTCTCCTTCTCCCTCCTTTTTCTGAAGCCGTTGGAGGCTCGTTTGCGCACTGTTTGCACACACTTGACGCGTTATCCGTGCTCAATATACCTGGGGGCTTCTTTAACAGAAGCTTATTTATACGAGCTTTATGCCCAACACATGTGTCACACTTCCGCATGTACCTTTCATTCACCATTATATGCATCGATATGACTTAAGTTTTGGCCAAGCTGGGTTGCCTAGCTCCTGTGCTTACCCCTACGTTCCCGATTGTTCGGCTAGGTGGTAAAGGGAGCACCTCTGCGATTGTTACCGCCGGGTCAGCCGGACGTGTACCTCAGACTAGGTGAAGCCAAAAGCTAGCGTTCTTAAAGGAATATTCGGTCGGTGAACTAAAAGACGATTTCTTACTTATTCATTTATCTATCCCCAGATGTTTTTCTGCTTTTCTCGCAGTCCGGACATGCACTTTAGGGCATACCTCCCACGGAAAGGAACCCCTAACAGAACTATTCTCCCTGGAAGATGTTTCTTACTAATCATGTAATATAACATAACTAGTTGGGCACTTGTCTGATAAAGCACTCATGACCCCTACGCCTGGTCTCCACGCATGCCCCGGTTCTTACATAACCGCGAGGGTATTCGGACACACTCCGGACTGTCGGGTCCCGAGGTTGAAGCGAAAAGGTCCGCTACGACAAACGATCTACAATCCGGCTAGAAGGCATTTTACATGTCATTTTAAATTACATAGTCAAATTGACTGATTGTATTCCTCTTCAATACCATCTAATAAGTTGTCTAGTTTACAGTCCCGCTGGGAATACTTTGGGGCCAACTCTACTTGGCTGTACATTAAGCTCACAGGGATCTCCTTCCCATCGGGCCCCACAGGTCCGACCTCGGCCATGTGGTTTGGGTCAGCCTTCGTGTACGGCATCTTCACCATGGCCCAGGCCTCCCTGGCGCCTTGACAGCAGGCCGATATCTTCCATAGCCGGAAGCGCCGCCGTGCTCCTTGAAGCCTCTCTGCAAGCTCTCCAAGGCCTTCGGGTAGGGAGATGGATGGCCACAAGGCCTGGGCGATGCCTCACATCACCTGCCGAACTCATTCGTGCAGTTGCAGAAGCTCGGGAAGTAGGTCACCGTTGAACCGGGCATTTCCTCTGCAGGACGACCTATGAGCATACCTACAGACATATTTCTGTTAGTCGACTTCCTCGCCGAACTCTTCTTTTCAAAAGTTCGCTCAAGCACTTACTATAAATGCTGCGATGAAGCCGCTGATTCTCCTTAACGGAGTCAGACAGCTGGGCTCGAACATCCTTTAGTTCCTCACCCAGCTGGGTGTTGGCATCTTGGAGATTATTTTTCTCTTGCCTCACCCAGCTGGGTGTTAGCTCCTCAAGCACATTCTCGCCAGCCTTTAACCGGCGCAGGAGCTGTTGCTTGTCCAGATCTAGTCCGACGCCATCTGCAATATTATTGTCAGACTTATACACATGCCGCACTTCACAAACTACTTATCTTTCGAAGTATATATTACAGGAGGGGGTCTCTATGGCTACCCCTGTGGCGGCTAGTGCGGCCTCAAGCTGGGCCTTGCACTCTTCAAGCTCCTGAGATAGTCGGGTATTCTTTTCCGTAAGATTCTACATAACAAATGATCCTTAAATCAGTTCTCCTAACTATTTTAAGTCTCGGGGGCTACTGGCATATATAACTGTCAAATCTCCTCACCCGTATGTCCTTTACATACTGCTCCGTGGCTCTGGCTAGACCATCTTGAGCGGCACGGAGGTGCGCGTCTCCCGAATTGAAGGCGTTCAATGCCTCTTGGGAGAAACATGCGTCACGACGAACTGTCCGGCGGCGCCTGTGATTCATGGCACTCTCCACCTCGGAGTTGGTGTAGGACAATCTGTCAGCATCCTCTGTCGGAGGAGCATCCGATGCACGCCTCGTGTTCACCTCCGCTTCCGGACCCGGCGTTGGAGCCTGGCTGGCGGAGGCTCGATTGGCCATCTCTCCGGACACAGTCCGGCGAGCGCTCTTTTTCCTAAAAGGAGCACCAGCGTTAATATACCTTCCCGGAATCAATCCCGGGAATATGGTGACACGCCGTACCGTTGTAGCGGCGTTTCAATCCAGACCGCACTTCTTTTTAGCCTGCGTGGCCGTGCTGCCCCTTGTTGGCTAGCCGCCGCGGGCTCGGCCTCCCGCCTCGAAGGCACCCCTGCGAAACACCATTGATATACGGTGATCAAAAATAAGCACGGATGGGTCATTATCAAAGTACTGGGGCTTCGGTCTCAGTTACCTGTGAGGCTGGAAGTATTCCAGGGTAATCGGCCGTAATGGCAACCAAGGCATTATCGATGCTTAGTTGGTGAAATACCCCATCAATCAGCTCCACCAATATGTCTGGATCCTCTTGGGAGGCCAGATCGAGGAACCGTTCCGGATCCTCGGGTTGCGGAGGCGGGCTGTTTATATCTTTTACGGCCTAGCGCAGTTCCTGCGTCGAAATCACAAAATGAGATATCTAACCATGGGAGTATGGATCGGATGTGCAAAAAAGGAAATGTCCGCTTACCCAGCTTCGAGGATTGTTCATAGAAAATCCGTCCAATGGACTGACGCGGAGAAAATCCTCCTCTTCCCCCTTGTACAGCGCGGACAAGATCTTCACCAGATCGGCGACTGTTCCCGGCCACGTACGACCATGACGGGTGGCATCGTCCTCCCCGTTGAAATCCCACATGGGGTGGCCCCTATACTGGAGCGGATGCACCCCCCGCATAATGCAGGTGGCCATGACACCAATCATGGTCAGTCCGGAATGAGCTAGCAACCTTATTCGGCTCATCAGGTAAAGGACGCCCCTGTCGTTTTCCCTCTGGGGGCTCCGTGGACGCCAACTTAGGCGTTTCTTCAAGGGAGCATTACTGAACTCCGGGAGGCCGATCCGAACGGGATCTGGTAGCGGGGCATCTTCTATATAAAACCATTCCGAAGGCCAGTCTTCGGACGCCTTCTTCGGGGTTCCGGATAGATATCCGGTCCGGGCGATGCGCCATAGCTCGGCTCCGCCCACTTGATATTTTGACCCCTCATGAGAACGGGGTACGAGGCAGAATAATCTCTTCCACAACGCAAAATGAGCCTCGACGCCCAAGAATAGTTCACAAAGGGCCAGGAAGCCCGCGATGTGTAGAATGGAGGCAGGCGTAAGGTGGTGCAGCTGGAGGCCGTAGAACTCCAGGAGCCCCCGGAGAAACGGATGTATTCGAAATCCGAGTCCTCTTATCAGATAAGAGATAAAGCATACCCGCTCTCCTTTGGAAGGATCGGGGACGCTCTCCACTTGCTTTCCTCCCTTATAGGTGGCGAGTCTGGCTCAAACCGGAACCATGAAGGCTGGGGGAAGAAATCCCTTGGTTTGTAGCATCACTAGCTTGCTATGCGGGACTGAGCATCTCTCCCAATCCCCAGGCTAGGAGCTGGGAGCGCGAGAGGAGGAGCCGCGTCGACTGTCCATGATGGAATGGATTTTTTGTCAGAGGCACTTCGATGAAAACTTGCGGAGGGGGGATGGTGTGATTCGGATCTAGATCCTCGTCTCTTTTTATAGGCGGCTCATTTGCGCAGCTAGGGGGGAAAGTGTAAAAATACCCTGGCTTTTCGCATTCGTTCGACACATGGAAGATGGCCATTATTGGGCATGGAAGCCAAGGAGCGCAGCATTTATCAGAAGTCGGACACTATTCAACAAGTATATGGAATTTGGAGAAGAACCCGCCTCGCAATGCCAAAGACAATCTACGCGCCGGACTCGTCGTCATTGAAGCCTGGTTCGGGGGCTACTGAGAGAGTCCCGGATTAGGGGGTGTCCCGATAGCCGAACTATCATCGTTGGCCGGACTCATGGACTGTGAAGATACAAGATTGAAGACTTCGTCCCGTGTCCGGATGAGACTTTCCTTGGCGTGGAAGGCAAGCTTGGCGATACGGATATGTAGATCTCCTACCATTGTAACCGACTCTGTGTAACCCTAACCCTCTCCGGTGTCTATATAAACCGGAGGGGTTTTAGTCCGTAGGACGAACAACAATCATACCATAGGCTAGCTTCTAGGGTTTAGCCTCTTTGATCTCGTGGTAGATCTACTCTTGTACTACCCATATCATCAATATTAATCAAGCAGGGGTAGGGTTTTACCTCCATCGAGAGGGCCTGAACCTGGGTAAAAACATCGTGTCCCTTGTCTCCTGTTACCATCCGCCTAGACGCACAGTTCGGGACCCCCTACCCGAGATCCGCCGGTTTTGACACCGACAATCACAGAATCGATCATGATGATCGACGTCGAGTGCCCACCCCTCCCCCAAGGGGTGGATCGTACGCGCCTCGACAACAAGATGATAGACGCCATCACAGTGTTCGGCGAAGGATTCCAGTCGACCCCAGGAAACCAGGCTTTGATGCGAGATCCATTATCGTTCAAGGTTTGGTCGACAGAAACAGAGCTCACCGAGAAGGTCATGACAGAGATATACCCACCAACAGCAGAGTACACGTCTCAGGACCAGAGTGTTTCAGCAGAGCCATCAGGGCCGCGGTGATTCCTCCCAACTTCAGGTTGGCGATTGGAGTCAGTAAGTTCACTGGTGAGTCCAAGCCTGATACTTGGCTTGAAGACTACCGAGTGGCTGTTCAGATTGGCGGCGATAATGATGAGGTGGCCATGAAACACATGCCTCTTATGTTGGAGGGCTCGGCCAGAGCATGGTTGAATTAGTTAGCACCCAGTAGCATTTACACTTGGGAAGATCTTGCCCGAGTGTTTGTCAAAACATTTGAAGGAACCTGCAGGCGACCAGCAGGCCTGACAGAGCTGCAATCTTGTGTGGAGAAGTCGAATGAAACTTTGAGGGATTACATCCAGAGATGGATCATGTTGCATCACATGATAGAGAATGTATCTGATCACCAGGCAGTCTGTGCCTTCAAGGAAGGCGTTAAGTACAGAGAGCTAAACCTGAAATTCGGTCGAACCGGAGACATGTCTCTGATTCGAATGATGGAGATTGCCACCAAGTATGCCAATGGTGAGGAAGAGGATCGGCTCCGTAGTGGCAAGCACAAGTCAGTCGCCCACGAAACCGGAGGAGGGAACTCCAGTCGGAAGAAGAAGCGGAAAGCCGAGCCAGCAGCTCCTGGAGAAGCCTTGGCCATGACACGAGGAAAGTTTAAAGGGAAGCCCAAAGGGTCTTGGAACCCTAAGAAGGTGAAGGACAAGGAAGGAAATGATGTGATGAATTTGCCGTGCCACATCCACACGAAGAAAGATGAGGAGGGTAAATTCATTTACCCGAAACGTACCACTCGACAATGTCGGCTCTTGATCTGGCAATTTCAGGGGAAACGGCCCAAAGATAAGGAAAAGGAGTCGGACAAAGTTGAGGACAAAGAGGATAGTGATGATGGATATCCCCATGTCAATTCCACCCTGATGATTTTTGCTGATGTTGAAAGCAAAAGTCGACTGGAAGTTATCAACCGAGAAGTGAATATGGTTGCTCCGGCGACACCCAGTTATCTGAAATGGTCTCAGACTGCCATCACATTCGACCAGTCCGATCATCCGACACACATAGCCACCCCTGGGAGGCAAGCTTTGGTGGTTGACCCAGTCTTCGAAGGCACTCGACAGACTAAGGTTTTGATGGATGGTGGTAGTGGCCTAAATATATTATATGCAGAGACATTGAAAGGGATGGGCATTCTGATGTCCAGACTCAGTACCAGCAACATGAGTTTCCACGGAGTCATTCCTGGAAAGAAGGCTGAGTCACTCGGCCAAATTGCTCTTGATGTGGTTTTTGGCGATTCCAAGCATTACCACAAAGAAAAGTTGACGTTTGAAGTTGTGGATTTCCAGAGTGCTTATCACGCTATTTTGGGCAGGCCAGCTTATGCACGTTTCATGGCTCGACCATGTTATGTGTACCTCAAATTGAAGATGCCTGGTCCCAAAGGTGTGATCACTATTACTGGATCGGAAGAAAGCGGAAGAGTGCTTTCAGAAAGGCTCAAAGATCGCCAATGCTCAGATGGCAGTGGTGGAGCTACAGGAATACCAGAAAACTGCAGACCCAAGTGATTTGTTGCGAGCCAAGAAACCCGCTACGGAATCAGCGTTTCAGTCATCCGGTGAGACAAAACCGATTCACATTCACCCGACCGACCCCAATGCTGCTCCGACTCATATCTCTACAACACTCAACTCCAAATAGGAAGAAGCGCTCATCCAGTTCCTCCGTCAGAACTGGGGCATCTTCGCATGGAAACCTTCTGACATGTCGGGTGTTCCCAGGGGGCTGGCTGAGCATCGCCTACGAGTCGACTCAAAAGTGAAACCTGTCAAAGAACATCTTCGACGGTCCGCCGTCCAGAAAAGAAAGGCCATTGGCAAGGAGGTGGCTCGGCTCTTAGCAGCGGAGTTTATCCGAGAGATTTACCACTCCGAGTGGCTCGCCAATGTTGTCATGGTCGCCAAGACGGACAAGTCACTTCGCATGTGCATCGACTTCAAACATATCAATCGGGCCTGCCCGAAAGATCATTTTCCTCTCCCCCGCATCGACTAAATAGCCGACTCGACCGCGGGATGTGAGCACCTGTCTTTTTTAGACGCCTATTCCGTTTACCATCAGATCCGTCTGTATGGACCCGATGAGATCAAAATAGCTTTCATCACTCCATTCGGATGCTTCTGTTATGTCACCATGCTATTCGGCCTCAAGAATGTCGGAGCCACATTCATGAGGATGATTCAGAAGTGTTTGCTCACTCAAATCAGTCGGAATGTGGAAGCATACATGGATGATATTGTGGTCAAGTCACAGAAAGGTTCCGACCTGCTGACTGACCTTGCTGAAACATTTGCCAACCTCAGGAGGTATGATATTAAGCTTAATCCATCAAAGTGCACATTCGGAGTTCCTGGCGGAAAGTTACTCGGTTTTCTCATTTCCGAACAAGGAATCGATGCCAATCCAGAAAAAGTTGGTACTATACTCCGAATTCAATGTCCTGTGCGTGTGCACAATGTCCAGAAGCTTACTGGTTGCTTGGCCGCTTTAAGTCGATTCATCTCTCGTCTCGGTGAGAAGGCATTGCCTCTTTACCGACTGATGAAGAAGTCAGACAAGTTCGAGTGGACTCCCGAAGCTGATGCAGCATTTGCAGAGCTAAAAGCCCTGCTCTCCACCCAGCCGGTGCTTGCTGCCCCAATCAGCGAAGAGCCTTTGCTGCTTTACATTGCAGCCACGGACAAGTCGTTAGTATAGTACTTACGGTCAAGCGCGAAGAAGGAAAGGCCTTTAAAGTTCAGCACCCAGTATATTATGTTTCTGAAGTTTTGACCCCATCAAAGCAAAGATACCCTCATTATCAGAAGCTTGTATATGGGATCTATATGACCATGAAGAAGGTTGCTCATTACTTCTCTGACCATTCCATTACAGTCGTCAGCAACGCTCCATTGTCAAAGATTTTGCACAACAAAGATGCGACCGGTCGAGTGGCAAAATGGGTGATTGAACTCCTTCCCCAAGATATCAAGTTTGAGGCAAATAAAGCCATCAAGTCCCAAGCAATAGCGGATTTCATCGCCGAGTGGACTGAGCAGCAACTGCCGACTCAAGTTCACTCGGAGCACTGGACCATGTTCTTTGATGGTTCTAAGATGCTGAATGGTTCCGGTGCTGGGGTAGTTTTGGTGTCCCCCGAGGAGATAAGCTCAGATATGTGCTCCAGATTCACTTTGATTCTTCCAATAACGAAGCAGAATACGAAGCACTTTTGTATGGGTTGCGTATGGCCATTTCACTCGGCGTCCGTCGCCTCATGGTCTATGGCGACTCAGATTTGGTGGTTAACCAAGTGATGAAGGAGTGGGACGTAAGAAGTCCGGCCATGACTGGTTACTGCAATGCAGTGAGAAAGCTAGAGAAGAAATTCGAGGGGTTAGAGCTTCATCATATACCCCGACTGCAAAATCAAGCGGCTGATGATTTGGCAAAAATAGGTTCCAAGAGAGAAGCCGTTCCCAGTAATGTGTTTTTGGAACACATCCACACACCATCAGTTCAAGAGGATCCTTTCACCGAAGAAGCCCCGCAACCAAAAAGTGCCACGGGTCCGACTGAAGTTGAAGTTCCAGCTGTGGTCGACCTGATCATGGAAGTTTTGGTCATCACTCCCGACTGGACGGTGCCGTACATCGCGTATATCCTAAGGAAAGAGCTCCCAGAGAATGAAGAAGAGGCTCGACAGATCGTCCGTCGATCCAAAGCCTTTACTGTGATAAAGGGACAGTTGTATAGGGAAAGTGCGACTGGAGTCGGTCAGAAATGTATAACACCAGAAGAAGGTCAGATAATTCTTGACGATATCCACTCGGGGACCTGTGGTCATCATGCTTCCTCCCGGACCATTGTGGCTAAAGCATACCGAGCGGGGTTTTACTGGCCAAGGGCGAATGAAATGGTGAAGGAGATAGTCGACAAGTGCGAAGGATGTCAGTTCTATTCCAATATGTCGCACAAACCCGCCTCAGCTTTGAAGACCATTCCACTCGTCTAGCCCTTTGCTGTTTGGGGATTAGATATGGTTGGACCACTGAGAACTGGCAGGAGCGGCTTCACCCATGTACTGGTGGCACTCGACAAGT
This sequence comes from Triticum dicoccoides, assembly GCF_002162155.2. Taxonomy (NCBI): domain Eukaryota; kingdom Viridiplantae; phylum Streptophyta; class Magnoliopsida; order Poales; family Poaceae; genus Triticum; species Triticum dicoccoides. Next base: position 592,503,249 of record NC_041391.1, on the reverse strand, counting down.
TCACTAAGTGGATTGAAGCTAAGCCTATCAAGAATCTTGATGCCATCACTGCTATCACCTTCATCAGAGACTTGATATTCAGATATGGAGTTCCGCATAACATCATCACTGATAATGGGTCAAACTTCAATTCCGACCAATTCAGAGCACTTTGTGCTTCTCAAGGCACGCGAGTCGACTACGCTTCCGTTGCCCACCCCCAGTCGAACGGAAAAGCAGAAAGAGCAAACGACCTAATTCTCAAAGGACTAAAACCCCGGTTGATGCGTGATCTCAAGCACGCAGCAGGAGCGTGGGTCGATGAACTTCCTTCAGTTCTTTGGGGATTGAGGACCACTCCTAATCGGTCGACTGGGCGAACTCCATTCTTTATGGTCTATGGAGCTGAAGCAGTTCTGCCAAGTGACCTGCTTCACAATGCACCCCGAGTCGAGCTCTACTCTGAAGATGAAGCAGAACAAGCCCGACAGGATGCAGTCGACCTTCTAGAAGAAGAAAGAGAGATGGCCATGATCCGATCGACTTCTATCAGCAAGACTTGCATCGATTCCATGCCAGAAACGTGAAGAGTCGAGCCTTCCAAGAAGGAGACTTGGTCCTCCGAGTGGATCAACAGAAACCGCACAAGCTCGCTCCTACCTGGGAAGGCCCCTTCATCGTCACCAAAGTTCTCCACCATGGAGCGGATCGTCTTTACAATGTCGATCGCCAGATTGATGAGCCACGAGCTTGGAATGCGGAGCTGCTCCGTCCCTTTTATACTTAAGTTCTCACTCAGATGAGATGTAATAAAAAGTACCTCTGTAGTTTGTTTATCAAAGACAAGAGTGTTATAATTTTCCCAGTGATTGTTGTTGCTTTTGTTTACGTGAGAAATCCCCCAGTGGGTGGCTTAGCTGCGAATCCGTTTTGCCTAAGTTTGTAAAAAAAATCCCTGTCGAGTGACGAGCAAGCCTCTCACTCGGGGGCTTAGCTGCGAATCCGTTTCACCTAGGTATTTCAAAACCCTACCGAGTGGAGAGCAAACCTCTCACTCGAGGACTTAGCTGCGAATCCGTTTCACCTAAGTATTTGAAAACCTTACCAAGTGGAGAGCAAACCTCTCACTCGGAGTCTTAGCTGCAGTCCAGTACTCGCCTAAGTATTTGAAATCCTACCGAGTGGAGAGCAAACCTCTCACTCGTGGGCTTAGCTGCAGTCAAGTACTCGCCTAACTATTTGAAAATCCTACTGAGTGGAGAGCAAACCTCTCACTCAGAGGCTTAGCTGCAGTCCAGTACTCGCCTAAGTATTTGAAAATCC
>NC_041391.1:592482831-592501737 GCF_002162155.2 Triticum dicoccoides | reverse complement strand
CGAGTGGAGAGCAAACCTCCCACTCGGGGGCTTAGCTGCAGTACAGTACTCGCCTAAGTATTTGAAAATCCTGCCGAGTGGAGAGCAAACCTCCCACTCGGGGGCTTAGCTGTAGTCCAGTACTCGCCTAAGTATTTGAAAATCCTACCGAGTGGAGAGCAACCCTCCCACTCGGGGGCTTAGCTGCAGTCTAGTACTCGCCTAAGTATTCGAAAATCCTACCGAGTGGAGAGCAACCCTCCGACTCGGAGGCTTAGCTGCAGTCCAGTACTCGCCTAAGTATGAAATCCATTCCGATCCGCAAGGACGACGAGGTGCAGGTCGACTGCCGCCTTCTCCTTCGGAGCTATGCCACAAATACAACATGCGCTCTGCAAGGATGACGAGGTGCAGGTCGACTGCCGTCTTCTCCTTCGGAGCTATGCCACAAATACAGCATGCGCTCTGCAAGGACGACGAGGTGCAGGTCGACTGCTGCCTTCTCCTTTGGAGCTACGCCACAAATACAACGTGCGCTCCATCCTGATCCGCAAGGATGCAGGTCGACTGCAATCTATGCTCCATCCCTACCTCCAAGAGCGATGAGGTGCAGGTCGACTGGATTTTCCACCTCAGAGCTGCGTCACAAGCATTAAAGTATATTCCGAGTGAAGAACAAAGTTCGCTCGAAGGCAAATGCAAGCATATTCAACGATAAGTCAAGTTTAGATAACATCCTATGGGTTAAAAAGTGCTTTGGCGTCAAGCCTGTAAAAGTTTATCGGTTACAAAACCACTCGGCATTCCGAGGCAAATTTAAGGCGAAGCATAGAAGTTTTTTACTCCTCAGGTGGAGGACTGGAGGGCGCGACAAACTGGTCCAAGTCGATTCCGTCAGCAATCCGAGTGGCAGCAGCAATGAAGGTCTCCATGAAAGATTGGAAGTCATGCTTCTTGGTACTGTCCACTTTGAGGGACGCCATCTTGTCCTCTCGCGCATCGTTGCAGTGAACACGGACCAGGGACAGAGCAACATCAGCACCGCACCTGGCAGAACACTTCTTCCATTCTTGCACTCGACCTGGAACCTCATTCAATCGAGTCATTAGAGACTCGAGGCCATTTTGAAGCGTCTCTCCTGGCCAAAGTGTCATGTCGATTCGCGACGCCGCAACCTTCAGTCGAGCAAGGTAGTCAACCACACCAGCAACACGAGACTCCAGTCGGAGCACGTTCATAGCTGCTTCGTCCTTCACAAGAGAGTTAATGGGGTCCAATCCTGTCTCCACTCGACTGGTCTCCTCCTCGAAGTTTTGGCAGAATTCTGTAAACACAACTCAAAGATAAACTAGCAATTCTACGATAAGTCGATGATTACAAGTCAGTCGGGTAGGAGAGATTACCCTCAAGCATGATGAATAACTTCTTGGCGAGCCCTCCCAGATAAGCCTCCAGATCGTTCTTCTTCCCCACCAGCTCACCAGCCTTGTCATTCAGAGCTATCTTATCATTCTTCAAATGGCTGACTTCCTTGTTGGCCGCGTCGAGAGCAGCTTTCAGATTGGCGTTCTCCTCTTCAAGTTTACCGACTGAAGCCAGTTTTTCTTCCGCAAGCTTCGTTTTGTCCAAATCCGCCTTCTGCGCCTCGGCAAGGTCGTGGTCCTTCTTCTTCAGAGCCTCCTTCATTTTATCTGCAAAATGACAATGAGATCAGAATCAGGAATGGGCAGAAAGATAAAGACAGTTGTCAAGTTCTCACCAATCATACCTTTTGCTTCGTCCTTCGCCTTCTGAAAGTTCTCCTGAACAAGCTTCAAGTCAAGGTCGAGCTGGATATGTTTGTTTTCCAACTCAGTATAGCGAGCCACAAGCTCGCAAGATTTCTACGAAGAGTCAGTCAACAGACATCAAAGAGAGGTTGCTTCGGAGTGACTAAGAGAAAAAATGTAACATTTGTAAGTATACAGTCGAATCAAAATATTCAACAGTAGTCTCGGGGACTACACCTAGTGGGTGCACTCAGTGTGCCCCCACTGGTTCTACCGACTTGGTCCGATCATTCGGCCGAAAAGAGATAAAGAGGTTATGATCCTAAGACTATAGCTCTATAGCTAACTACCAGCAGTGAGCCTTGGTCTCATCATGATCTACAAAAAAACAGGTTCTTCAGACTACAGTCGACTGCCAGCAGTCCACCATAGTCTCGGGGACTACACCCAGTGGGTGCACTCAGCGTGCCCCCACCGGTTCCAAGATTCCATTCGACATGGTCCGACCAGACTGAGTGAAGAAGTTAGAGTGAAGAAATTCAAAATATGAAGACTACAGTCGACTGCCAGCAGTCCACCATAGTCTCGGGGACTACACCCAGTGGGTGCACTCAGCGTGCCCCCACAAATCCAAAAATTCAATCGACACACCCAGTGGGTGTACAGATACAAAGATCTTCGGAAAGAAAGTCTTCAAATAGCATATTCTAACAGAACAAGCGGTGACCAAGTAACCTGGACGTTGCTCTAAAGGGCTGAGCTAGCATCATAGTCGCTTGGCTGGCTTCCCGGATCGCCTTCACCTGCTCCATCATGATCCCCGCCTGGCGTATAGCCTCTTTAGCAGCACCCACTTGGTCCTCTGGGACATGGTGTGTGGCTAAAAAGGGAGGGCGGATCAGCTATCGATGACGAAGGCCGGGCACTCGTCCGCGGCACAGTGAAGGACACGGAGTTCCGAGTGATATTGCCACCCTCTGGAACCAATGTCTCAGGCACTGATACATTCTGAGTAGTCTTGCCAGCCGACGCCTTTCTATTCCTCCTCGACCTCAGTGGTGCCTTGTCGTCATCATCAGGGAGATCGATGACATGAGGAGGAACTACAGGAAAAATCCAAAGTTAAAATCGAACTCCAATCGACCAAAAGTAAAACTACAGAGAGCGTACCAAGGTTGGAGGTGGCAGCGTCTTCCATTTCCTGATCTTCGTTCTTGGCGGAGGTCTCGGAGGTAGCAGCACTGCAGATTTCAGAAACCAGTCGGTTAGTCAATGAGTCGACCAACAGTTTGTCCGTGCTAAACAAGAAAATACAAGTTATGTTGTTACCCGGAGATAGTGGCGATGGCCATTCTCATCTTGGGCAAGGCCTTCAGCGGCTTTGATGGCGCTGCTCGTGGATGCTTCGGCGCTTTCTCAGTCGGCATCGAAGAAGCCGCCCGAGGGCGCTTTGACGATTGCCCAACAGACGCAGTCGCTTAGCCACGCTCGCTTGCGGGGTCGTGGGTGAGCTTGGATCGCCTTTCCGTGCAAGGAGGGTCGACTTCCTCCTCTTCCTCTTCACTGGAGCCATCGTCATCCTCTTCCCCCTCACCATCAGATTGCCACTCCTCCTCACTTTCACCTCCACTCGCCTCTCCCTCCTCGGCCTATTCTTGCTCCTCGTTGGGCATCGAGTACATCTTAGTAGTGGCCTAGAAGACAACAAACAAGACAAAAGTCAGTCGATTAATTTCAAGCAAATAGAATGAAGAAAGCAAGGCCACTGTCAGAGATGCAGAGTTGGACCTTATCCGCTTCATACGATTGGTCGAGTGGAGGAATCCTCCTGGCTCCTCGGGGGTTGTCTTTGTTCCCTGTGATGCTCGCCAGCCACCTCTCCAGCTTGGCATCCTCGACCTCCTCCGGGTGGATCCGAGTGGTGTCCTCAGTGCCAGAATACAACCACATCGGATGGTCTTGAGCTTGAAGCGGCTGGATGCGTCGGAGGAGGAAAACCTCCAAGAGGTCCATGCTGGTCACCCCGTCACGGATAAGCTGGACAACACGTTCGACCAACACCTTAACCTGCGCCTTCTCTTCCGGGATCACCTTCAAAGAGGAAGGTTTCCTCACTCGGTCCATGGAAAAAGGAGGGAGTCCGATTGACTGCCCTGGCGTCGGCTGGTCTTTGTAGTAGAACCAGGTCGACTGCCATCCATGGACCGAGTCGGGTAGAATCATGGCCAGAAAAGAACTTTTCTCCCTCATTTGCACCCCAAGACCCCCACACATCTGAATCACTTGTGTTCGCTCGTCACTCGGATTGGCCTTTTTCACCGTCTGGGAGCGACAGGTGAAAATGTGCTTGAAACGACCCCAATGAGGTCGACCACCCAAGAAATTCTCGCACAAAGACACGAAAGCAGCGAGGTACGCGATGGTATTGGGTGTGAAGTGGTTGAGTTACGCCCCAAAGAAATTCAGAAATCCCTAAAAGAAAGGGTGAGGCGGCAAAGAAAACCCACGGTCGACATGGATGGCCAAGAGAACGCACTCACCCTCCTGAGGCTGTGGCTCAAACTCCTTCCCCGGGAGCCGTGCCGATCCGTGGGGGATCAGTCCTCCATCGGCCAGGTCGTCAAGATCTTCTTGACGAATCGTCGAGCGGATCCAGTGGCCCTGGATCCAGCCCTGCGGCAGGCCGGCCCTCGATGAAGATCCGCCCCGGCTGGTCGCCCTTCCCTTCGCCTTCGCCATCGCTTTCTTCGCCCGCTCTAGGGTCATCGTCTTCTCTTTCACCATTGTCACCGGTGAGACGCGCATGGGGCAGCGGCACTGAGACGGGACCGAACGCAGTGGATAAGTCTGAGGAAGAGAGGAGGAAATGAGAACGCACTGTTCAAAAACCCCCATCCGGCGCCTTATATGAGGTTACTTCTGAGTGACTGACCTGTAGGCCCGGGCGCTCCTGTCAAATCCTGCAACAGTCGCGCGCGCGATATGTGGCGAAAAAGGTGCCGCGGAGATTGAGGCGTCCCTGCCTCATCCCATCCGATTACTACGGCCTCCTCCGCACCGTGTGCTTCCCGAAATGCGAATCCCGCTAAATCCGCGAGCAGCAGAACAACTTGTCAGATGGAGGATCCCCTCCACACCGTCACTCGGAGCTTTTCAAGTAAAGAAATTCACTCCACTGAAACCAAGAATGGACCAAGGCGGCCGAAGAAGAAGTTGGTGTCGTTATTTAGGTTCATGGACTCAGAGCAAGATATACTCATATTGCACAAAATGGGTCGGAAGAGTTCTCAACTCCTTCCCCACTCAAACTTCGATCCATTCGGGGGCTAATGATGAAGCTATGTACCTAGGGTAGGGTCATGGGCCTGTCCAAACTACCCTCCCCAAGGACATCTCTAGAAGAAACCACCTGTCAATCGACTCAGAAGTGTTCCACTCGACGGACTTGAAGACACTCGACCATGAAGCCAACCACTCGACCATGAAGCCAACCACTCGACAGCCAGGAGATCTAAAGTCACTCTGTACGCAAACGGTCGGTCACTAAGTAGCTTTTATGGTCATCATGGCACTTTATTTGTGGTGTTACCAGTAACGCCTGATCTTAATGTACTTTAAACCCTACATAACTGAGGGCCAGAGGGGTCTGGCGAATTCTATATAAGCCACCCCCCTCCTAAGTGTAAAGAGTTCGCACCCCTGTAACTCATACGCACATAATACAGTCTACCGCCTCCGGGCTCCGAGACGTAGGGCTATTACTTCCTCCAAGAAGGGCCTGAACTCGTAAATCTCTTGCGTATACAACTACTCCATATCTAGGATCTTGCCTCTCCATACCTACCCCCTACACTACTGTCAGACTTAGACCCACGACACCCAGTAGGGGGGCGCGCCCCCCACCCTCGTGGCCATCTCGAAGCTTCCTTGACTTCAACTCCAAGTCTCCTAGATTGCTTCCGTTCCAAAAATAACGCTCCCAAAGGTTAAATTCCGTTTGGACTCCGTTTGATATTCCTTTTCTTCGAAACACTGAAATAGGCAAGAAAACAACAATATGGGTTGGGCCTCCGGTTAATAGGTTAGTCCCAAAAATAATATAAAAGTGTATAATAAAGCCCATAAACATTCAAAACAGATAATAAAATAGCATGAATGCTTCATAAATTATAGATACGTTGGAGACGTATCAGCATCCCCAAGCTTAATTCCTACTCGTCCTCGAGTAGGTAAATGATAAAAGAAAGAATTTATGAAGTGTGAATGCTAGCAGGTGCACAAGTTTCACCAATGATAATTTCAATCACCTTTTCTAGCATGATTATATGTCATAACAATAGTTCATCTCATAAAACTTCTCAAGATCAAGTAATAAGCTATTCACATGTTAAAGCATAGACCATAAACTTTCTTGAAAACTAGCAAACTTCATTCTCAGTCATCAAACAATTAGAATTCATCTTATTTTCAGGAAGGGTCTATGTCAAAGCTTTGATTTGGCAAACTCCACATACTTAACTATCATATAGTCTTGTACAATTGCTAACACTCACGCAATACTTATGGTTATGAAGTTTGAATCGGACACTGAGAAAGATAGGGGTTTATAGTGTTGCCTCCCAATGTATTCACCTTTGGGTGATTTCAACAATAATAGTTCATGCTAACTTACATCCAATTGGATATATATATATATATATATATATATATATATATATATATATATATATATATATCAGGATCTTTCCAACACGAGGTGCTTGCCAAAGGATAAAATGAAAAAGGGAAAGGTGAAGATCACCTTGACTCTTGCATAAAAGTAAAAGATAGGCCCTTCGCAGAGGGAAGCAGGGATTTGCAGACGTGCCAGAGCTCGATTTTGAAATAGAGATAAACATTTTTGAGAGGTATGATCTCATTGTCAACATAACAACCAAGCGTTCCCAATATCTTCCATACTACATACATTATAGGCAGTTCCCAAACAGAATGGTAAAGTTTTTACTCCCCCTCCACCAACAATCACACTCCACGGCCATCCGAAACAACGGGGTACCGTCCATACCAACAACAGTCCTGGGGGAGTTTTGTTTTAATTATTTTTTGATTTGATTTTGATCTTTTGATCATGGGATTGGGCATCCCGGTTACCAGCCATTTTTCTCGTGAATGATGAGCGGAGTTCACTCATCTTGACAATAACCCACCTAGCATGGAAGATACTGACAGCCCTAGTCGCTACATGAGCGATTCGGGCATACAAAATAGATTATTATTTGAAAGTTTAGAGTTTAGCACATGCAAATTTACTTGGAACGGAAGGTAAATACCGTATATAGGTAGGTATGGTGGACACTCATGGCAAAAACTGGGTCTAAGGATATTTGGAAGCACAAGTAGTATCTCTACTTGGTGCAATGAATTTTGGATAGCATGAGGGATAAAGGCAGGCTCAACATGTTTGAATGATCCATGACAATATACTTTAACTGAGATGTGAGAAAACATAACCCATTACGTCATCTTCCTTGTCCAACATCAACTCTTTAGCATGTCATATTTATTGAGTGCTCACAATTATAAAAGGTGTCTAAGATAGTATATTTATATGTGAAATCTCTCTTCCTTCAATATTCTTTCATGAATTGTTCAAATGACCAATACAATGCTTGCTAACCTTTAATAAATTTACAACCTCTACTTCTTAGATGTGAAGTCATTACTCCCCATGGGATAAGCAAATGAAACATATATAATTTTAGATTTATGACATTCAACTCATTCAACCATTTACTCATAGGATATAAGTGAAGCACACAAGTAAATGACAAACTACTCCAAAAAACATATAAGTGAAGATCAATGAGTAGCTAAATAATTGTGTAACTATGTGAAGACTCTATCTCTCACTTAAGAATTTTAGATCTTGGTATTTTATTCAAACAGCAAGAAAAACAAAATAAAATAACATTGCAAGGATAGCACAACTCATGTCAAGAAGCAAAAAACTTAGGCTCAACTAATACTAACCGATAGTTGTTGAAGAAGAAAGGTGGGATGCCTAACGGGGCATCCCCAAGCTTAGATGTTTGAGAGTTCTTGAAATATTATCTTGGGGTGCCTTGGGCATCCCCAAGCTTAAGCTTTTGTGTCTCCTTAATTACTTTTATATCTCGGTTTCCTAAATCTCGAAAGCTTCAAACTCAACAAGAACTCGTGAGATAAGTTAGTATAAACCAATGCAAAAACCTTATCATTTTCTACTGTAACAAATCACTAAAATTATTATTCAACACTGCATACTAAATGCCTCTGCATATTTAATGCTCCTATCCTCAAATAGAATCATTAAACAAGCAAACATATGCAAACAATGCAACCATAACAGCAATCTGCCAAAACAGTATGGTCTGTAAGGAATGCAAGATTCATCATACTTCCCTAACTCCAAAAATTATGAGAAAAATATAACGCTGTAGAAGATTTATCATATCTTAATATGCAAAAAGTTTCCACATTATACCATTCTCTGACTTTTCTAAGGAATTTTTGTAACAGCGGTAAACTTTCTGTTTTCAAACAGCAACATGTATAGTAGAAAAATAAGCATGGTAAAGGCTATCCTTGACATTTTTATTGAAACTAAAGATGAAAAACATTAATCTAAATAACAGCAAGAAAATACTAACAAAATCAAATGACGCTCCAAGCAAAACACATATCATGTGGTGAATAAAAATATAGCTCCAAGTAAAGTTACTGATGGACGACGACGAAAGAGGGGATGCCATACGGGGCATCCCCAAGCTTAGGCTCTTGGTTGTCCTTGAATATTACCTTGGTGTGCCTTTGTAATCCCCAAGATTAGGTTCTTGACACTCCTTATTCCATAATCCATCGAATCTTTACCCAAAACTTGAAAACTTCACAACACAAAACTCAACAGAAAACTCGTAAGCTCTGTTAGTATAAGAAAATAAAACCACTACTTAGGTACTGTAATGAACTCATTCCAAATTCATATTGGTGTAATATCTACTGTATTCCAACTTCTCTATGGTTCATACCCTCCGGTACTACTCATAGATTCATCAAAATAAGCAAACAACACATAGAAAACAGAATCTGTCAAAAACAGAACAGTCTGTAGTAATCTGTATCAAACGTATACTTATGGAAATCCAAAAATCCTACAAAATTAGGAAGTCCTAGGAAAGTTTTGTACCAATCCAGAGCAAAACGAATCAGATAAGAATCATGTTTCTGTGAATTATCAAAACTAATTTACTGGGTGCAAAAGTTTCTGATTTTCAGCAGGATCAACACAACTATCACCGTAAGCTATCCTAAAGGTCTTACTTGGCACTTTATTGAAACAAAAGCTATAAAAAATTATTACTACAGTAGCATAATAATGTCGACACACAAAAACAGTAAGGATACATATTGGGTTGTCTCCCAACAAGCGCTTTTCTTTAATGCCTTTTAGCTAGGCATGATGATGACAATGATGCTCACATAAAAGATAAGAATTGGAACGTAACGGGAGCATCATGAAGCATATGACTAGCACATTTAAGTCTAACCCACTTCCTATGCATAGTGATTTGGTGAGCAAACAACTTATGGGAACACTAATTAACTAGCATAGGAAGGCAAAACAAGCATAACTTCAAGATTTTAAGCACGTAGAGAGGAAACTTGATATTATTGAAATTCCTGCAAGCATATGTTCCTCCCTCATAATAATTTTTGGTAGCATCATGAATGAATTCAACAATATAACTAGCACCTAAAGCATTCTTTCCATGATCTACAAGCATAGAAAATTTACTAATCTCCACATAAGCAAAATTCTTCTCATGAATAGTAGTGGGAGCAAACTCAACAAAATAACTATCATGTGAAGCATAATCCAATTGAAAACTAAAATCATGATGAAAAGTTTCATGGTTATCATTATTCTTAATAGCATACAAGTCATCACAATAATCATCATAGATAGTAACTTTGTTCTCATAATCAATTGGAACCTCTTCCGAAATAGCGGATTCATCACTAAATAAAGTCATGACCTCTCCAAATCCACTTTCATCAATATATTCATCATAAATAGGAGGCATGCTTTCATCATAATAAATATTCTCATAAAAACTTGGGGACTAAACATATCATCTTCATCAAACATAGCATCCCCAAGCTTGTGGCTTTGCATATCATTAGCATCATGGGTATTCAAAGAATTCATACTAACAACATTCAATCATGCTCATCATACAAAGATTTAGTGCCAAACATTCTAATGCATTCTTCTTCTAGCCCTTGAGCACAATTTTCCTTTCCATCATACTCACGAAAGATATTAAAAATATGAAGCGTATGAGGCAAACTCAATTCCATTTTTGGTAATTTTATTTTATAAACTAAACTAGTGATAAAACAAGAAACAAAAAGATTCGATTGCAAGATCTAAAGATATACCTTCAAGCACTCACCTCCCCGGCAACGGCGCCAGAAAAGATCTTGATGTCTATTACACAACCTTCTTCTTGTAGACGATGTTGGGCCTCCAAGTGCAGAGGTTTGTAGGACAGTAGCAAATTTCCCTCAAGTGGATGACCTAAGGTTTAAATCTCTGGGAGGCGTAGGATGAAGATGGTCTCTCACAAAAAACCCTGCAACCAAATAACAAAGTGTCTCTTGTGTCCCCAACACACCCAATACAATTGTAAATTGTATAGGTGCACTAGTTCAGTGAAGAGATGGTGATACAAGTGCAATATGGATGGTACATATAGGTTTTTGTAATATGAAATTATAAAAACAGCAAGGTAACTAATAATAAAAGTGAGCGTAAACGGTATTGCAATGGTAGGAAACAAGGCCTAAGGTTCATACTTTCACTAGTGCAAGTTCTCTCAACAATAATAACATAATTAGATCAAATAACTATCCCTCAACATGCAACAAAGAGTCACTCCAAAGTCACTAATAGCGGAGAGCAAACGAAGAGATTATGGTAGGGTACGAAACCACCTCAAAGTTATCCTTTCTGTTCTATCTATTCAAGAGTCCGTAGTAAAATAACATGAAGCCATTCTTTCCGTTCAATCTATCATAGATTTCATACTAGAATAACACCTTAAGACACAAATCAACCAAAACCCTAATGTCACCTATATACTCCATTGTCACCTCAAGTATCCGTTGGCATGATTATACAATATGCATCACACAATCTCAGATTCATCTATTCAACCAACACAAAGTACTTTCAAGAGTGCCACAAAGTTTCTACCGGAGAGTCAAGACGAAAATGTGTGCGAACCCCTATGCATAGGTTCATGGGCGGAACCCGCAAGTTGATCAACAAAACATACATCAAGTGGATCACATGAATATCCCATTGTCACCACAGATAAGCACGGCAAGACATACATCAAGTGTTCTCAATCCTTAAAGACTCAATCCGATAAGATAACTTCAAAGGGAAAACTCAATTCATCACAAGAGAGTAGAGGGGGAGAACCATCATAAGATCCAACTATTATAACAAATCTCGTGATACATCAAGATTGTGCCATAAAGAGAACACGAGAGAGAGAGAGAGAGAGATCAAACACATAGCTACTGGTACATACCCTTAGCCCCGAGGGTGAACTACTCCCTCCTCGTCATGGAGAGTGCCGGGATGATGAAGATGGCCACCGGTGAGGGATTCCCCGTCCAGCAGGGTGCCGGAACGGGCTCCCGAGATGTTTTTGGTGGCTACAGAGGCTTGCGGCGGTGGAACTCCCGATCTATTGTTCGCTTTGATGTTTTTAGGGTATATGGGAATATATAGGCTAAAGAAGTCGGTCGGGGGAGCCTTGAGGGGCCCATGAGACAAGGGGGCACGCCCAGTAGGGGGGCGCGCCCCCCACCCTCGTGGCCACCTCGAAGCTTCCTTGACTTCAACTCCAAGTCTCCTGGATTGCTTCCGTTCCAAACATAACGCTCCAGAAGGTTTCATTCTGTTTGGACTCCGTTTGATATTCCTTTTCTTCAAAACACTGAAATAGGCAGGAAAGCAGCAATATGGCCTGGGCCTCCGGTTAATAGGTTAGTCCCAAAACAATATAAAAGTGTATAATAAATCCCATAAACATTCAAAAAATATTAATAAAATAGCATCCATGCTTCATAAATTATAGATACGTTGGAGACATATCAAATAACAGGGGGTGTGGGTGAGTAGAGGGATGGCTTGGCCAGCGGTGGAAGTAGTAGGAGGCGGTGAGGCCTCCGCGGCATCACAGCCGGCTATGGGAGGCAGGAGCATACGGCACGACCGGCGCTGCTTTGGGCGGCTGGAGCAAGAAGACCAGAGGTTGAAGAAGCACTATGGTCGTTGGATGGACATCGTACGGTTACTGGAGCTAGAATCGTTCATATTGACTAAAGTTGACAAAGGCCTCCGTCCCAATCAACTTAGTAGGCCCACAAGTCAGCCTCCCACCATGGTGGGTCCCAGCTAGCAGGGGGAGTATTCATTTTTTTGTGCGTAATAAGGAGGCACTTCCGATGGGTCCGAGCTGATAGCATCGCGAAATATGGTGGCCCGTCCGGTTGTTCCCAGCAGTCAGGGGGAAATGTTTTTTTCGCAAAATACAGTGGCCCGTCTGGTGGGTCCCAGCAGTCAGGGGGGAAACGTTTTTTTCATGAAATACTGGTGGCCTGTCCAGTGGGTCCCTGCTGTCAGGTGGAGGTATCATTATTTTCTGCGTAATTAGGAGGCACTTCCTTGCGGCTACCATGGACCCAACTGTCAGCCTCTCCACGTATAGTACTCTTCTGATGGAATTCGGTCGTTGGCCACATTGACCACGCCGTGCAGAGCACCACGGCGGTGGACGACGGTTAGGCCTAGGAAGGGGACGACGCGGAGCCAGGGAAGACGCGGCAGTGGATGCCCACGCGGAGAGGAGTACGAGGGTTCACTGGTTTGGCTGCGCTGCCGTCACCGCAGAATAACAGGGGATGTGGGTGAGTGGAGTGGACGGATGGCCTGGCCAGCGGTGGGAGTTGTATGGGGGCATTGAGTCCTCCGCGGTAGCACAGCCGGCCACGGGAGGCACGAGCAGGCAGCACACCGGCGCTGCTTTGGGCGGCTGGAGCAAGAAGACCAGAGCTTGAAGAAGCACTACGGCTGTTGGATGGACATCGTACGGTCAGTCGAGGTAGAATCGTGCATGTTGACTAAGTTGACAAAGCCCTCCGTCCCCGTCAACTTAGTAGGCCCACTATATTGGGTCCCAGCTAGCAGGGGGAGTATTCATTTTTTGTGCGTAATAAGGAGGCACTTCCTTGCGTGCGAAGATATAGCTGGTGGGTCCAAGCTATCAGCGGCAGTAACGTTTTTTTGCGAAATACAGAGGCCCTTTGGGTGGGTCCTAGATGTCAGGTGGATGAATCATTATTTTGCGTGTAATAAGGAGGCATTTCCTTCCGTGCGGCCGTGGACCTAGCTGTCAGCCTCTCCATGTACAGTCCACTTAGGATGCATGTCGGTGTTGACCATGTTGACCATGCCACGCCGAGAGCACCAGGGCGGTGGACGACGGTGAGGCCTAGGAAGGGAACGACACAGAGCCAGGGAAGACTCGGCAGTTGTTTCCCACGCGGAGGGGAATACGAGTGTACGAGGCTTTACCAGTTCGTCTGCCGTCGCCGGAGAATAATAGCAGGTGTGGGTGAGTAGAGGGATGGCTAGGCCAGCGATGGGAGTACGGTGGGGCGGTGAGGCCTGCGCGGCAGCACAGCCGGCCGCGGGGAGGAGGGAGAAGGCAATCCCGCTGGCGCTTGTTTGAACAGCTGGAGCAGGAAGAGCAGAGATTGAAGAAGCACGACGGCCGTTGGATGGACATCCAACAGTCACTGCTTGTGCGTCAACCTTTTTTTAGGAAAGCCTCAAATCTGTGGAAAACAGCATACATGTCATCTGCCATTATTTCTAATAATTTACAGCCCATTTGCTAATTCTTACGGGTTTTTTGGAGCCCATATTCTTTTTGTTAGCATTACAGCCCATATTATGGCCACGGTTAAAAAATTATACGAAATTTTGCATATGTCGGTGCGGTCTGAAATTTTTTTAATCCCGAAATTCCGAGTCACATTCAGACTGATTTTAAAAATAAATGTATATCAATATAAAATCCAATAAATTGTCCATGCATAAAAATCAATGCAATTTAAAATCTCGAAATGAAAAAAAGATATTTGAAACTAATTGTCGGTTTGATGTGTATTAAAAATGTATAACCCATTTCTCATTACTGATAGGCCATTTTCTTGGCCAGCCGAATGAAGCTCTCCTCGTCTTAAAAGATTTGCAGCCCAACAGGCTTGATAAAGCGACTTACTTGACAAATCACAAAAAAACTGGGCTAGCCATTTTCAGAAAGAAAAAAAACTACTGGGCTGGTCTGTGGTAAACATAAAAGAAAAGGCTGTCTAGACAAGCCAGAGTGTCCCGCACAGCCCAGTTGACACCCTGCTTCCGTCTCAAAAACAAATTAGATAAATGCCACTCCAATTATGGCGCTTCATAAAAATGCCACTGCAATTTCCAAACTTTGAAAAATGCCACTTCAATTTTTGCAAACTTTGAAAAACGCCAATGCAGTTTGCAAACTTTGAAAAACGCCACTCCAGACTTCGAAAAATGCCACTAGAAATGGCATGAAATGGCATTTTTCAAAGTTTGGAAGTTGGAGTGGCATTTCTCGGAAACACCAAATTTGGAGTGGCATTTATCAAATTAACCCAAAACAAAAATAATTGGGCGAGCTGTTGGGTCCCTGGTGTCAGCCGCTCGTTGTGTAATTCTCTCGTTTATTGACTACGTTGACAATGGCATGGGACCCAGATGTCAGAAATCCACTAGGAGGAGCCATTTTTTTATTGGCTTGAAATAAGGAGGCACTTCCTTGCGTACTGCCATGACCTTGGCGGTTCCCTGCTGTCATCCTCTCCACATACAATCATCTCCTGATTGTGTACGCGTCAACTTGGTAGGCCCACAAGTCAGCCTCTAAACCCATGGAGGACAAATAGAACCCATTTAAAAAAATAACGGCCCATTCCATACGTTCAAACGGAAAGTTCAACATTCAGAGCAAAGTAACAGGTCTGATCCACATATAGAGTACTGAACTTCCACATTGACAACCATCATAGCCAAGTTAACTATCTACTCCCACTAATACTCTAGTAGCGTACAAGTACTAACTTACTCTTAGCTAACTAGACGATGCCGGCCGCCATCTATGGTACACGCTAAACGCTGGCACAGGCGTCCTGCGCCTCGCCTCGGACTTGCTAGAGGTGCGATAGGGCGCGTTGCTCGCGCGCGTTGGCCCTTTCCATGCCGGCATGGTCCATCGAAGCTTCGGCTTCCAAGCGGGAAACCCACTTGACGAGCTGGTAGTAAAAATCGACGGCGCGAACGCGTCCGTGCCCGACAGCCTCCAGGGCTATTTGCTGGGCGCCAGCCTCCACGTAGTCGGCCCAGTTGCGGGCTGTAACGCCCTCGATGCGGCTATAGCTCCCACGTGTCGAGGCACGACTTAGAGGCATAACCGCATTGAAAGCAATGTCGCAAGTTGGGCAATCATTACAACATCCCATGTAAGATATAATAAAAGGGGGAGAAACATAGTTGGCTTACACTCGCCACGTCACATCAGAGTACACAAATAACATCCATCAAACAAACACTCATGGCCCGACTACGGCGCCAAAATGGAAAAGAACCCAACATGCGACAAGGTCCTGAATCGATAACCCCAACCAGGCACCACTACTGATCATCTGGAAAGGACACGTAGTATCGCTGAGAGTCCTCGTCGAACTCCCACTTGAGCTCGTAATCGTCAACTGGAGCGGAATCACCTGGACCTGCATCTGGAGTTGTAGTATCTGTGAGCCACAGGGACTCAGCAATCTCACACCCACGCGATCAAGACTATTTAAGCTCATAGGGATGGATAAGGCAAATATAAGTGGAGCTGCAGCAGCGACTAGCATATGTGGTGGCTAACTTATACGCAAAAGAGAGCGAGAAGAGAAGGCGAAGCACGAGCGAGAAGCTAAAAGGAACATCCTGCGCAAGCATAACTCCAACACCGTGTCCACTTCCCGGACTCCGCCGAGAAGGGGCCATCACGGTAACACACACGGTTGATTTATTTTAATTAAGTTTAGTTCAAGTAGTCTACAACCGGACGTTAACAAATTCCCATCTGCCCATAACCGCGGGCACGACTTTCAAAAGTTCAATCCCTGCAGGGGAGTCCCAACTTAGCCCATGACAAGCTCTCACGGTCAACGAAGGAATAGACCTCCTCCCAAGACGTTCTGATCAGACTCGGTATCTCGGTAACTCAAGACACTTCGACAGGTTAAAACAAGTCCAGCAACACCGCCCGAATGTGCCGACAAATCCCGATAGGAGCTGCACATATCTCTTTCTCAGGGCACACTCAGATTGTCTTAGGTACGGGTAGGCCAGCCCAGAGTTGCCCCTGGTAGCCACCGGTAGCTGACAGGTGGACCAACACTCAGAGGAGCACTGGCCCGGGGGGGGTAAAATAAGATGACCCTCGGGCTCCGGAAACCCAAGGGAAAAAGAGGCTAGGTGGCAAATGGTAAAACCAATGTTGGGTATTGCTGGAAAAGCTTTAATCAAGGCGAACTATCAAGGGGTTCCCATTATAACCCAACCGCGTAAGGGACGCACAATCCGGGAACATAACACCGATATGACGGAAACTAGGGCGGCAAGAGTGGAACAAAACACTAGGCGAGAGGCCGAGCCTTCCACCCTTTACCAAGTATATAGGTGCATTAAGATAACATAGCAATATAATGATATCCCAACAAGAATATAAATGTTCCAACAAGGAACGGCTCCAATCTTCACCTGCAACTAACAACGCTATAAGAAGGGCTGAGCAAAGCGGTAACATAGCCAATCAACGGTTTGCTAGGACAATGGTGGGTTAGGGGTTCAACATGGCAATTGGGAGGCTGACAAGCAAAAGGTAGGCATCGTAGCAGTGGCAAAGCAAAAGAGCGAGCAAAGCTAGCATAGCAAAGATAGTAGTGATTTCGAGGGTATGATCATCTTGCCTGCACAGTTGTCAGAGTTGACCGGATCCTCACAAGCAAACTCAACGGGCTCCTCGGTAGTGAACTCGTCTCCCGGCTCTACCCAACAAGACAAACAAGCAGCAAGGATACAATCAACCACGGGCAAGACCAAGCAATATGATGAAATGACGATATGCTATGCGGGATGCGATGCGGGATGCAAAATGCAAGATATGACAGGAAATGCATGAACCTGGCATCAACTTGGAAAACCAAGTGTGCCACTGGAAAGAGGGGATGAAATCGCTTGAAAACGATATAAAGATCATAGGAATCGGAGCTACGGTTTGGAATTGGCGAGCGTTTTAAGATATGACACCGGTCTGCGATTTACAGCAAGTAGGCATCTAAATGCAACGAAATGAACATGCTACAGCCACCAAACATGAAAACAAAATACATGGCAGTGATGTACACAAGATGGTTGACAAAACACTAGCATTGAGCCATAGGCAAATTCATCCATTAAGAGGTTCAAACAAGCATGGCTAAAACGCAAATGCAAAACAGATTTCAGACTTAGTGAAATTAACACTAGTCTGAAATTTCAGATCACGATGCTCTCTTCGGAGCAGCAAAACAACATGATAGAAAACCTGAACATGACAAGTAAGAACATGGCATGGAGCTACTCATCAAGCTTAATAAAACACCCAAAGTGACCTGGGGCCAAAAGGGTTCACAAAATACTCTACCGAGCTCACGAACATTGCTCGAACACAATCAGTTTTCAGACTTAGTGAAAACGGAGACATGCTGAAATTTAACTCACGAAGGCATGTAAACGAGCTCGATGCACTCACTACGGTGCAAGTCATGGCAAGGAAAGCATATAACCAGCAAGAAGGCACAAAGTTCTAGCTACACATGGCAAGAACGAAGGCATAGCATGCATGGAACTCTAACGGTAGCATCGGCGAAATCGCAAACAAGTTGACGATCTGCCCAGATTAACAACGAAGCAAAAGTTGAGCTCGATTGGGTCAACCTAGAACACTCCACAAATGCCAAAAAAGACATGGATGGATAGAGCATGACATAAATATCAAAACTCCCTTACTGATCATCCTCAAAAGAGGCACGGATCGCTAAGAAACAAGCTGGACATATAGCATCATGAACTAAAATATCCCAGACTTAGTGAAAATCACTAAGTCCCTGAAATCTGCAATCTCAGGTACCTCTCTTCGCAAGCTTGCACAAGACAACACACACATCCTAAAAATTCATGGGTGGCACCTCTGGAAAGAAGACAAAATGCTTCACAATACATCCCAAAGGGGCACAGGCATATCATGCACGAATTAAACATAGCAAAAATGACAAAAGTGCATGATGAACTAACGGATCTGCAATTTAACTCACGAAGCCTCCTTCTAACAGCATTTCGGGTATCAAGATGACCACAAATGCAAATGATGCAATGGAATGAAATGATGTACATGTCGAGGCGAAGATTTTTATATATCATACGCCCAAAACGGAGCTACGGTTGCAAAGTTACGGGACCTTGAACAGAGCAACATGGATCAAAAATCCAGGGACTTAGAAAAATCGGAGGGGGGGGTTAGGGTTTACTGTAGCGGCGGTTCAGATCTGGATCGGGCTCGTCGGGGCACGGACGCCGAGGTCCACCGGAGAGGCGCGGGGCTCGCCGGGGAGAGGGGCTGCGGCCGGGGCTTCGGCCGGCGACGAGGGGGCGGCGAGGAGGCGGCGAAGGCGGCGGTGGTCCGGGCGGCGAGGGTCTCGGCGGCGGGGACGGCGTGCGGGGGCGGCGACCACCGGCCGGAGTCGGCGAGGGGCGCGGTGGCCGGCCGGCTATGGCGCGCGGCGGCGGCGGCCGTCGCTGGAGAAGAAGGCGGCGGGGAGGCGCGGGGCGCCTGGGCCCGGGAGACGGCGCGCGGGGGCCGGGCGCGGGCCAGGCGGGCCGGCGGCGATGCGGTCCCGCGGGGGGACACGTGGC